>NC_069800.1:32221514-32534672 GCF_027406575.1 Nycticebus coucang | reverse complement strand
AAGTTTCCAGGAAGAACACTTTTTTCCCCTTGAGACAGTCTCACTCTGTTACCCTAGACAGAGAGCCATGGCATCACAGCTCACAGCAACCTCCAGCTCTTGGGATTAAGCGATTCTCTTGCCTCAGCCTCCCAAGTTGCTGGGACTACAAGCACCCACCACAACATCTGGCTATTTTTTTTTTGTTATAGTTATTGTTGTTCTTTTAGCAGGCCCGGGCTGGGCTCAATCCCACCAGTCCCGGTATATGTGGCCAGCACCCTAACCACTGAGCTACAGGTGCTGAGCCAAGGAACACTTTCCTAAATATGAAGGATGAGAAAGACCAAAGAAGAAAAAAGAGCATTCCTAAGGGAGAAAATTGTGTGGAGGAGAAAGCTCCAAGGGGAGAGAGGAGGACAAGCGTGGCATATTTAAGGAAAAGAATAGAGTATGGGTGGAGAGTTGGAGACTCTCAGTGGTGTCATCATAGCTCACTGCAATCTGAAACTCCTCAGTTTAAGCCTCCTGCCTCAGCCTCCTGGGTAGCTCTAGAACTACAGTTGTGTGCCACCACGCCTGACTAATCCTTTAATTTTTTTGTTGAGACAAGGTCTCACTACATTGCCCAGGCTAGTCTCAGCCTCCTGGCTTCAAGCAATCCTCCCTGCTTGGCCTCCCAAAATGTAAGGCCACCTCCCTGGGCAGGGTCAAGTCTCATGGAGAACGTTGGGCTGTGGTCTGAGGTCAGGTAAGTGATGTGATCAAAATTTCATTTTAAAAACATAACTCCCTTTTAAAGAAGGTGGGTAGATAACTGAGAAGTTACTGTCATCAGGAATCAGAAAATGGGGACTGTATGCACATTTCAGTGAGGTTGGAGACAATCAAGAGATAGTAGATGTTTAAAAGGAAGAAGCCATAGGAGAGGATGTGAGGGGTGATGACAGAGCAAGAAAAGGTTTCCGGCTTTGGTTACTAAATAGGCCAATTCACTGAGACAATGGACCTTGGGGTGGGGTAGTTTGATTAAGAAGTGGGAGAAATGCTGGGTTTTCTTTGGAAGCAGGTTGAATTTAAGGTGGCTGGAGGATCTATTGACTTGAATCTTAGGATTATTTTGGGTTGAGAGGGTTGGGAATCATCTGACAGAAGAGGTGACAAGAGAAGAGAAGAAGATTCAAGACCACACTGAGAGAGGCCCACACTGATGAGACAGAAGGGTGTAACGGAGATTTAGATGGAGTTTTCAGAGAGGAAAGAGGAAAACCAGGAGAAGATGATATCAGGGAATTCCAGGGACAAGAGCTTTCCAGAGGGAGGAAAGGAATGACCAACCAGAGAGGTTCGATACCATTGAGAACCAGCTGGAAGCATCAAACTCAAATTGAGGGACATTCACGAAATAACTACCATATACTCTTCCAAGGACGTCAATGAGAAGATTTAAACAAAAGACGCAGAACCCAAGATTAAAGGACACTAGAGACACATGAGAACTAGAAATGCAATGAAGGACCAATCATTTTTTTACTAAATGTTTTACCATTTTTAATGGCTGTATACTAATCCAGATAATTAATTTCGTTCAGATAATTGAATTGAATTTGTTATTTTCTCTTTCTTTCATTTTTTTTTTTTTGAGACAGAGCCTCAAGCTCTCACCCTGGGTAGAGTGCTGTGGCATCACAGCTCACAGCAACCTCCAACTCTAGGCTCAAGCGATTCTCTTGCCCCAGCCTCCCAAGTAGCTGGGACCACAGGCGCTCCGCCACAACACCCTGGCTATTTTTTATTGCAGCTGTCATTGTTGTTTGACGGGCCCAGGCTGGATTCAAACCCACCAGCTCAGGTGTATGTGGCTGGCAGCTTAGCTGCTTGAGCCACAGGTGCCAAGCCTTCTTTTTTTCATTTTTGACACAGAGTCTTACTATGTTGCCCTCAGTAGAGTACCTTGGCATCACAGTTCACAGCAACCTCAAACTCTTGGGTTTAAGCAATTCCCTTGCCTCAGCATCCCAAGTAGCTGGGACTACAGGCATGCATCACAATGCCTGGCTATTTTTTGGCTGCAGTTGTCATTGTTGTTTAGCAGGCACAGGCCAAGCTTGAACCCACCACCCTCGGTGTATGTGGCCAGGGCCCTACTCACTGAGCTACAGGCATTGAGCTTTCTTTCTGGTTCTTAACAGGTAAATAGCATAATGTTATTCTAGGTTTTCTCTAATCACAATCTCTTATGTTATTTTTTGAAGGCTGTTTTTATGAGATATAGTAAATTTAAAAAAGCGATCTGGTTTGATTGCTCATCAGTAACAACACTTTGATAACTATGAATACAGCTGTTAGAGAAAATGAGATCTATAGTTGCTGTGTTAGGTTGCCTGAAGGTGAAGGGAAGTTAAATTTTTCTTCAACATCTTCTTCAACATCTCCCAGGGTATCTTAAGTTCAGAGTCTGGCAGGAAGTTGGCCAAACCATATGTAGTGTTTTTTAAAATATTCATCTTAAGGGTGGCGTAGGAGATTGAGGTAGCTGGGGTAGGAGAATGAGGTAGCTGGGAGAGGGGAGGAGGATGGGGACATGGTGTATGGCACACCTCTTGGAGGTGGGACACAAGTAAAACAGGAACTTTCTCAACAAATGCAATCAATGCTACCCAGTTCTTTGTACCCTCAATGAATCCCAAACAAAAATCATATATATATATATATATATATATGTATGTATATGTATATGTATAATGGTGGTGCCTATGGTTCAGTGGGTAGGGCACCAGTCCCATATACTGAAGGTGGTGGGTTCGAAACTGACTCCAGCCAAACTGTAACAAAAAATAGCTGGGCGTTGTGATGGCACCTGTAGTCCCAGCTACTCAGGAGGCTGAGGCAAGAGAATAGCTTAAGCCCAAGAGCTGGAGGTTGCTGTGAGCTACTACACCACACCACTCTACCCAGGGCGACAAAGTGAAACTCTGTCTCTAAAAATAAAAAAAAAAATCTAGCTAGCTAGCTATTAATTTTAAATGCAGCGTTTGTAATTTGTAGGTCTTATCCCAACACAGGCATCTATAGGAGGCTATAAGTACATACTACTCTTTCAAGAATGGTGAAATGGAAAAATAGCCCTCAGTCTTTTTAAACAAAGTTTATGGAATGCCATGTTTTGGCCTGGCTTTTTGCCCTACCCCCAGCAAACCAGAGCAAGCCAAAACGGAGTCACCTGTGTTAAGCTCCTTGTAACCAAGACATTTTTTTGGAAATGGGTCAGTTAAAAAAACAAAAACAAAAACAAACAACCAGAGATTGCAGTCAACCTGAATAAGTGTAATAGGGAAGTTTTCTCTGTTTCTTGTAAGGAAAGAAACTTTGAAAAGATCAGTTGTTTTGCTGTTTCTGCTTTCATCAGCCTCTTTTTGCCTATAAAACTAACCACTTCTGCTTAGCTTACAGGAACACTCATTCTATTTTTATGAGAATGGGTTGTTGCCCAAATTCTAGCACTGCAAATAAAGACCAATTACATCATGAATCAAAGCTATAGTATTTGTCTTTTGACAGTTCTTTTCTGGGGTCCCGAAATTCTGGCAGTTGGGTACCTACCTGTATGTGCTAATATATTAAAATATTTACATCATGTGGGAGGCGCCTGTGGCTCAATGGGTAGGGCGTCAGCCCCATATACCGCGGATGGCAGGTTCAAACGTGGCCCCCGCCAAATTGCAACAAAAAACTAGCTGGGCGTTGTGATGGGCGCCTGTAGTCCCAGCTACTCGGGAGGCTGAGGCAAGAGAATTTCCTAAGCCCAGGATTTGGAGGTTGCTGTGAGCTGTGACGCCATGGCACCGTGGGCAATAAACTGAGACTCTGTCCCTCCCCCCCACATACAAAATTTACAACCTATGTTAATTTTTCTCTACTTTTTTTTTTTTTTTGTAGAGACAGAGTCTCGCTTTATGGCCCTCGGTAGAGTGCCGTGGCCTCACACAGCTCACAGCAACCTCCAGCTCCTGGGCTTAAGCGATTCTCTTGCCTCAGCCTCCCGAGTAGCTGGGACTACAGGCGCCCGCCACAACGCCTGGCTATTTTTTGGTTGCAGTTTGGCCGGGACCGGGTTTAGAACCCGCCACCCTCGGTATATGGGACCGGAGCCCTACCGACTGAGCCACAGGCGCCGCCCAATTTTTCTCTACTTTTAATGTAGACATTTTTAATGTCGATATTTACATTTTTATGGATTTGGCCAATGGGAAGCTAAAAGGTAAACATACTAACACATCTACACTTTGAAAAAATAATGCCCCCCCCCCTTCCTTAAAGTCTATAACCCTTCTCTAGAAATTGAACAAATTAGCCATGCGCTGCAAGCTTCATTGGCTGGGCAATGTCCTCAGTAAAGATGGCCGCTGCTGCCTTCCATTACCTTCCCCTGCCCTCATCAAAGATGGTTCCGGCGATTTTCTTTCAAACCTCGCTTTTCCCTAACAAAGATGGCGCCTGTGCTTCCGGTTCCGGGCCCTAGGCTGCTGTTGGGAGGTGAGTGTAATTGCGATTTCGCGGATTTTGTTGCGTTTTCTCTGTTGACTCAGGAGTGCCTTGCGAAGTGGGCTGAAAGGGGTTACAGCAACAAGGCATCCGATCGTTCTCTCACTTTGGGGAAGTTATGGCGGCTTCCCCAGGCACGTTACCGTTCCCTTCTGGTTACCTCCGCCCCTAACGCGGCCTCGGCAGCCTCTTCTTTGGTGAATCTCTGGAATTTGTAGGCAGTGGATTTGCATGAGCTTCGTTCTTGTTTTTCTTTCTTGCTTTTTTTTTTTTTTTTTGCAGTTTCTTTTTGGCCGAGGCTAGGTTTGAACCTGCCACCTCTGGCACATATGGGGCCGGTGCCCTACTCCTTAGAGCTACAGGGCGTTGTGATGGGCACCTGTGGTCCCAGGTACTTGGGAGGCTGAGTAGCCTCTCGTTCTTCTTTTTTAAAAAACAACTTTGTTGAAAATGTGTATTCATATACCATAGAATTTCCTTAAAGTGTAAAATTTCGTGTTTTTTTGTAACTTCACCGAACAGTGCATTCATCACCTCAAATCTAATTTTAGAATATTTTCATCTCCCTAAAGAAAAATGGTGCACCCAGTGGCAGTCTCCATTCCCCACGACCCCCCAATCCTAGGAAATAACTACAGTTGTCTACTTATCCCTGTAGATTTGCTGATTTGCACAGTTGATAGGAATGAAATCATACAATTAAGTGTAATATTTTCAGTTTTTGTCACTAGCTTCTTTTACTATATATAATGTCAAAGCTTGCCCTTTTATCATGTCTCAGAACCACATTCTTTTTTTTTTTCTTTTGGTTTCTAGAACCACATTCTTTTAATGTTGAAAAGTACCCTATATTTTGCATATATCAAATTTTATTTATTGATTAGTTGATGGATATTTGGATTACTTTCACTTTTGGCTATTATGAATTAAGCTGTCTCGAACATTTGTGTAAAGTTACTATGTCAACATATGTTTTTATTTCTCTTCAATTTAGGAGTGGAATTGCCAGGTCAAAGTGTAACTCTGCATTTAACCTTTGAGGACCTGCCAAACTATTGTCCAAAGTGCCTGCATTATTTTGCCTATTTGTATGTGGATATCCCATTGTCCCAGATGTTGTACAGACTGCCTTTTCCTCCACTGAAACTATCTTGGGACTTTGTGGAAAATCAATTGATCATATATGTAAAGTTTTACTTTTGGACTTGCACCTATAGTCCATTGATCTATATTTGTCTATCCTTATGCCTATTGTGGAAGCTAAAGCAATTTTGTCTTGGATGCTAACCTACTATGTTGAGTTATGATTAACCTCTGTTTCCAGGAATACCTGTAAGATTTCTATTTTATCTATTATTATCTAAATCCTGACCCTTAGGTCAATACAACCTTGACTGTAAGTCCTGCCCTCTGGCAGATTCACATAGCATTCTTGCCTTCCCAGAGGGATTGACTTCAATTGTCTTCATATTCCTTATTTACAGTCTATAAGTCCTAGGTCTAGGGCAGTGGTTCTCAACCTTCCTATACTGTCGACCTTTAATACAGTTCCTCATGTTGTGGTGACCCCCAACCATAAAATTATTTTTGTTGCTACTTCATAACTGTAATTTTGCTACTGTTATGAATCGTAATGTAAATATCTGATATGCAGGATGTATTTAGGTGACACCTGTGAAAGGGTTGTTCGACCCCCAAAGGGGTCACCACCCACAGGTTGAGAACTGCTGGTCTAGGGGATAATGTTGTAGGGATCCACCATCTTGTCTAGCCAGAGCCCAGGACATGGATTCTGTTTATATATCTCTATTAACTGTTTCTTTCTGAGAAATTGCATATGTCAGCCTCTTTCTTTGGCCTCTCAGCTTCCTTAGACTTTAGGGGTAGGTTTGCAAAGACCTGCTTGCCATGAAACACCTGTTCTGTCCAGTGTTAATTACCGAAGTTATGTAGCAACTTTTGAAATCAGAAAATATGAGTCCTCCAACTTTGTTCTTCTTTTCTGAAATTGTCTTGGTTACTGTGGATCCTTTACATTTCCATAAGAGGTTTTGGAACATTTTGCCAAAGTCTGCAAAAAAAGCCAACAGGGATCTTTTAGATCAATTTGGGGAATAAAATCTTTTTTTTTTTTTTGTAGAGACAGAGTCTCACTGTACCGCCCTCGGGTAGAGTGCCGTGGCGTCACACGGCTCACAGCAACCTCTAACTCTTGGGCTTACACGATTCTCTTGCCTCAGCCTCCGGAGCAGCTGGGACTACAGGCGTGCGCCACAACGCCCGGCTATTTTTCTGTTGCAGTTTGGCCGGGGCCGGGTCCGAACCCACCACCCTCGGCATATGGGGCCGGCGCCCTACTCACTGAGCCACAGGCGCCGCCTGGGGAATAAAATCTTAAAATATTAAGTCTTCTGATCCATGAACATGGGACATATTTCCATTCCTTTAGGTCTTTAATTTCTTCCAACATTTAAAAAATTGTCTGTGTAGGCTTGGCGCCTGTGGCTCAAGCGGCTAAGGTGCCAGCCACATACACCTGAGCTGGCGGGTTCAAATCCAGCCTGGGGCCTGCCAAACAACAATGACGGCTGTAAACAAAAAAAAAATAGCCGGGTGTTGTGGCGGGCGCCTGTAGTCCCAGCTACTTGGGAGGCTGAGGCAAGAGAATCGCTTAAGCCCAGGAGTTGGAGGTTTCTGTGAGCTAAGATGCCATGGCACTCTACCCAGGGTGACAGCTTGAGGCTCTGTCTCAAAAAAAAATTAAAATAAATAAATAAATAGTCAGTGTAAATGTCTTACACTTCTTTTACTAACTTATTTATTTTTAGAGACAGTGTTTTACTTTATCGCCCTCAGTAGAGTCCCATGGCATCACACAGCTCACAGCAACCTCCAACTGCGGGGCTTTGGTGATTGTCTTGCCTTAGCCTCCCGAGTAGCTGGGACTACAGGTGTCCGCCATAATGCCCAGCTATTTTTGTTGTTGTTGTTGTTGTTGTTGTTGCAGTTTGGTGAGGGCCAGGCTTGAACCCACCACCCTCAATGGAGCCAGCACCCTACCCACTGAGCCACAGGCACTGCCCATACATTTCTTTTATTTAGTATATCCTAATATTTTAATTCTATTGTAAATGGAATCGTGTTCTTCATTTCATTTTCGGAACATTTATTCCTAGTGTACATAATTACAAATGATTTTTCTATATTGATCTTGTATCTTATTGATCTCGTTTAACTAGTTCTGTTAGTTTTTTAAGTGGATTCTTTAGGATTTCTATACATAAGGTCATGTCTTCTACTAATAGTTTTATTGCTCTCTTTCCAATCTGAATGCTTTTCTTTTCTTGCCTAATTGTCCTAGCTAAACTTCCAGTACAATGTTGAATAGAAGTGATGAAAACAGACATCCTTATCTTGTTCCTGATCTGAGGGGGTAAAGCATTAGTTTTTTACCATGAAGTATGATGTTACCCTGTTTTCCCGAAAATAAGTCATCCTCCGAAAATAAGACCTACTTACAGGAAAGATAAGACGTCCCCTGAAAATAAGCCCTAGCGCATCTTTGGGAGCACACCTTTTCAGGGAAACAGGGTAGCTATGGGTTTTTCTTTCTTTCTTTCTTTTCTTTTTTTTTTTTTTGGGGGGGGTTTTTGGCCTGGGCTGGGTTTGAACCTGCCACCTCTGGCATATGGGACCAGCGCCCTACTCCTTGAGCCACAGGCACTGCCCTCTTTTTTTTTCTTCTTTCTTTTTCTTCTTCTTCTTTTTTAAAAATTACTTTTAGAAGTGGAGTCTTGCTTTGTTGTCCAGACTGAAGGGCAGTGAAGTCGTCATAGGTTGTTGTAGCCTTCAATCCCTGGGCTTAAGCAATCCTCCTGCCTCAACTTTAGCTGGGACTACAGGTTTGTGCCACCACACTGGATAATTTTTTTATTTTTTATACAGAGGGGGTTTTGCTTTGTTTACTAGGCTGGTTATGGGTTTTTAAAAAAATGCCTTTTATCAGGTCGAGAAAGTTCCTTTCTATTCCTAGTATGTATTGTAGTTTTTAATCCTTTATTCTTCTGATGTAGTGTATTACTTAGATTGATGTTAAAACAACTTTGAATTCCTGGGGTTGATTCCACTTAGTAATGGAGTATAATTCTTTTTGTATGTTGCCAGATTTGGTTTCTTGTGATGACTTTATTTGGTTTTGATGTCAGCGTAATACAGGAAGCATAAAGTGAATTGAGAAGTGTTCCATCCTCTTCCATTTGTTAGAAGAGTTATCCAGGACAGGAAGATGCAGTGGGGACCAGTGCAGAGGGCTTATTGGAGAACCTGGAGGAAAGCCATTGTGCCTGATGCATGGAAAGTGAGGGGGCCCTGAGGTTGGGGTATGTGGGCTATAGAGAAGCTTCTGGGTGGAAATTAATGTCTCAGAGAAGGAAAGAAAAGGAGTAGACTTTGAGCCAAGGCTCATAAAGTCTACTTGGACATGGAAAGTAGAAAGAGGAAAGAGGTGGGAGGACGATCAGGAGAGTGGTTTCTTGTAAAGAAAAGGAATGTTAGAAGAAGGAATTTCTTGGGTCCTGTTACAGTGGCTCATGCCTATAATCCTAACACTCTGGGAGGCCGAGGCAGGAGGATCACTTAAGTTCATAAATTCAAGACCAGCCTGAGCCCCACCTCTCCTAAAAATGAAAACAGAAGATTGCTTGAGCCCAAGAGTTTGAGTTTGCTGTAAGCTATGAGGCCAGAGCACTCTACCCAGGAAGACAGAGTGAGACTGTGTTTCAAAGAAAAAAAAAGAAGAAGGAATTTTTAGAAGTTCTGCACTAGAGTGATTGAGTTGGTGGAGGTGAGGAAATGAACCATTTGTAGGCTCTTCTGGGAAGTTTGTAGAGAAGAGACTGAATATGGGGAGAGCAGGTGTCAGAAGTTTTTGTTTTCTTTCTTGACAGCTTTGCATTTTGATATCATTTTTTTTTCTTTTTTCTTTTTTTTAAGACAGAGCCTCAAGCTGTTGCCCTGGATAAAGTACGTGGCATCATAGCTCACAGCAACCTCCAACTCCTAGGCTCAAGCGAGTCTCCTGCCTCCATCTCCCAAGTAGCTAAGACTACAGGTGCCCACCACAACGCCAGGCTATTTTTTGGTTGCAGCTGTCATTGTTGTTTGGTGGGCCTGGGCTGGATTGGAACCCGCCAGCTCTGGTGTTTGTAGCTGGCACCTTAGCCGCTTGAGCCACAGGCGCCGAGCCAAGCCTTGCAATTTTTAAAGGTATAAAATTGTATCAGGCGGGTGGCGCCTGTGGCTCAGTGAGTAGGGCACCGGCCCCATATGCCGAGGGTGGCGGGTTCAAACCCAGCCCCGGCCAAACTGCAACAAAAAAAAAATAGCCGGGACTTGTGGCGGGCGCCTGTAGTTCCAGCTACTCGGGAGACTGAGGCAAGAGAATCGTGTAAGCCCAAGAGTTAGAGATTGCTGTGAGCCGTGTGACGCCAGGGCACTCTACTGAGGGCGGTACAGTGAGACTCTGTCTCTATCAAAAAAAAAAAAAAAAATTGTATCAGGCGTGGCACCTGTGGCTCAAGCGGCTAAGGTGCCAGCCACATACACCAGAGCTGGCGGGTTCCAATCCAGCCCAGGCCCGCCAAACAACAATGACAGCTGCAACCAAAAAATAGCTGGGTGTTGTGGTGGGCGTCTGTAGTCCTAGCTACTTGGGAGGCTAAGGCAAGAAAATTGCCTAAGCCCAGGAGTTGGAGGTTGCTGTGAGCTGTGTGACGGCACAGCACTCTACTGAGGGTGATAAAGTGAGACTCTGTCTGTAAAACAACAACAACAAAAACAAAAACAAACAAACAAACAAAAAATAGTAGCTTGGTGGCTGGGCACCTCTGGCTCAAGCTGCTAAGGTGCCATATACCTGAGCTGGCTGGTTCAACTCCAGCCTGGGCCCGCCAAACAACAATGATGGCTACTACCAAAAAATAGCTGGGCTTTGTGGTGGGCAGCTGTAGTCCCAGCTACTTGGGAGGCGGAGTCTGGAGAATCGCTTGAGCCCAGGAGTTGGAGGTTGCTGTGAGCTGTGATGACGTAGCACTCTACCCAGGGCAACAGCTTAAGGCTCTGTCTCAAAAAATAAAAATTAAAAAAAAAAAAAGAGGAAAATCAGCACTTCTGGGAAGGAAGTTGAACCATAATCAAAAGGTATGGGGCGAAAGATAATCATGGGATTCTATGGGCCAGCTCAGGTTGTTTCAGACCATAAACAGGGTTTCATCTGCTCCCATTGCTTGCTTGCTTTTATACAAATTCACTGAGTCCAAATAATGCATTTTACATGCACAAATACTTACCATGTGATAAAAAGGATTCTGCCTTTCAGTAGGCATTTTTTTCATTACTTTTTTGGTCGAGTTCCCAGTTGAAAAGTATTTGGCATTTGATGTAAGAGATTCTAAAAACAAAGAAGCTAGAGGCATCACATCGATGTACTGAGGATACTCTCATTGATGGCTGGTTTCAAGGCACCTTTGCAGGGGGGCAGGATATGCCAGTGTCATTCACCAACCTGTTTGTTCCCTTCTGGAAGCCTCCAGAGCAGAGTGTTAGGCAACAAACACGAAGGAAGAAGGGGGAACCAAAGGTGCCCGCTACAGAGGTGTTTGTTGAAACTTCAGGCTTGATTGGCTAATATAGTACTTGTGAAAAGACAGGATGTTCTTGCTTCTTTGGGAACCTTGATCTCTCCACTCCTTTTAGGAGCAATCAGCTGGTATCTTGGCTCACAGTCTGCCTGAGCAAAAGTACACAACAGCATGTGACTGGGTGTCCTAAAACAAGAAGGATCTTGCCAGGCCTCACTGTTGATTTGTTTTTATATACTTCCTATCTTTGCCTAATCAGGTGGTGGCTTAGGCAGCAACGTTGAGGCTATGCAGACACAGGAGGCTGGGAGGACTTCGAACTGGGTTCATCTTAGCTTGGCGACTTTCTAGATGGTGTCTTTACTTTTCTCTGTGGCTGGATCTGACCATAAATGAGGGTAATAATAAGCTGCATAGAGTTATTGCATACGAAGCTCTTAACACAATGCCCGGCATCTAACAAGCACTCAATAAATGGACCCTACTCTTATTATTATATTGCTTGCATTCTTCTGAAATTACTTGTTTCCTTCACACACATACACGTATGTCCTTGAGATCTTTTAAGTTCTCACTGTCATTGTAAAAGCTGCACAGGATTCCATGATTTGGAATATTGCCTTTTCCTAAACCAATTGCTTCTCCTATCTTTCCTAAATAAGTTAATAACCTTCCCTAGTCACTAAACTGTCTCTTATTGATTCTCAGCTCTTCTTTGACACCTTTCTCCATTCAGTTATTAGGTTCTATTGTCATTTTAGTTCCTAAATATATTTTTTGTTTTTTGAGACAGAGCCTCAAGCTATTGCCCTGGGTAGAGGGCTGTGGTGTCACAGCTCATAGCAACGTGATTCTCTTGCCTCAGCTTCCCAGGTAGCTGGGACTACAGGTGCCCACCACAATGCCTGGCTATTTTTTGGTTGTAGTTGTCATTGTTTGGCAGGCCTGGAGTGGATTCGAACTCGCCAGCTCTGGTGTATGTGGCTGGCACCCTATCTGCTTGAGCTACAGGCACTGAGCCAGTTCCTAAATATATTCTTAATCTCTCTTAATCTATTCTTGACCCATGGGGCTCTGACCTAGTTCATTTACTCTTCCTTTCTCACATGGGCCGCTGCAGGTAAATAAAGGAGTCTTGCTGTTCATGAGATTGCCTACCACCAGGCTTACATCCTACAAACCCACCTGTTACCTAGCTGTCAGATCTGGATGTTTCATTATGGCCCATGGCACTCATGACACCCGGTGCCAGCTATGAGAAGATTTATTGATGATAGCAACTCACGAGGCAGAGGGTCCATAATCTCCCCAGCCCCATAGTTATTTCATAGAGAGGTAAGCAGGTCCAGATGCACTGCAGAGAGCCCTTCGATAGGGAATCTAGCCCCACAGGGGCTCCAGCAGGGTTAGAGGACACCTAGTTTTCTCCCAGAGTGTTAGGGGTATAGGCGTGAGCCACTGTGCCCAGCCAAGAACATCTAGTTTTAAACTAGAAATGTCCAAGCACCTAATCCAATAATCCACCTTGGGGAGAGTTTTGTATCCAACTTGCTGACAGCAGCCAGCCTTGCTGTCCTTCCTATAGCTGGGTACAGGAGGGAAGGCTCCAAAACCATCCAGCTGAGACCACATAGTTTGTCCTTCCCCAGCTACCCAGTGTGTGACAGTCCTTGAAACTCACTTTACATTCCTGACACTCCATTCCTCTCGTGACTGTCTGAGTTGGTTCTTCTTGAGTTTGTACTTTTCGCTTGGGGACAACTCCAGAAAGCCTACCCACCCTTCTGGGCTCTTCTCTGTTTTAACTCACGTGTTAACATGATATGTATCTGTGTTTGGATCATGCCAAACTAGGAGGGAAGTGTCTGTGTGACATTCCCCTTTGTGTTCCCAGTGCGTGGCACCAGGCCTGGCGTGTTAAATAATTGACCAAATGTATGTTTGAATAGGCCATGGAGGAAAATGCAAATCACATGTAATCATGTTATCCAGATAACCACTGAAATTAGCTTGGGATACACCCTCTGGTTTTATGTCTCTGTATTTCTCACACATACATCCTCCATGTGAAATTTTATTATTTATTTTATTATTTATCTTACCATAAATTTATTTTTAGTTATTTACATACAATAAATGATATTTTATTTTACAAAATCTGGGTCAAGGCTTACTCATTGTTTTGAAACATTTTTACATTTACTATACCATGTATTTAGCCTTTCTAATCACACGTCACCCTTGAATTACAGTACTATATGGTATTTCATGGGTTGGGGGCTCTGGGATTGAACCCTGCCCTTTGCAGACATGCACCTTATTTTCCCAGTTGAAATCAGTAACAGTTTCTTTCTGTGGAGACTGTTCCTTTCTCATAATGAAGAAAATATACAAAAACTGGATTGATTTCTTTTTTTCATACCTGATGGATAATGTGTCAACATTGTAATAAAGGTTGAGGGAGATGCATCTCACATAGGCTTGTGAAAACTCAATCATCATGCTCATGAACTATGAAAGGATCAAATACTGTGTTTAATAACAGAGGAGAGCATGGTGGTGCTCCCTTGACTACGCGGGAAACATTCTAAGACCCCAGTGGCTGCCTGAAACTGCACTGGTACTTGCAGTACTAGTGTTCTTTGTTTTCTCTTGTATGTGCACGCTCATGATAAAGGTTAATTTAAAGGTTAAAGCACTCTGGAAGGCTAAGGCAGATGGATTGCTTGAGCTCACAAATTCAAGACCAGCCTGAGCAAGAGCGAGACTTCTTCTCTACTAAAAACAGAAAAAGTAGCTGGGCATTGTGGGCATCTGTAGTCCCAGCTACTTGGGAGGCTGAAGAAAGATGATCACTTAAGCCAGGAATTTGAGGTTGCTGTGAGCTATGACAATGCCATGGCACTTTACCCAGGGTGACAGAGGAAGACTCTGTCTCAAAAAGAAAGAAAAAAAATACTTTTCGACAGCTTTCAATGTATTCTTCCATTTCTTCATCAAGCATGTTGGCAAATCCTTTTCTACCAATTTGTTTTGCTTGGTGAATGATTTTCCTAACTTCTTAGTTGATCCCCAGAATCCTTTAAAGCCATTCATGACTCCACTCCTTGAGTTCTTCCAGCAGACATTCATAGTTTCTGGTTTTAATTCATCCATTACAGCTTTGAGGAATGTTATTATGTCACCCATTAGCAAATCATTTCAGCATTGCATTTTGTCCGGATTGGGATCTACATCAATTGCTGATTGAATGACATCAAAGCAGGTGTATGTGGTGGCCATGACAAATGGAATGATGCCCTGGTCAAGAGTCTGAAGCAATAAGGTGGTTTGGAGGTAAAAATACAACCTCAGCATTTTCATTTTTATAGCATCAGATTCACCATGGCCAGGTGCATTGTCTGTTATTAATAGGATTTTACATTCTGACCTTTCCTCTTCTGGGTATTTTTCCACATCTGGGATGAAGCATTGGAGGAACCATTCTATAAACAGGATGGCTGTCACCCATGCTTTCTGATTAGGTTGCCAGAACATGGGGCACATAATTTTTGTTTTGTTTTTGAGAGCACGTGGCTTCTTCACTGTTCTCACTAGTCTGGCTTTTTCATGTGCCTTTCAGTATTGCTGCATGGTACCAGAGTTAATCTGCCCTGCCGTGCTTTCTGCCCTGGTGCCTGGTTTATACTTTTATGAATGTAGGTTCTAATTAGGGCCATCTTCCATAGGAACCGGCTGTGATCACAATTGAATACTGGCCTTGCATGGTATCTTTTCTCCTTAATCAATTTCTTCAACTCTGCCAGAAATGTGGCAGCAGCTTCTTCAATGGCAAATCCAGCCTCTTTATTTATTTATTTATTTATTTTTTTGAGACAGAGCCTCAAGCTGTTGCCCTGGGTAGAGTGCTATGGCATCACAGCTCACAGCAACCTCCAACTCCTGGGCTCAAGTGATTTTCCTGCCTCCGCCTCCAAAGTAACTGGGATTACAGGCACCTGCCACAACCCCCGGCTATTTTTTGTTTGCAGCCATCATTGTTGTTTGGCGGGCTTAGGCTGGATTCGAACCTGCCAGTTCAGGTGTATGTGGCTGTCACCTTAGCCGCTTGAGCCACAGGCGCCGAGCCTTTAAATTTAATTTCGAGCCTTTAAATTTAATTTTTTTTTTTTTTTTTTTTTTGAGACAGAGCCTCAAGCTGTCACCCTGGGTAGAGTGCTATGGCATCACAGCTCACAGCAACCTCCAACTCCTGGGCTCAAGCCATTCTCTTGCCCCAGCCTCCCAAGTAGCTGGGACTACAGATGCCCACCACAATGCCTGGCCATTTTTTGCTTGCAGCTGTCGTTGTTTGGCAGCCCCGGGCTGGATTCGAACCCGCCAGCTCAGGTGTATGTGGCTGACGCCCTAACCGCTTGAGCCACAGGCGCCGAGCCAAATTTAATTTTTAATTAAATCATAACTGTATACATTTGTGGGGTACAATATGATGATTTAATATATAATGTGGAATACTTTAAAATCAAACTGATAACATAACCATCACCTCACTTATTTTTTGAAGTAAGACATTTATAATTTACTCTTAGTTATTTGGAAATGTACCTTTGCATTGAGCACTTTAGGTGAGATCCCACCAGTTGAACTCAAGTAACTGAAACTGCAGAAAACAAAACTGTGGATAAGGGTGGACTACTATAAATTATTCTGGTTTTACTGTTCTTTTTTTTTTTTTTAAATATGTAGGTGCTATAATTTATCCAACCAGTTCTTTGTTATTAGACATGTGAGCAGTTTCCGATCTGTTGCTATTTATCCATACCATAAGGCATAGTCTTGTGCATAGTTTTTTTGTATTTTGCCCACATATCATAGTAGTCCTAAGATTAGACCTAGGTTTAGTGGGTCAAAGGGTAGATACATAAGTAATGTGGCTATATGTTGTCACATTTCCTTGAGAGCAGTTACATCCTTTTGCCTTCCCATCACCCTCAGGTGTATTTTGATACCATACTAGGCTGAGGAGGTTGCAGGGATGAATCGTAGACAAGGACCTCTCACTCCTGTAGGACAAGGTCTATGGGCAGACAAATGAAGAACAGTGTAATAAGCAGGGGCAGACTTACCCTGAAGCTAGTGACACTTAAGCTTCAGAGTCCCTCACTTTTTAGGACCCTTTCCAATGTTCCAGTAATGTGTTCAAAGGGCCATTTTGCAGTCTTTTTTCTAAAAAGGACACCACACATTGTTTAAACTTCAGACCCCACAAGACCCAAATCCACTTCACAGAATTTAGAGCCAGCCTATCTTGAGGGGGAGTGGGTTGGATTTCAAATCTCAGTTCTGCAGCCAGCTTGAGACATTTAACCACTGTGACATTTAAGGATGGAGACAAACAAAAGGACAAAGCTAATCTGATCAAAGGAGATGTCCCTCCCCTGATTCTGATCCATGTCCCCACACAAATAGCTAGCTGGCTCCACAGAGCCTCCATATTTGCCCTCTACCTTTTTTTTTTTTGAGACAGAATCTTACTATGTTGCCCTCGATAGAGTGCTGTGGAATCACAGATCACAGCAACCCCTAACTCTTGGGTGTAAGCTATTCTTTTGCCTCAGCATCCCAAGTAGCTGGACTACAGGTGCCCGCCACAACACCTGGCTATTTTTTTGTTGTAGTTGTCATTGTCGTTTAGCAGGCCTGGGCTGCGTTCGAACCCTTCAGCCTGTTTGTATGTGGCTGGCGCCCTAACCACTGTGCTACAGACCCCAAGCCATGCCCTCTACTAGAAAAAAATAATAATAATTAGGGTGGTGCCTTGGGTGGTGCATGTGGCTCAGAGAGTAGGGTGCCAGCCCCATATACGGAGGGTGGCAGGTTCAAACCCGGCCCCGGCCAAACTGCAACAACAACAAAAAATTTAAATAAATAAATAAACTTAATTAAAAAAAAAATTAGGGCGATGCCTATGGCTCAGAGAGTAGGGCCCTGGTCCCATATACGGAGGGTGGCAGGTTCAAACCTGGCCCTGGCCAAACTGCAACAACAACAACAAAAAAATACCTGGTGTTGTGGCGGGCACCTGTAATCCCAGCTACTCAGGAGGCTGAGGCAAGAGAATTGCCTGAGCCCAAGACCTGGAGGTTGCTGTGAGCTGTGATGCCACTGCAGTCCACTGAGGGCAACAAAGTGAGATTCTGTCTCAAAAAAAAAATAATAAAATTAATTTTTTATTGTTGTTGTTGAGACAGAGTCTCACTCTGTTGTCCAAGCTAGAGTGCCATGGCCTCAGCCTAGCTCACAGCAACCTCAAACTCCTGGGTTCAAGCGATCCTCTCTTAGCCTCCCAAGTAGCTAGGACTACTGGCGTCTGCCACAAAGCCCGGTTAAATGTTTAGTAGAGACCGGGTCTGGCTCTTGCACAGGCTGGTATCGAACTTATGATCTCAAGTCATCTGCCCGCCTTGGCCTCCCAGAATGCTAAGATTACAGTTGTAACCCACCATGCCCATTCTTTTCCCTCTGCTTTTGACAGCAGGCCCAGTTTTACTGTTTGGTAAGATTCCTCAAACCATGACTCCAATGAAGATTCTTGCTGTATAGCGCCTTTTGTACTGAGTTTAAAATTTTTTCCATGGCAGGACTATGGCGGCCTGGGAAGCTATGGCGAATAGCCACTCAGAAGACAGCAGTGCTTTGGACCTTCCATCAGCATGTGACATAAGAGATTATGTCCTGCAGAGACCCAGTGAAAAGGCCAACAGCGAGGCTTTTAGTTCTGTGGAATTATTTTCTTTGCCTTGCTCTTCTGATATGGATCCAGGTAATAAGCAGAGTTTTAAACAAACTAACTTAACAAAAAAACAACTAGCAGATATGCAGGTATGTGATATTGTTTCTGTCTTTTCCAATAGCAGATCTCCAAGAATGATTCATTGTCTTAGATAGAAAGAAATCTTAACTAAGCCAAGCCCTGGGGAGAGACTTCAAAGGGCAACCTCCTCTGGTGTGACAAGGAGCTGTTTCCTGGAGGTTGTTTTTTTGTTTTTTTTTTTAATCTTGGGTCCCTTTCTGATCTCTATCAAAATGCATTTAGAAGCAGGTAACACTTGGTTCAACAAAAAGAAAATGGAATTTTTTTGTTTTGTTCTTTTAAAACTTCAGAAAATAGCAATGTGGGCCTGTTAAATGCTATGAGTAATAAATAAAAATAGAGACTTTGGCCAGGCCTGGTGGCTCATACCTGTAATCCTAGCACTTTGGGAGGCTGAGGTGGGAAAATCCTAGCACTTTGGGAGGCCAGGAGTTTGAGACCAGCCTAGCAAGAGTGAGATGCCATCTCTACAACAAAACCCAGAAAAACTAGCCAGATGGGGTGGTGCATGCTTGTAGTCCCAGCAACTTGGGATGCTGAGGCAGGAGGATCACTTGAACACAGGAATTTGAGGTTGCAGTGAGCTATGATGATGCCACTTCATACTTAGCCTTGGTGAGAGAGCCAGACCCTGTCTCCAAAAAAAAAAAAAAAGAGAGAGAGAGACTTTAGTATTCCTCTTATGAACTTATGAACTCCCAATTTAACTACAACTTTTCTTGACTACATTGCCAAAATGTGTGCTATTTAAGCTTAATGATAATCGCCTGATGTAGGTAATGATGATCTTTAGTTGGAAAGTTCATTTTTTCTTGTTCATCACCCAGTCTGGGTATGGAGGTCCACAGACCTGTATTCAAAGTTTAGCTCTGCTACATTGGCTGTGCACATTGTTTCTTAAACCCTCGAAGGTCTATGGTCATTTGCAATGACAGTAAAATGCTTGCCTCATGAGGTTAGGTTGAATTCAGGGAAAAAACGTAAAGTGCTTAGCATGGGGTTGTCCATCTGTGGGTGCCCATCAATGTGGTTGTTGTTAATATTAAGAAATGCAAATACATATTTTTAATTTGTTTTAAACTCACAGATCAAATGAGCCTTAATAAATTTTTTTTCATATAGATTTCAAACAGTGATCGACTTGCCATTTTAATATACATCATTGGAGATCTGCTTATTTGTAAATAGCCTTTTGCTCATCTGGAAAAATAAACCAGTGAACAGTATTTTTCTATTGTAGTTTTCAGGACCATTTGTCTCATTAATTCCTGTTTCAGCTGAAGAATTGTATTACATTTGGAGATAAAAAACTTAAAACACGGGAAAAAAGGGCGGTGCCTGTGGCTCAAGGAGTAGGGCACCGGTCCCATATGCCGGAGGTGGCGGGTTCAAACCCATCCCTGGCCAAAAATACCACACACACACACACACAAAAACAACACGGGGGAAAAAAAAAAGAAAGAAATGCAAATACATTTTTTTTTTTTGTAGAGACAGAGTCTCACTTTATGGCCCTTGGTAGAGTGCCATGGCATCACACAGCTCACAGCAACCTCCAGCTCCTGGGCTTAAGCGATTCTCTTGCCTCAGCCTCCCGAGTAGCTGGGACTACAGGTGCCCGCCACAGCACCTGGCTATTTTTTTTTTGTTGCAGTTTGGCCAGGGCTGGGTTTGAACCCGCCACCCTCGGCATATGGGGCCAGCACCCTACTCACTGAGCCACAGGCGCCACCCGCAAATACATATTTTTAAAGGGAATTAGCTGGGTCCTAAGAAAATGTAGGCTTTAATGAATATGAATTCAATAATGACTATAGATTGAGTGTGTACCTGTCATTGTCTTTAAGAATTCTATGAAAATTTGTTTATCACAGCTCTATTTACAGTCACCAAGATGGGGAACTAATCCAAGTGCCCATCAACCCATGAATGGATTAATAAGCTTTGATATATATATATATATATGTACATACACCATGGAATACTATTCAGCCATAAAACAGATGGAGGCTTTACATCTTTTGTATTTGTCTAGATAGAGTTGGAGAACATTTTCTTTAGTAAAACATCACAAGAATGGAAAAGCACGTCTCCAATGTATTCAATACTGATATGAAGCCAGAAGATACACCAATACACATGTGGCGCACTAGAGAAAAACACAATTTAATTCAAGTTGTAGGGAGGGGAAAGAAGGGAGGGAGAAAAGGGAAAGAGGGAGAGGGATCGGCGTGCTCTCACCTAATGGGCACAATGTAAGGGCATATGGCACACCTCCTGGGTATGGGACAGGACCACAACAGGGACCTTACCTAACACATGCAGACATTGTAATCTAGTCATTTGTACCTTCCTATTAATCTGAAATTAAAAAACAAAATTCTATGAAAAAGACACTTTTAAACTTTCTCATGATTCTGTTCTGATTTTTAGGATATAGAGTAATCAGGATCAGTAAGCTTCCTGTTTAATTTAGTACCTGATCAAGAATTAGATCTTTTTTTACCCTTTTCTTTCTAGACTTAACTTTTAACCTTCTCCTTTCTCCTTTTTGTCCTGTTCCATGTTACTTTCCATTCCTAAAACTGATTTTATTCATCATCTCTGGTTATCAAAAGTATTTCCTAGAAGAAGTGAATAGACGCAACTGGACAGAACTTCAGAAGTATTGGCCTGTTGAAATACTTTGGGACAATCGCGTTATTCTTTTAGGGAATTCGTTGTAGACTTGGTTTTTATCTTTTATTTCCTGTTGGTTGAATAATCCATAGAAAAGCAACTACTGGCTTGGTGCCTGAAGCTCAGTGGTTAGGGCACCAGCCACATACACTCGGGCAGGCAGGTTCAAACCCATCCCTGGCCTGCTAAACAACAATCACAACTACAACAAAAAAATAGCCAGGTGTTGTGGCAGATATCTGTAGTCCCACCTACTTGGGAGGCTAAGGCAAGAGAATTGCTTAAGCCTAAGAGTTTGAGGTTGCTGTGAGCTGTGACGCAATGGCACTCTACCAAGGGTGACATAGTGAGACTGTCTCAAAAAAAAAAAATAAAAAGAAAGCAACTGTTACTAATTGGAATTTGGCTGACAGTACTAAAAATGAGAAGCATGTTGAAATGTTTATGTTGAAATACTTGTTAAAAAGTCTAGACATTTCATGCCAAAAAGCTTCTCGGGAAACTCTTATAAAGGCCTAAACCTGGGAAGGGATAGTCAGATGCTAAGGCAACCTTTTTACAGGGTTACGGGTGATGATGGTCATTCTGGGTCAGACTGTGTGGTTCGATTCTGGTTCTGCTTTTTCCTGTGTTTTAACCTTGAGCAAGGCACTTGGCCTCTCTGAGCCAGTCTCCTCCCTTGTGAAGTGGAGATAATGATGTCTGCCTCGTTGTGGCAGAGTCCATGAGGACACAGGGGCTAGTCCATGAGGCACAGTGCCTGGTACACAGTGGACTCTCGAGAAAGCCAGTTCCTCATCAACCGAGTTGCTCAGCATACTGCCCTCTGCCCAGTCAGCTCAAGCTGCTATAACAACTACCACAGACTATGTGGCTTAGACAATGAGCACTGATTTTTCATACTTCTGGAGGCTAGAAGTCAAGATCAAGGTGCCTGCAGATTTGGTATCTGGTGACGTCCCCTTACTGATTTATAAGACAGCTACCTTCTTGCTACGTCCTTATGTGGTCAGGAGGAGACCATCTCTCTCTTGTCTCTTACAGGACAGTAACCCCATTATGCGGGCCCTCACCCTCAAGATCTACTCACCTCCCAAAGGCCCCACCTCCAGTGCAGTCACATTGGGGAGCAGGATTTTAACACATGAATTTGGGGGGAGGAGACACAAACACAGTTCATAGCATATGCTGACTGTGCTCCCTTCCCAGAAATCCCAGCAGGTGGCAGGCAACGTGCAGGTAGCTTATCAGTGGGTATCCCAGCTTCAAGGTTGGAGTGAGCGTTACAGTTCTAACCTTTGGAAGAGGAGTAGTCCTCAGTTTTAGGAGGTGCAGAGACCTCCCAGAAATTTGGTTATAAGAATCTGAGCCCAGGGTGGCACCTGTGGCTCAGTGAGTAGGGCACCGGCCCCATAAACCAAGGTTGGCTGGTTCAAACCTGGCCCCGGCCAAACCACAACAAAAAAATAGCCGGGCGTTGTGGCGGGCACCCGTAGTCCCAGCTACTCGGGAGGCTGAGGCAAGAGAATCGCCTAAGCCCAGGAGTTGGAGGTTGCTGTGAGCTGTGTGATGCCACGGCACTCCATTGAGGGTGATAAAAATGAGACTCTGTCTCTACAAAAAAAAAAAAAAAAAAAATCTGAGCCCAGGCGTAAGCTTCCTTGTACAGGATTCCCCATGTCACCTTGCAGCGAGTTCTGGCCCCTCCCGGCCTTGTTGGTTGCAGAGTCCACCTACACTCCTCACTCCATGCCTCCATCTCACGGTTGTTCCTTATTTCCCGAGTGGCTTCTATATGTCCCACTAGAATAACCCTGTCTTTGCTCAGATGCCAGTGACTTTCTCCAGAACCCAAATCTGAATGAGCTTCTCTTTCCTTATCTTATCTACCCATCTCACTGCTCATGTCCTAGAGGAAGGTATTAGTGGCAAAAGGCATGAAATTTAAGAGCACTTTCCTAGAAACTAATGGATTGGTAAGAATCCTAGAGTATTAGAATAACTTCAACAGCCTTGGTCATTTCAGTCTGGTTATGCAAAGAAGGTTAGGCCAGGTCATTTGTGTCTAAATAAACAGAGTTCTTCTGTCCTGAAGTTACTGGTCCACTGGCCACTCCTCCTAAGGTGCTGGAAAAGCAAACAACTCCACCCAAGGCAGGCACAGGATTATGAAACTCCACCCCTCTGCCCTTCACGGTGAGATAAGGTAGAAGACCCACAGCTGCCAAAAAGGTCTCCCTGGAACACTTTTTCTATCATGTGCCTCTGTTTAAGTCTTTTTGAGATGTTGTCCTGGACTTCTTTCTTTCTAGCTCTTATTAAAGCTTCTCTGTTTGATTTTCAGGACTCTTGTATAATCTGGTGTCTGGGATATTTGTTCAAATATTTAACCGCCAATGTACTTGTAGCGCAATATTTTAGCAATTGGCAGGGCCATACAGGCTTGTGCTGGCTGAATATAGGCTCCTGCTGGTGTCTAACTTACTCATTAACACGGGCCTGCAATTCCTGTCCAGACTGTTTCCAGGCTGTGCCAACCCTTAGTGTCTTGTTCCCCTCTCTGGAATGTGCTCCCTTCCTGCTCAACTCCAGTCCATGCCACAAACCGCTGAATGGAATCCATCAATAGTCTCAAGTGTGGACTTCCTGATGGACTGGAACTCCCTGCCTGTCAGATACTTGTTTCCTTTCTCCTCTGCTGCTGGCCCCAAGGAAGCGTAGGGTATACAGAATGGAAGAGCCGAGTTAAGGACACAGGATCTGTGTTAAATCTGTCCAAGGCAAGGTCACAAAGGAATTTGGAGGCACAGTCCCCTGTGTACTACTGGGGCTTGATAAACTCTGAGTAACTGTGTGGCTTATCTCATCAGCACTGCGTGGGCCCTTTGTCCTGGAAAGCACCCAGGGTGCTTTCTAATACAGGACAAAGAGTTTCTCTGAAGTTGTTGTTCAGACATTACAATACAGATGTAGGAAATCTCAGCCCTTTCCTCAAACTTGAACTTCTGTCTAAGAGCAGTGATGGGGAAATTGGGTGAATGTATACAGCAGATTGAATGTCAAGAACACAATAAGTCTTTGATGATTAAAGGCCCTGGCTGGGAGCTAGCTATAAATTTAAAGTAAACAGTGGTTTAAAACCCTCTTATTCTTACTCTGGGAATCTGTCAACATCCCATTCTTCAAAGACCATTTTATAACCTGTATCTTCAGGCATTTCATCCAAAGAATTTAATATTTAAGAGCTGATAAATATGCTTGTCTTTTTTTCTTTCTGTAATTCATATGGTATCTCTTTGTAATACTATAAGCTTTTGTTTTTAAAAGAAAAGAATTATGAGCTCTTAAATCCAAAAACTCTTATCAAAAATAAGGCCAGGCATGGGAGGCCATGGCGGGTAGAATGCTTGAGCTCAGGAGTGAGACCTTCTTGAACAAGAGGGAGACCCCCATTTATACTAAAAGTAGAAAAATTAGCTGGTTGTTATGGCAGGCACCTGTAGTCCCAGCCACTCAGGAAGGCAAAAGGATCGCTTGCGCCCAAGAATTTGAGGTTACTGTGAGCTGGTGATGCCATGGCACTCTACCCAAAGCAACAGAGTGAAACTCAGACTTAAAAAAAAAGGGGGGTGGCGGTGCCTGTGGCTCAGTGGGTAGCACACTGGCCCCATATACTGAGGGTGTCGGGTTCAAACCCAGCCCCATCCAAACTGCAACAAAAAAATAGCCAGGCGTTGTGGTGGGTCCCTGTAGTCCCAGCTACTCGGGAGACTGAGGCAAGAGCATTGCCTGAGCCCAGGAGTTGGAGGTTGCTGTGAGCTGTGATGCCAAAGCACTCCACTGAGGGCGATAATGTGTGTCGTGAGGGCGATAAAGTGAGACTCTGTCTCTAAAAAAAAAAAAAAAAACAAAATCAAAAATTAAAATAAAATTTATACTTAGTATTATAATTGTAGAATTCTGGATGTGTCAATGATGTTTTCAAATAGGAATCAGAGTATATTTTAGACATGTAAATAATGTTGAGACATGTTTCTTTTTATAGGTGCATTAAGTGATATTGACCCAATACTCCCTAAACCAGACACAAAATATGGCAAGGAAACGCAAGGAGGGGACAGTGATTGTGGAACCAAGTCTCTAAGAAATGACTGAGAATAAAATGGGGCACTTCCTCTCAGATGCCAAGTCGATGGGTTTTGTTTGGAAGATTTGGGTACTGGGCATGGGCAGCACATCTCTGGTTTTGTTTCCTCTTGCTGGATTCAGTTATGCAGATTTGGCTATCGGGACTGAATGTTCAGCTCCCAAATAGGATTTTGATATCTCTGCATGCTGCTGTTGGAAGGCAGCAGCTCATTCTAATTGAGTAGTGAAGGATAAACTGAGTGTATTTGAGTGATGCTCACAGAGCTGGAGAAAGCCGGTTTCTGAGTAGGGGTCTTTGGAGCATGTTCCAGGCAGCTCTTTAGGAACTGTGGGTTTGAGATTATTGCCACACCAGTGCACTCTCTAGGCAAGCATTCATTTTTTTTTTTTTTTGTAGAGACAGAGTCTCACTTTATGGCCCTCGGTAGAGTGCCATGGCCTCACACAGCTCACAGCAACGTCCAACTCCTGGGCTTAAGCGATTCTCTTGCCTCAGCCTCCAGAGTAGCTGGGACTACAGGGCAAGCATTCATTCTTTAATCCTCTCCTTTGCCACTCGGGGAAGTTGAATCTCAGGATAATGAAGGAAATTACCCAAGTTCACATAATAACCTGGCAACTCCTACTTCCTTTCCCTCTGTGTAGACTTATTCTTTTTTATTTTTATTTATTAATTTATTTTTTGAGAGAGGGTCTCACTGTGTCACATGGGCTAGAGTGCAGGGGTATGATTAAGCTTGTAGCAACCTCAAACTCCAGAGCACAAGTGATCTTCCTGCTCAGCCTCCTGAGTACCTGGGACTATAGGCACCCACCACACCTAGCTAATTAAAAAAAATTTTTTGTGTCTGTGAAGATGGGATCTCACTATATTGCTAGGCTGGACTTGAATGCCTGACTTCAAACAGTCCTATGCCCCAGCCTCCCAAAGTGTTAGGATTACAGGCTTGAGCCACCATACCTGGCCCCCAGTTTAAGTGTAGAATTATTTTTAAAAGCTCAAGAATGCCATTTGCCATGGCTCTTCACTTTGAGTTTCAAAGACACCTGCTCTGGGATAAAAGACTTAATTACTTCTGTGTACTTTGCCTGCAGTTAGAATTTTAAAAAGTAATCTCAACTGAATTGAAAAACAGGCTGTGGTTCCTGCCCGAGCCACACCCTCAGGGACTTATCTGCTAGGTCAAAGCTTGGAGTGGTGACCTCAAGGTTTGGCTTGATAGCTTTCCTCAAGGGCTTCTCTGAGCGAGCAGGCATCTGTGACCTGCTACTCAGCTGTGTCTTCTTTTTTTTTTTTTTTTGAGTCAGAGTCTCACTTTGTCACCCTTGGTACAGTGCCATGGCATAGTGATACCGGAATTTCGCTCTTCAGTAGCTCCTTGGTCTTGGGGATTTGAAGAATGAACCCACGGACCACAGATCAGTGGTAAGATAGGACTTTTATCAGAAGTTAGAAAGGAATACAAAAGAAGTAAAAATCACCAAAGCTTCTGGAAGGGGGAAAGAACTGAAGAACTCACTCGGGAATCTCCAAATGGGCTCTTTTTTCTAGGGGTCTTAAGTAGAGGATTACACATGGCTGGCAGTTGGTCAATGAATGCAGTTTCTCCTTCACTTGGGTGAGGTTATCACGTCCTTTACAGTCTTTGTCCCTGAGACGGGGATTAGGGTGTGTGCTCCTACCCAAGGTGGAAGCACCCAAAAAACCATCACAGGCTGTTTTGTTCATGATCTTATCAGAGCCCAGAGGATATGTCCCGAAAAAGGCAGTCCGCTTGTGCCTGAAAATGGGGATCTGACCTTTGAGCTCACCTGGGCCTAGTGAATGGGGGGCTCCCTGTCTAGCCCTGAGTGGTGGAATTCTGTATCAATAGCTCACAGCAACCTCAAACTCTTGGGTGTAAGCGATTATCTTGCCTCAGCCTCCCAAGTAGCTGGGACTATAGGTGCCTGCCACAATGACTGGCTATTTTTAGAGACAGGATCTTGTTCTGGCTCAGGCTGGTCTTCAACCTGTGAGCTCAGGCAATCCACTCACCTTGGCCTCCCAGAGTGCTAGGATTATAGGCATGAGCCACCTCGCCCAGGCCTGTGTCTTCTTAAAATACAAGAAAACAACCTAATTATGATAGCCAAACAGACACTGTCCTAGTTTGATTCATTGTCATGTATTTATGAGACAAGGAAGACTATACTCAAATAAGGGAAAATGGGAAGATTGATGGTTTATCATTTATCATAACCTTACGTTTCAGGCATCGTAGTATGCATTTCATGTGCATTGTTTCATTAATTTCTGACAACCACCTTAAAGAAGCAAATCCTATTATAATTTCTGTGTTACCCATGAGGAAACAGAGTCTTCTAGAGGCTGTTTGCATGTTGATGTTAACCACAGAATGGTAGAAATCTGATACTCAAAACTGTCCTTAAAGTCAGAACTTCAAAGAAACAAAGCATCTAGGCATGATTAAATACTATGTATTTAGACTTAAATATTTGTAGTTACCTTTTTAGGGCTCTGCTAGCATCTTTTCATTAACTCTGAATATCTTTATTATTTATTTATTTATTTTATTTTATTTTTTTAGAGACAGAGTCTCACTTTGTTACCCTCAGTAGAGTGCTGTGGCGTCACAGTTCACAGCAACCTCCAGCTCTTGGTCTTAGGTGATTCTCTTGCCTCAGGCTCCCAAGTAGCTGGGACTACGGGCGCCTGTCACAACACGGCAGGCGTTGCAATTTGGCTGGGGCTGGGTTCGAACCTGCTACCCTCTGTATATGGGTCCAGCGCCCTAGTCACTGAGCCATAGGTGCCGCCCTGCTCTGAATATCTTCAAACCAATGTCAGTGCACTCTCAGGAGCAGCTATGACTCCCAGTTCACCGGACCAGTGTTGTGTCCACTGTGCACTGAGTTCTCCTTTCAACCTAGCGTCTTCCCAGTGTGGAAGAAGCCCTTCCTAGCTATGGACTAACTGGAGAGAAAACCTTGTTTTCTCAGTTAAGTTCTCATACCAGGTAAGATCAACTTTTTATGTTAAAACCCAGGAAAGAAAACAAGTCAGAAATTTTAACTGTTTTCTGAAATAAATGAAACTCTTGATAACTTTTTCTACTCAGAATGAATGTTCTCATCTGGTTCCAGAACACTTCTAATTCTTGGCCCTTTGCCTCTTGAAGTTGTTCTTTGCTGTGAGTGGCCTCTTTTGACCAACCTTTTAGCTCCTTAGAGTTTTTAATAGCTGAGCCTTGCTTGAATTTACAAAAACCCAGCTTATTGGAACAGAACTTTTTAATGCGTTCCTGGGTCCCCCGTGCCTGACTATCGGGTTCATGTTTTGCTGTCTACCTAGTCTAATCATGCAGTGCCGACAGCTGTCACACACAAAACCTAGACCCTGGTGTGTGAGTAGAGAGAGGACAGGGCCCTTGGCTCGCGATAGGTGCTCAGTAAAGGCTGGCTGAATAAATAAATGAAAAACACAAGCCAGTGAAAGGTGATAAGATTAAAAATAGATATATTTATCATAGTGCTTTGCTTATCAATTTGTTACTTTATCATCAAATTTAAGCTGTCCTTTATCTTATGTGTATTGAGTATGAGGAAGTATATATTCTTAAAAAAAAAAGTATACATTCTTACATTCCTGCAGATTTGTTTAATTCTCATCTGGAAAGTCTTCAGACTGAGTTCATTATAAGCTAGTTTTTCTCAAAAGTTGCTGGGTTTTTTTCTTTGAAAACAGAGGAAAGAGAAATGAAACACTGAAAGGAGATAAATGCTACTGAGAATAGAATATGTCTACATTTCTCCATCATGAAGAAAGGGTGATACGTTCCTAGTGGAGTTGTTTACCCAGCAAATATTTCTGTAATAACAGTGCATGTGATCGTGGCTTTAAGGATACTCTTAAAGATTGCCCTTAAAGCAATTTTCTTAAGAAAACTGTATTTCTATCATATTTTATAGTATTGTGAAGTTTTTTATACTTAAAAAATCCTACAATTGAATGGGAAAATTTTTTAAATTCTAGAAAACAAGCAGATATACTTCCAGTAGTCATCATTTTTATATAGAAATTTCTTTTAAGAAGTCTTGGAAAATATAATTAAAAAGATGAGGATGTTACTGAAGGGCTTTAGAAGTAGCGTTTGGGGGCGGTGCCTGTGGCTCAGTCGGTAGGGCGCCGGCCCCATATACTGAGGGTGGCGGGTTCAAACCCGGCCCCAGCCAAACTGCAACCAAAAAATAGCCGGGCGTTGTGGCGGACGCCTGTAGTCCCAGCTGCTCGGGAGGCTGAGGCAAGAGAATTGCTTAAGCCCAGAAGTTGGAGGTTGCTGTGAGCTGTGTGAAGCCACGACACTCTATTGAGGGCCATAAAGTGAGACTCTGTCTCTACAAAAAAAAAAAAAAAAGAAGTAGCGTTTGATGGAAAATTGGTTAAAATAATGACCCCAGGCAGCTGCTCTGAGTCTAGGCCTGGAGGTGGTGTCTGGCAAGTTCTTGCTGTAGAGCAGTGTTGGGGTCTACTGACCTCTAGTGGCTACTTTTTACACATTCCTGAGCCTTACTAAAAGAAGAATTTAACTGTACCAATGTATTTATTCTTTACGGAGTTCTGTGCCTATTAGAGGTAAAATGAGAACTTCTTGGAGATATTTTACTCAATTAAAATTTGAGAAGCTAATTTGTCTTAAGATCACTACTGTTAGATATACTTACTGCATGTTCATATATAATTCGAGGGAACCTTTTTCATTCATCCCACAAGGTTGAGTATAGGCTAGAATACTAACATTAATAGTGAAGTCTGATTTTTTTCTTTGTACATTTGCCAAGTAAAAGTTGTGCTTTCTTGGGCAAAAATAAGATAAAGGATTTAATTTCTTGTCCTTTGGCAAAATTATAGTAACATTAAAGGGTAATCATAAAATTAAAAAAATATATTGTGGGACCTCAAATCCAATAAGATGGCATGCATCTATTTCTCCTTGCATTTACCTGCCAAGTATAACTATGAACCCTAGAAACACAAGAGGTAACCAAAAGAGAACTCTGAGATTTGGTACGAAGAAGATGAATTGGTTTGGGGCCATGGGATTGGAGGAACAACTTAGTGGCAAGGGTGTCTTATGTCCTCCTACCAAACTGAAGAAAGGGACCTAGACCCAGTGCATCTTGACTTGAACCTGGCAACAAATGGGTGGCCCAGGCAGGCTCACTCTCCTCAGGGTTGACTGGTTGTCCAGCATGACCAGGAAAGCCTGGCACCTAGCCAGGGGGTCATAGGAGGCCACTGGCAATAAATGGCCAGGGGAAGCACTCACCTCCATAGGGCCTGAGATTTCCTTCTCCTGGTAAGTGGTACCTATGTGGTCAGGAGGCACCTGGAAGTGGATTCTGTCAATACAACAAATGATCCAGCCTGGGAAGTTTCTCTGTCCCCATGGGCCTGAGACTCTCTGCCCCTGCCCACATTCACTGGGGCAGTTGGGAGGAGGGTACCAGCAAAGGTGACCCTACCCCAGTAACGGGCAATCTGGTATGCCTCTTCCTCTCAGGGAGTCTGAGACTTAGTTCCCCCACTGAGAGATATGATACTCTAAGGCTTTAAGCAACACTAGCAGTGACTTACAGAAGACTCAGTTGTACCACATCAACCTAGCAGATCAAACTAAGCAGCAAAAACTCTGAAAATCAAACTTTCATTGAAACTACAACCCCTAAAAGTAGGCTAGAATCTACATGCTAAACCTAAACAGGATGACTACATGCTAAAATAAAGGATTTAAATGCACAAAATGTTCAGGATACAGCCAAAGATTACTTGTTAGACTAAGAACCAAAAAAATCACAACTTGAATGGAGAACAGAGAGTCACAGAAGCCAACATTGAGATGAATCAGACATTGGTGTTATCTGACCAGGATTTTAAAGCAGCTACCATAAAAATACTTTGGCAATCAGTGATAAATTCTCTTGAAACAAAGGAAAAATGGAACATCTCAGAGAAATAAAAGTGAAATGATAAAACTGAAAAATACAATAGAGATCGATATATTCGTTTTTGTATATGAAAGCCCATGTGAAGAGAATGAAAAGACAAGGTATAGAGTAGGAGAAAAAATCCACAAATCCGACATCTGACAAAGCTCTAGCGTCTACAGTATCCACATATTAAGAATCCTCAAAACTCAACTCTCAAAAACAAGACAATTCAGTTTTACAGAATAGCACAGTCCCCTTTCTCTATATCCTTGCTTGTTATGGTCTATTTGTTTCTTGATCATCACCATCCTGATGATCATGAAATGATATCTCATTGTGGTTTGGATTTGCATTTTGATGCAAATTAATCTGATGATTAGTGATGTCCAATATCTTTTCATATGCTTCTTGACCATTTTTATATTATCTTTGGAGAAATGTCTATTGAAGTCCTTTGCCATTTTAAAAATTGAGTTGATTTCTTATTATTGAGTTGTAGGAGTTTTTCATATATTCTGGATACTAATCCCTTGTCAGATCTGTGATTTGTCAATATTTTCTCCCTTTCTATAGCTTGACTTTTGCTCTGTTAATTGTGTCTTTTGATGCAAAGAAGTTTTCCAGTGTGATATAGTCCCATTTGTCTGTACTTCCTTCTGTTGCTTATGTTTTGGGTGTCACATTCAAGAAATCATTGTCAAGTCCAATGTCATGAAGTTTTTCTCTATTTTTGTCTTCTCTAAGTTTTATAGTTTTAGGTCTTATGTTTAGGTTTTTAATCCAGTTTGAGTTAATTTTTGTATATGGTGTAATAAAAGGATCCAACTTCATTCTTTTACATGTAAATACCCAGTTTTCTTGGCACCGTTTGTTGAGAAGACCTTCCTTTTCCTACTGAGTAGTCACGGCATCCTCATCAAAGATCATCTGACCATATACACAAGGTTTTTGTTTTTGTTTTTGTTTTTTTTTTAGCAACAGAGTCTCATTTTATCACCCTCAGTAGAGTGCCATGGTGTCATAGGTCAGAGCAACCTCCAACTCCTGGGCTTAGGCGATTCTTTTGCCTCAGCCTCTCGAGTAGCTGGTACTACAGGCACCCGCCACAATGCCCAGCTATTTTTTGTTGCAGTTTGGCTGGAGCCGGGTTTGAACCTGCCACCCTCGGGATATGGGGCTGGCGTCCTACCCTCTGAGCCACAGGCCCCGCTCATACACAAGGGTTTATTTTTGCATTCCATTGGTCTGTATGATTTTTGTCTTTATACTTGTACCATACTGTTTTGATTACTGTAGCTATGTTTAGAAATCAAGAAGTATGAGTCCTTAAACTTTTTCTTTCTCTGAATTGTTTGGGCTATCTGGGGTCTATGTGTGTTCTTTTTTGCTATCCCCATAAATATATCTCATTGTGGGTAAATATGTACATGTAAATTTATATATTTTAGTATATTTGTTTATATATAGATATAATAAAAAAATCTCTAACAAAACTATGGTGTTTTGCAACTTGCTTTTTAAAATTCATATCTGATCACAACTGACCTTTAATATCTACCAATCAGTACCTCAATCCTTTTAAGGCCTGCATAGTGTTCTGGAGTATGAGTCCATTATGATCTTTTTAACTATGTCTCTATTAATGGTCATTAGTTTGTCTCCACATTTTGGTAATTACAAATAAATATGTTGTGTTTTTTTGTTATTTTGAGATTGAGTTGCCCTGGGGTAGAGTGCCATGGAGTCATAGCTCATGGTAACCTCAAATTCTTGGGCTCAAGTGATTGTTTTGCCTCAGCCTCCTGAGTGGCTAGGGGTACAGTAACCTACCACAATGCCTGTCTGCTTTTGGAGATGGTTTTTCTGTCTTGCTCAGGCTGGTCTCGAACCCGTGAGCTCAGGCAATCCACCCAACTCAGCCTCCTAGAGTGCTAGAATTACAGGCATTCGCCACCACACCTGACACTGTTGTGTTTTTTGATGTGGAGAATTTAGATTCTTCTTTTTATTTAGACAGAATCTTGTTCTGTCACTCTGGCTAGAATACTGTGGTGTCATCATAGCTCACCACAACCTCAAACTCCTGGGCTCAAGTGATGCTCCTGTCTCAGTCTCTTGAGTAGCTGAGACCACAGGCACATGCCTGATGATATGCTAATCTTTTTTTCTTTATTTTTTTGTGAGACTCTGTCTCCCTTTATCACCCTCTGTAGAGTACTATGGCATCACAGCTCACAGCAACCTCCAACTCCTGGGCTTAGGCGATTCTCTTGCTTCAGCCTCCTGAGTAGCTGGGACTACAGGCACCTGCCACAACCCTGGGCTATTTTTTTTGTTGCAGTGTGCCTGGGGCTGGGTTTGAACCTGCCATCCTCAGTATATGGGGCCAGTGCCTACTGACTGAGCCACAGGCACAGCCTGCTAATTTTTTTCTAATTTTAGTAGAGACAGGGCTCACTCTTGCTTAGGCTGGTCTTGAACTCCTGAACTAAAGCAATCCTCCAGCATCAGCCTCCCAGGGTGCTAGAATTATAGGCATGAGCCACTGCACCCTACCAAGATTTTAGATTTTTTTTTTGTTTGTTTGTTTTTTGTTTTTGTGGTTTTTGGCTGGGGCTAGGTTTGAACCCGCCACCTCTGGCATATGGGACCGGCGCCCTACTCCTTGAGCCACAGGCGCCACCCAAGATTTTAGATTTTTAAATAGTCAGTTTTATTAGTCAGTGCTTCTGCTTTGGCATAATATTTCAAAAATCATTCTCATCTCCCAAGATTATATAAATAGGTTACTCCTAGTATTTTTAGAGATTAATTTTCTACTTTGAAGTTGTTTTTTTCCCCCCACAATTATATGCCATTGTATTATGAAGTCTTTATTTTAGCATAAGGTATGAGGCAAAGTGATAGCTTTCTTATTTTCCAAACAGGAGCCACTGGTCTTAAAAACTGTTTATTTAATTATAGTCTTTCCCCCTCTGGCTTTATTTATTTATTTATTTTTATTCTTTTGGAGAAAGAGTCTCACTTTGTCACCCTTGATGGAGTGCCATGGCATCATAGCTCACAGTAACTTCAAACTCTTGTGCTCAAGCAATTCTCTTGCCTTGGCCTCCTAAGTAGCTGGGACTACAGGTGCCTGCTACAATGCTCGGCTATTTTTAGAGACGAGGTCTTGCTCTGGATCAGGCTGATCTCAAACCTGTGAGCTCAGGCAATCCACCCGCCTCAGCCTCCCAGAGTGCTAGGATTGGAGGCGTGAGCCACCGCTCCAGGCCTATTTATTTATTTAGTGAGACAGACTATCACTTTGTCACCCTCAATAGAGTGCTGTGGCATCATAGTTCACAGCAACATCAAACTCTGGGCTCGACATCAATCCCCTTGCCTCAGCCTCCTGAGTAGCTGAGAGTATAGGGACCTGCCACAATGCCTGGTTAGTTTTTCTATTTTTAGTAGAGATGAGGTCTTGATCCTGCTCAGGCTGGTCTCTGACTCCTGAGCTCAAGCAGTCCACCTGCCTTGGCCTCCCAGACTTCTAGGATTACAGACAGAAGCTACCTTGTCCAGCTCCCCTCTGGCTTTAAATGTTTCCTTCAGTTTTTAAAAAGGCATTTCCCTGCCTTTTCCTTCCTTCCTTCCTTCCTTCCTCTCTCCTTCCCTTCCCTTTCCTTTCCTTTTTTTGACCTTGATTTTATACCTACTAGCTTACTGACCTCAGGCAAGCTCTTATACTTCACCTTGCTTAGTTTCCCCATCTGTAAAATGAGAATAATCATACCATTTGCTCCATAGATTGTCATGAGGATTGAGTGAGACCCCTGGAGCTTAGTCCAGTTAGTAAAGGCAGCTGTCATTACCACCGTAATGTAACTAGTTCTGCTGCTGGGGTTGGTTTCTGGCTTTCACTTCTCCTTTGTCTCGTTTCTTTCAAGAAACTAAACCTTCCACTTCTTCATGTTGCTTAATGCTGGGCGAATATGGGACTTGTACTAGACAGGCCCTTACGGAGAAGTTATTCTTATTAATACTGATCCAAAGTATTTATAGAATTACTTCTTAGCATTTGCTATTAATACATATATATTTTTTCAGCTAACTTTGGATATAATTGTGGGCATATTATTAATCCTATTCTGTAATGTCTTCATTGAGAATTTTGTGTTTGTCAACAGATAACTTTCTCATTTGCAAAATGATGTAATTTGTTTTTGAAAGGTATTCCTGTGTATTCTCTACAGATAATCTAAGGATGGAGGAGCCCAGTTAATTTGAGGGGATCTTTAATCAGAGCCATGTCTGTGAGAATGTATTAGATAGCCTGTTTATTAGACATCTAATCAGTGAAATGAAACAGTTTTTTAATTGTTTTCATTGCACCAAGCACCTTGCTACAGGTTGTGGGTGCTAAGAAAACAGTGACAACATATACTTCCTAAACTTGAGGAGTTGAGGGTTTAGATGAGCAAACTTAAAATATAAGGGGATAAAAATCAGGCTGTGTAAATTTCATAACTGCATAGAACAAAGAGATGTGAACAAATTCATTAAGGGAAAAAACAATGTGTTCAGGAAAAGGCAGATATCTGCTTATTATTTCCCTGTGTCAGAATCCTCTGTTATTATAATAAATTTATTATTATAATAAAATCAGTTATTGAAGCTATCACATTCTGTGTGATGCTAGAAACCATTATGTAAGAAATAGAAATTAGTCACCGAGTGTGGTGACTCCTGCCTGTAATCCCAGCACTCTGGGAAGCTAAGGCGGGCGGATCGCCTGAGCTCACGAGTTCAAGACCAGCCTATGCAAGAGCGAGACCCCCGTCTCTAAAAATAGCTGAGCACTGTGGCTGGTGCCTGTAGTCCCAGCTATTCAGGAGGCTGAGGCAAAAGAATCACTTGAGCCCAAGAGTTTGAGGTTGCTGTGAGTTGTAAGGCCCTGGCACTCTACCAAGGGCAACATAGTAAGACTCTGTCTCAAAGAAAAAAAAATAGAAATTAGTATGTTGTTTTACGTTTACCAAGGCAGAGAGCAATAATTCAAAATTTAATCAGATCTTAGAGGAAACATTTTTATAACTGTTTAATACTAGACCTCAGAGTTTTCTTATTATGAGCATTCTTAAGATTACCTATAAAGATTAAGAGTATTTTTTAAATTTGATCTATTGACCAAATTTAAATAGTTATATTAATAAGTTGTTAATAGTTATATTAATAAGAAGGTGTAGAAAAAAATCATAATAAGAAACAGAAAATTGCTCGACTTTGATTTTAGAGTTGTTCCCCTAGAGTGGTACAGTTAAGAGGTTACATGGAAATCTTGCAGTTTTTGGTAGCTTTATCTCTCTCTTGATTTGAATTTGAATTACTTTATGAGAATGAGCCTGTCATTGATATTTGTGGCCAATCCATGGCTAATCTAGATTTCTTCCTTCTAAGAATGAAGTTGATTGAAATGTGCTGTCTTTCAAACTTGGACCTTAAGCATATGGATTATGTGATAACTGCCTATAATCATCCCAAGACAATGGTCTAAGCAAAAATAGAAACTAACAAGATCCAGAAATGGGGGAAAAATACCAAATTTGGAACTGGCTATAAAATGCTATAAATGAGATTTTAAAAATAACACATTCAAGTAAATTTTATGGAGTCAGCATGAACTAATAATATCAGATAATCATACTTTATTCTACACAGTAGACATGACTGTCCTAAATTATTTCCACACTTCACACTGCTGTCTATGTAATGCTTTTTGTTCATCTAGTAAACACTAAGTGTATACTCTGAATCAGCTGGAGCTTCACAGAATGGTTGGAAGTAAATGTCTTCCCTGCTTTTAGATGGTTGCTGCAACCCTTGCCACTGCCTGAAACTGTTTATGTCCATCCAAAGAGTCTTCCTATTGTGATTTGTTTCCAGATTTCATCTCCTGAGGAGATGACATGGTGTTTACTCACAGGATAGGCACTCAGTAAACAAACACAAGGTGAGGAAGAACATGGGAGGCGAAATGAAGGACACTGGTCACTCCCAGTTTTAGACTGTAAATCTGCATATCACCTTTCATGTTTGTTGGTCTGTCTTCCTGGGGAAGGTTCTGTTCATGTCTCTTCCCCAGTGATAGATGGGATTGTTTGCTTATTTTTGTTGATTAATTTGAGTTCTTTTTTTTTTTTTTGTAGAGACAGAGTCTCATTTTATGGCCCTCGGTAGAGTGCCGTGGCATCACACAGCTCACAGCAACCTCCAGCTCCTGGGCTTAAGCGATTCTCTTGCCTCAGCCTCCCGAGTAGCTGGGACTACAGGCGCCCGCCACAACGCCCGGCTATTTTTTGGTTGCAGTTTGGCCAGGGCCGGGTTTGAACCCGCCACCCTCGGTATATGGGGCCGGTGCCTTACCGACTGAGCCACAGGCGCCGCCCTAATTTGAGTTCTTTATAGTTCCTAGTTATGAAATCTTTGTCAGATTTGTAACATGCAAATATCTTTTCCTATTCTGAAGGTTGTCTATTTGCTTTTATTGTTGTGTCCTTAGCTGTGCAGAAGCTTTTCCACTTAATTAAGTCCTATTTGTTTATTTTTGTTATTGCAATTGCCACAGAAGTCTTCTTTATAAAATCTTTCCCAAGTCCAATATCCTCAAGAATTTTTCCCACGCATTCTTCCAGGATTTTTATCATTTCATGCCTAAGATTTAAATCTTTTATCCATATTATATCAATTTTTGAAAGCGATGAAACGTGCGGGTCCAGTTTCAGTCTTTTACATGTGGTTATCCAGTTCTCCCAACACCATTTATTGAATGGTGAAGAATATTCTTTTCCCTAGTATATGCTTTTGTTTGTTTTATCAAAGATCAGATGGCTATAAGAGACTGGTTTCATCTTTTGATTTTTTATTTAATTCCAAATGTCAATGTCTCTATTTTTGTGCCAATACCATGCTGTTTTGATCACTGTGGACTTGTAATATAACCTAAAGTCTGGTAGAGTGATGCCTGTTGTTTTTTTTTTTTTGTAGAGACAGAGTCTCACTGTACCGCCCTCGGGTAGAGTGCCGTGGCGTCACACGGCTCACAGCAACCTCCAACTCCTGGGCTTACGCGATTCTCTTGCCTCAGCCTCCCGAGCAGCTGGGACTACAGGCACCTGCCACAACGCCCGGCTATTTTTCTGGGGCAGTTTGGCCGGGACTAGGTCTGAACCCGCCACCCTCGGCATATGGGGCCGGCGCCCTACTCACTGAGCCACAGGTGCCGCCCTTTTTTTTTTTTTTTTTAATTACTAAAAATTGCCTTGGCTTTATGGGTTTTTTCCTGGTTCTATACAAAATGAATAAGTATTTTTTCCAGTCCTTCAAAGTATGATGTTGGTATTTTAATGGATATTGCACTGAATCTTTAGATTGTTTTGGGTAGTGTAGACATTTTAACAATGTTTATATGTTTATTCTTCCTAGCCAGCAGCATGGTATGTTCTTTCATTTTTTTTTTTTACTTTTTAATTTGTTTTTATTTATTTATTTATTTGCAGTTTTTGGCCAGGGCTGTGTTTGAACCTGCCACCTCTGGTATTTGGGGCCCATGCTTTACTCTTTTGAGCCACAGGTGCTGCCCTGTTCTTTCATTTGTTAGTAATGTCTTCTGCTATCTCTTTTCTTAGGGTTTCATAATTCTCTTTGTAGAGGTTCTTCACCTCTTTTGTTGGGCATATTCCTAGGTATTTCATTTTCTTTGAAGCTACTGTGAAGGGAATTGTGTCTTTGATTAGCTTCAGTCCCCAAGGGTCCCAAAGCTCTTGCAATATTCCTTCAGAGACACATTAAACAGTGCCCTCTGCAACAAAGTGGCCTTCCCAAGAGTGCAGGGGCCACTCAGCTCGCCCCAAGGATGGATGCCTCAGCTTAGCAGGCACACCAAAGCCAGCCAGGGACTAGGACCCGGCAGACCATTTCTACCACACAGCCTATCTACAATGGCTGCACCCAGTTAGTAGCCAAGCTGATGGGAGATCCACCCGACCTGGTATTCAGTCCCAACCACTGGATGCTATTTGAGTCTACTTGCTTGTTTAAGTCTTCTAAGGCAGCTGCAGTGAGCAGGGTGGCCACAAATCAAAAAACTGCAGACAGCCCTTTCCTGTCCCCAGTCCTCTGTGGGCAGGCTGGGAGGCCAGCCCCTGCCCATTTCCAAGCACTTGCCTTCTGTGATGGTTTTCCTAAGCTCCAGACCTCCTCACTGGATCCTTGAGTCCACCACTGCTTCACTGTGTCCCTGGAGTGATGTTCCTGGGGAGATTCCTCCAGCCAGAGGTGGCTGGAATTTTCTTTCCCCTGCCTCGCTAGTAAGTGGCTAGTAAGATGTTTCTAGTCTGCCATCTTGCTCCATCCCTCCCTGAGACCAAATCTAATATCTCTACCTCTGTGACTTTGGGCAAGCTGCATAATCTTTCTGGGCCTCATTTTCCTCATTTGTAAAATTTGAATAATAGTAGTACTTACATCATCATGTGCTATGGTGGATATGAAATGGGATGATGCTTACAAAGTGTTGAGCACAGTGCCTGGCACTCGCAAGTATAGGATCTGCGTTGGTGAGCATCACTGTTGTCATCAGCTCCTCCCTTCTCCAAGTTAGATTACGTCCAGCTCTTGGGATTTCTTCCAGGAAGAGTCCTTATCATTGCCCCAGTGTGGCTGCCCTAGATGGTGAGTGGTCTCATTGGCATCATTATGTATTTTATTTTAAGTCAATTTTTCAATGTGTCAGAGTCCAAGGGTGTCATTTTTAGGGCTTGCTTAGTATCAGATCATTTCTAACTTTTCATCCCACATGCCTACAGAAAGCAATTTAGAGGCTCTGTCCCGCAATTTCTTTCTTTCTCTGTAAAATGAGAATAACACCAGGGTTTCTCTCTTCCTTGTTTCTGTCTTGGGTCTATCTTTATTTATTTATTTATTTATTTTAGAGACAGAGTCTCACTCTGTTGCCCCACATAGAGTGCAGTGGCGTCACAGATCACAGCAACTCCTGGGCTTAGGCGATTCTCTTGCCTAAGCCTCCCGATTAGCTGGGACTACAGGTGCCCACCACAATGCCCAGCTATTTTTTGTTGCAGGTTGTCCAGGGCCGGATTTGAACCTGCCACCTTCAGTATATGGGGCTGGCGCCCTACTCACTGAGCCACAGGTGCCTCCCAGCTCTATCTTTATTTAACAACTTGTCAACTTTTGTGTGTCCTTAAAACTACCTTCAGTCCTTAACATAACTGACATAAAGAATAGTTATGGGCTCAGTACCTGTGCTCAGGGGTTATAGTGCCAGCCACATACATCAGAGCTGGCAGGTTTGAGCCCAGTTCAGGCCTGCTAGACAACAATGACAACTGCAGCAAGAAAATAGCTAGGCGTTGTGGTGGGCACCTATAGTCCCAGCTACTAGGGAGGCTGAGGCAAGAGAATCACTTAAGCCCAAGAGTTTGAGGTTGCTGTGAACTGAGACACCACGGCACTCTACTGAAGGTGACATAATGAGACTCGGTTATGGAAAAAGAAAAAAAAAGAATAGTTATGGAAGCACTGAAAGAAATTCACACCGTTATATATATGTGAGACATTTTTAGCCAATAAGAGTTATCAGTGGTAGAGGCTAGAAAATCTACCTTGTCATTATATCTGTTGAGCTTAGAAGTGTCAGATCATTGTAGGCTTCCCGTGATAGCTACAGAAAATAGAACATAAGAAAAAAACGTGATAGTTAATTTTTTGTGTCCATTTGATTTAGCTAAGGAATATCCAGATAGCTGGTAAAACATTATTTTAAGTATAACTGGAGGTATTTCCAAAAGAGATTAGCATTTGAATCAGTGGATTGAGTAAAGAAGATTGTCCTTACCAATGTAGGCAGGCACCATCCAATCTGTTGAGTGCTTAAATAGAACAAAAAGATGAGGAAAGGCAAGTTCTCTCCCAGAGCTGAGATATCCATCATCTCTAGACCTTAGACAATAGTGCCTGGTTCTTGGGCCTTTAAACTTGGACCAAGATTTATTTCAGTGGATTCCAGATTCTTGGGCCTTTCAAATCATACTGAGACTTATACCATCGGCTCCCCCGGGTTCTCAGGCCTTCAAATTTAGACAGGAACTTTGACACCAGCTGCACATCAACTTGCAGATGGCAGATGGGACTTGTCAGCCTCTGTAATCACATAAGCTAATGCCACATGATAAATCTCTGTATCTCCTATTGGCTTGTTTTTCTGGAGACCCATGACTAATGCAAATGTGAAAAAGATAAACTTGCTTTGATTCATTGAAGTTAGAAGTTCTAAAATAGCTGTGTAGCAGAACCAAGAATGTACTTTTAAAACACGTGGCCACAACTTCTTAAATAGAAGAATGAACACAGAACTCATAATAGATCTCTCACTCTCTGAAAATATTCATTGCAAAGGTCATTAAAAAATGATTATGATGGAGTATAAAGTCACCTAAAAATAGTAATCTTGACAGCTGACATTTATTTAGTATCTACTTGGCATTATCACAGGTAATCCTTTGGTAAGCAAAGAAAGAGATAGCGTTTCCCCCTCATTTTAAAGTGAACTGAGGCCAGGCAATGTGGTTCATGCCTGTAATTCTAGGTCTCTGGGAGGCTGAGGCAGGTGGATTGCTTGAACTCAGAAGTTTGAGACCAGTCTGAGCAAGAGCGAGCTCCCATCTCTAAAAATAGCCAGGGAATGTGGAGGGTGCCTGTAGTCCCAGCTACTTGGGAGGCTTGAGCCCAGGAGTTTGAGGTTGCTGTGAGTGATGACACCATGGCACTCTGCCTAGGGTGACAGAATGAGACTTTGTTTAAAAAAATAATAAAAAAAGGAACTGAAACCCAGCTAGGTTATTTAACTGAGGCCACACAGAAGGTGGTAGAGCCAAGTAATCTGATTCTTGAGCTTTGTCAGAGGCTACTATGTCCAACAGTGCCTCTCAACCAAGTGGCCCCTTCAAGCCTATGAGACTGTGGTGCTTCTCAAGGTCTCTTTCTCTTCTTTTCTTCCTTTCTTTTGACACAGTCTTGTTCTGTCACCCAGGCTAGAGTACCATGGCATTGTCTAGCTCATAGCGATCTCAAACTCCTGGGCTCAAGTGATCCTCATTCCTTGGCCCTCCACCTCAACTATCTGGGACTATAGGCACCTGCCACCATGCCCAGCTAACTTTTCTATTTTTAGTAGAGACAGGGTCTTGCTCTTGCTCAGCCTGGTCTTGAACTCCTAGCCTCAGGGCTCCTCCTGCCTCGGCCTCCCAGAGTGCTAGAATTACAGGTATGAGCCACCACACATGACCACAAGGTTTCTTTTAATGGTTATACTAGGGATCTTCTGTCATTGACATTGCAGGGCCAGGGCCAGGACAAAGTGTGAAATGTGTTCCATTTTGCTCTGTCCCACATCGGGCTTGATGACCAGTCCTGGCACTCCTTGCCCACTGTCCTAGGCATAGTCTCTTCCCACCCTTAGTGTACAATCAGCAACTCAGGAGGGCCTGTATTTCTTTCTTTTTTTTTTGTGTGTGGTTTTTGGCCGGGGCTAGGTTTGAACCTGCCACCTGTGGCATATGGGACCGGCGCCCTACTCCTTGAGCCACAGGCGCCACCCTTGAGCCTGTATTTCAATACAGTGTTCTTGAAGACCAGCCTTTTGAAGATATTTGTTCTTCACTTTGTTTGATTGTGGATCTTTTTGACAATCTGATAGAAAGAATGAAAGCTTTCCCCAAATGTGGCAGCATGTGGTTTCAAGGGAGTCTCTGAATTTTAGGCTTCGGGTTTAACATTTAAAACATTAAACAAGAATGACAAAAATGTAGGTGGTAGTGGCCTTGCTATTTTGGGGGTGAGAGCATGTCTCCTGCCTCTTCAATCAAGGGGGGGCAGTTGTCTCCTGTGTGTGTTTTTATGTGACCTTGTGGTCCCTGCAGGCCAGTTGTGTTTTTTCAGGGTCTGCCACATCCTGTGATCTTTCATTACCTTAGAGCTGATCTGTGACTACACAAGAACATTTTGGTTGTGGCCTAACAATGTGCACACCCCAGGAATTCTGTCATAGGAATTGTCCTCGATGGAGGTGGCCATCAGCTGCTTCTGTGTCCTCCTCACGGAAATCAGTGCCACTTCACATTTTGGAACGAACACGGAAACTTGTGCCTGTGCATCTGACAGGAATTTGCATTAAGAAGCAGGATCTTGGCCCGGTGCCCGTGGCTCAAGTGGCTAAGGCGCCAGCCACATATGAACCCATATATGGGTTTGAATCCAGCCCAGGCCTGCCAAACAACAATGCCGGCTGCAACCAAAAAAATAGCCGGTCATTGTGACAGGCGCCTGTAGTCCCAGCTACTTGGGAGGCGGAGGCAGGAGAATCACTTGAGCCCAGGAATTGGAGGTTGTTGTGAGCTCCAATGTACATGTAGATGCCCTGGCACTCTATCCAGGGCAACAGCTTGAGGCTCTCTCTCAAATAAAAAAGCAGGATCTTGTTCAATTTTGCATGAGATGTTTGCTAGTGACTTTGAAAACTTGAAGTTAAGGCAAGGGGGGAAGAAAACGACCCAATAGAGTCTACGGATTCAATGTCTCCAGCAGTTTGTTTACTGGACTATATGCTGGTGGTGAAATAAAGCCTTTGCCCTGCCTGGGAAGTGGTGGTAGAGTCCTGGCTGCAGGAGCCCTGGCTACATTCCACAGTGATCAGCCAAAGGGAAGAACAGAAATCTCACAACACTAACCCCAGATGCCCTTTTTCCCTTCCAGAAGGCAGTATCATCTTGGCTTAGGAAGCCTGTATCTTCATGCTAAACTCTTGCTCTAACAGTCAGGAAGCTGCAGTAATAAGATTGTGTTTCCCGGGCGGCACCTGTGGCTCAAGGAGTAGGGCGCTGGTCCCATATGCCGGAGGTGGCGGGTTCAAACCCAGCCCCGGCCGAAAAAAAAAAAAAAAAAAAAGAAGATTGTGTTTCCCCATCTCCATTATCAGTCAGTGCCCTGCTCTTCCTTTTGATTTCTCTAAATTTTGAATTAGGTCATTCTAGAAGTGGTGCATTTTCCAATTTCTTAAAAAGAGGCAAAGGTCAATTACATGAGGTTGGACAACAAAAGAGGAATGTGAAAGCTTGAATTGTCTGCTGCATTTGTGCTTAATTAGGCAGGACTGATGGCTGGGCTTGGGGACCTCCATTTCTCTGTTGAATGGGCAGAAAATATAGCCTTGGGGGATTCAAAGAGCTTTATTGCTTTTACTTGGTGGTTTTTCTTCTGTTTTATGGAGATAATAATAACTACCTGATGGAGTTAGGCACACAGTAGGTGACGTAAGGACAGTCTCCATCCCACACTCTTGCTGAAGCATCACGCTCAGTGGTTTGTGGCATATGGATTTATGGATTGTACGTTCTCACTCCCTGTTGAAAACGAGAACATTTACATGTCTCCTTTTCTCCTGTCGCTTACTCCATCCTTTGTGATGGTTATGAGGCACTGATCATTTTTCTTTATTACCATGAAGAAATGGATTATCTGCAATATATGCCTTGTGTTCATTTATTCTCACCATTCAGGCATGCAGTTTTCATAAACTGCCTTCCAAACTGGGAAGGAATGTGCTTCAGCCTAAAAGAAACCAAACAAAAGAATGTTGACCTAAGTGGAACAGAGGCCTACAGTGTTTTCCTTGGAGCTGTGGAGGGGTACTGGTACCTGCTTCTGGCCAGGAACAGAGAGATTCCTCAAGCTCTGTCACTGCAGAATGAGTGGAGAGCTGGCTTTGTCATTCATCTGGCTGCCCAGGATATGCTGATCGGCTCAGATACAACATTTCTTATTTAAATCCTGTGCTGTTGTTTCTGTGTGCCCAGGGAATGTGAACAGAATAACCGAGGGGTGGGGGAGAGTGCCGAGTGATGCAGTGAGGGTGGCCTGCTCTCTGTCACTGCCCACTCCACTAGAATGAAATGTTTTGTGTCTTTCCACTAAAAGACTTGGTTTTATAGCTGGGCTTTGTGGTGGGCACCTATAGTCCCAGCTACTTGGGAGGCTGAGGCAAGAGAATCACTTAAGCCAAGAGTTTGAGGTTGCTGTGAGCACCCAGGGTGACAGCTTGAGGCTCTGTCTAAAAAATAAATAAATAAAGACATGGTTTTAGCACTGAGGAGTGAGTGAGTGGTCCTGTCGCCTGTACCTGCAGTTCTCATTTTATTCATGCACCAATTAGCTTAGAAATCAGTTGGCTGTGAGCCAGCCAGTGCCCCCTTCTGTCAGCTTGGTGGGCCTTCACCTTGTTGCAGCTCTTGGCCACATTTGATTATTGTTGAATCATGATTCAAAAATTGGCACAATTATAACACTTTGGCTTTAAAAAAATGGAAATGTACTATGAACTCGTAAGTTCTTATGAAAATATGTCTAATAATAATACCCATCCCAGTTCTTCAAAGTGGTTCATATGTTACACAGCCATATTTCTGTGGAATCTCCTGAGTTGGCAAGTCATGACCCCTAGAATTACTTTAACATTGTTGGGAAAGAGATACCCCTTAGGCTTCTTTTTGGAGATACTAGTCTTTGGGAGAAGGCTATATAATAGTTATAACATTTGTGATAAAGTTAGTCCTTTTTTTATTTTTTTATTTTTTTATTTTTTTTTGTAGAGACAGAGTCTCATTGTACCACCCTCAGTAGAGTACCGTGGCGTCACACGGCTCACAGCAACCTCCAGCTCTTGGGCTTACGTGATTCTCTTGCCTCAGCCTCCCGAGCAGCTGGGACTACAGGCGCCCGCCACAACGCCCGGCTATTTTTTGTTGCAGTTTGGCTGGGGCTGGGTTTGAACCCGCCACCCTCGGCATACGGGACCGGCGCCCTACTCACTGAGCCACAGGCGCTGCCCCCTTTTTTTATTTTTTATTTTTGGAGACAGAGTCTCACTTTTGTCTCCCTCGGTAGGGTGCTGTGGCGTCACAGCTCACAGCAACTTCCAACTCCTGGGCTTAGGTGATTCTCTTGCCTCAGCCTCCCGAGTAGCTGGGACTACAGGAGCCCGCCACAATGCCCAGCTATTTTTTTTGTTGTTGTTGCAGTTTGGCTGGAGCCGGGTTTGAACCTGCCACCCTCGGTATATGAAGCCGGTGCTCTACCCACTGAGCCACAGGCGCCACCCATAAAGTTAGTCTTTTTAATGGGAAATTATTAGTTATCTTTTTCTTTTAAAACTTAGTTAGAAAAGTAAATAATAGAGCAGAGTATGAAATGAAATGTAAAAATCCTAGGTCTCCTCAATGCTTCTCCCTTCTGATAATTTGTGTATCTTTCCACATTTTCTCCGCAGTTTTAAGCATATGTATACACACAGAGACAGACACTTATATTCCTAGGCACATACACACACATACATGCACATGTGTATGATACACACACAGAGAGCACATACTGGATTTTGCTGTGTATAATGTGCATTTTTTGCCCAAAATTTTTTTTTTTTTTTTTATTGTTGGGGATTCATTGAGGGTACAATAAGCCAGGTTACACTGATTGCAATTTTTTGCCCAAATTTTTAAGGGAAAAATAAGGGTGCACATTATACATGGGTAGTGCTATTTTTTATTGGTGCATACACTTTCTTGTACCTTGTATCTGTGTTTTGTAATTATTTGTTACATAGATTATCTTGTACTACAATATGTTAAAAAAATGCTAAAATGCCTTTATAATACAAAAAACAAGTACTTAAATATAAACAAATACAAATCTGAGATAAAGAATTAAAACAAAAGATTTTTTCCTGAAAGTCTGGGGCAAAAACATGGTTGCACATTATATATGGGAGCACATTATGCACAGCAAATATGGTATATCTTTTTTTTTTTTTTTTGAGACAGAGTCTTACTCTGTTGCCCCAGGCTAGTGTGCGGTGGTTCATGACTTACAGCAACCTCAAACTCTCGAGCTCCAGAGATCCTCTTGCCTCAGCCTCCCAAGTAGCTGGGACTATAGGCACTGGCCACTATGCCTGGTTAGTTGTTCTGTTTTTAGTAGAGATGAGAGTCTCCCTCTTGTTTAGTCTGGTCTCGAATTCCTGAGCTCAGGCGATCCACCTACTGTGTCCTCCCAGAGTGCTAGGATTATACGGGTGAGCTACTGTGCCCAGCCTGTGTATTTTTTTTTTTTTTTAATACAAATAGAATTTTACCATAATGCTGTTTTGTTTTTGGGGGTTTTTTGAGACAAGAGTCTCAAGTCTCACTTTGTCACCCTCAGTATAGCTCACAGCAACCTCAAATTCTTGGGCTCAAGTGATCCTCTTGCCTGAGCTTCCCGAGTAGCTGGGACTATGGCACCCGCCACAATGCCCAGCTATTTTTAGAGATGGGGTTTCGCTCTGGCTTAGTCTGGTCTCAAACTCATGGGCTGAGGCGATCCACCCACTTCAGCCTCCCAGAGTGCTGGGATTACAGGCGTGAGCCGCAGCACCTGGCCCCATTTTGTATCTTGCTCTTTTCACTTAATCTCTAATAAGGCATCTTACCAGGTTAGTACATGTAGATCTCTCATGTTTTCAGCAGCTGCACAGATTTCCATTGTATGGTTGGTCATACTGTATTTAACATGATGCCTGTTGATGGATTTACCCACTTTTTTACTTTCAAAAACAATCTGCTATTACTTGTCTTACCTGATGCATTTGGTGAATGAATATTCTCTTTACTGGAGTTAAACCTAAGAACTATATTAGTGTATTTTACCTTTTCTTTCTTTCTTTTTTTCTTTTTGTTATGAGGCCTGACAATTAAGTTCATGAACTTGCCACTGTGTGTTTATGTCAGCAGCACTGTACTAACAACTCACTAAGGTTTCATAACCTTGGTATATTAGTGTTTCACAGCTGTGTTCATGTTAACATGTGGAAGTGTGTTGCTGAGTGGCATTCATTAATGTCGTTGCCTGTTTTTGTGTGGTATTTCAAGAATGTTGAATTAGAGCAAAAACATAAATTTCTTGATAAACTTAGCAAGAGTGGAAGTGAAACCGGAGCATGTTAGTCCCAGTGTATGGGGAAATGCTATGAAGAAAATGGCAGTGTACAAATGGATTAAATGTTTTTCTGAAGGGAGAGAATGTGTCACTGCTGAAGATGACATTACAGAAATTCATCAGATTGTGTGTCAAAATCATTGGCTGACTGTGAGAAGCATAGTAGACTAAAGTATATATCAATAGAAAAGCAGGAAAATCTTTTTTTTATTTATTTGTTTGAGATAGAGTCTCATTTTATCACCCTCGGTAGAGTGCCATGGTGTCATAGCTCACAGCAACCTCCAACTCCTAGGCTTAGGCGATTCTCTTGCCTCAGCCTCCGGAGTAGCTGAGACTACAGGCACCTGCCACAACACTGGCTATTTTTTGTTGCAATTTGGCCGGGGCTGGGTTTGAACCTGCTACTCTTGGTCTATAGGGCTGATGCCCTACCCACTCAGCCAAAGGCGCCGCCTGAAACAGGAAAATCTTAACTGAAAATGATCTGAACTTTTTTCTTTCTTTCTTTTTTTTGAGACATAGCCTCAAGCTGTTGCCCTGTATAGAGTGCTGTGGTATCACAGCTCACAGCAACCTCCAACTCCTGTGCTCAAGCGAGTCTCCTGCCTCCGCCTCCCAAGTAGCTGGAACTACAGGCACCTGCCACAATGCTCGGCCATTTTTTGGTTGCAGCTGTCATTGTTGTCCGGTGGGCCCTGGCTGGATTCGAACCCACCAGCTCAGGTGTATGTGTCTGGCGCCTTAGCCACTTGAGCCACAGGCACAGAGCTGATCTGAACTTTTTGTCAACAACTCATGGTTCTTGCATCATAGCAGTGCACCAACTCACACAGCACTGTCTGTAAGTGAGTTTTCAGCCAGTAAACAAATAATTATATTTGAACACCCTCCCTACTCACTTGATCTGGCCCCCAATGACTTTTCTCTCTACCCAAAGGAAGGAAGACAGTTTGATGATGTTGAGGATATCAAGGGTAATATAATGATAACTCTGATGGCTATTCCAGAAAAAGAGTTCTGAAATTGCCTTGAAGGGTGCTGGCATCAATGTCTTGCTTCCCAAGGGAAGTATTTTGAAGTGACGAGAGTGATATTTAGCAATGAGGTATATAGCACGTTTTTTAGGATGAGTTTGGGAACTTAATTATCAGACCTTTTATTGCTGTATTTTAAATATCAGTAACTTAGTAAATTTTAGCAGAAAATATTTATAATGAAGATTAATTAACGATCTCTTAAAAATATTCTAGAAACATATTTTCAGATGGTGGAAGTGTTACAGGAGCCAGTTTAGTTAGTCTAATGTTATTTGTTAGGAATTAATTTATGGTAAAATACTTGTTTAGAACATCAAATCAATGTATCATGAAGGAATTTAAGGGAGTGGCATTATGTTTCTTTTCTTTTTTTTTTTTTAATGAGTTGCTATAGTGGCAGATACAGAGCTGTGGCACATACATCATTAGAATGTACTTCCAGAGGTGGAACTAAAAAAGAATAATTTCACATGAGAGGAGGTGAGAAAAGTTGGGGGTGGATTATTCTTTCTAAAACTGTATTCGTAGTGATTAAAATGACAGCTTTTAAAAATCACAAGAGAACTAAATGTCTGATTAGTAGAAAGGATCTGAGTGTACATGTTTGCACAAAAATAAGAAACCTTATTAATTCCATGAAATGAATACTAACTACTGTTTGGAGTGAATCTTAATAGTGTTAATACACATAGATATGGCTCTTCTTAAATAGATCCTTAGAATTATATTTATTAGCTCTGAGCTCACAGTTAAATCCGCTCTTCCCCTTATGTCACATCCCTACAGTCAACTGCCTGATTTAGCAAGATCCAGGTAAGAAAGCTGTCTGTCTCCTATGAGGTGAGCTTCCAGGGGGACTGCCACTCTGTCGCCAAGAATGACCTGGTGCAGACAAAGCTTCATCGCTTTAACCCATCAAAGAATTCCTTTAAACCCTCACTTCACATCTAACCTGTCATCCCCTGCTTGGAGATGTCCTTCTTTTTCAAGCAAAACCCAGGCAGGACTCCCCTGTATTAATTCTATGACTTTACACATAACCCCCAGCCCCTTAAAAATGTCAAAAACCAACTAAACTGTAACTCAACCACAGTGCGACCATTTGCTCAAGGCTTCTTGGGCATGGCTCTCCAACCATGGTCGGGGACATTCATTTTACAGAGGTTGGATTCTTTTTCATTGACATGTGAGTTTATTTAAAAATAAGGTGCACTAAGATGATGATAGACCAAAAACAATTTTAAAAATCACATAATAGGGGAGGCGCCTGTAGCTAAGTGGGTAAGGCGCCAACCACATATACCAAGGCTGGTGGGTTCGAAACTCACCCAGGCCAGCTTAACAACAAAGACAACTGCCAACAACAACAACAAAAATAGCCTGGCGTTGTGACGGGCGCCTGTAGTCCCAGCTACTTGGGAGGCTGAGACAAGAGAATCACTTGTGCCCAAGAGTTTGAGGTTGCTATGAGCTGTGACACCACAACCCTCTACTTAGGGCAACAGATTGAGACTCTGTCTCAAACAAACAAAAAATAATATAGTACATTTCCTGGACCAAGAACTCTCCCTCCTTCTCTCCCATTCCAGAAAAACTTCAGTCCATGTTTAATTTTTGATCTTTTATTTATTATTATTTATTTCTGATCTTTTCCATTTTACATGAGAGGTATGTACCGAACTGCCCAACTGAACCTTGATGGGGAAAATATTTAGCATCTCTCCCCTCCCCCCACCGCCTCCTCGCTGGGCTTTGGGAGTCATTCAGCCCTATCCTATAGGAGGGTGAATTTGCCCTCCATGGAACACCTCTATAGCTGTTTGGTGAATGAATATTCTCTTTACTGGAGTCAAACCTGAAAATTAAGGTATTTTACCTTTTCTTTCTTTCTTTTTTTTTTTTTTTTGTTATGAGGTTTGACAAGTTAAGTTTGCCACATAGAAAAATAAGTTAGAGGGCTGGGCATGGTGGCTCTCAGCTGTAATTCTAGCAGCATTCTGGGAGGCCAAGGCAGGTGGATTGCTTTAGTTTAGAGACCAGAGACCAGCCTGAGGAAGAGTGAGACCTCCTCTTCCCTGTAGACAAGAGGATCCCTTGAGCCCAAGAGTTTCAGGTTGCTGTGAGGTATGATGATGCCACAGCACTCTACCCAGGGAGATGGAGTGAGACTCTGTCTCATAAATAAATAAATAAATAAATATAAATAAAATGTTGATAATGAAGATAAAAAAAAATAAAAAGAATGACCTGGTGTCACTGACCATCAGCAGCTGCAGCTCCAGCTAGACAAGTTTTGTTCTAACTACTGTTACCTACATATGCAACCATCCTCCCTCAGTTGTGTAGGTCATTCGAGTATTTACTCTCCATCAGTGGTTCTCAACCAGGGGCAATTCTGCCCCCCAGGGGACACTAGGCAGAGTTTGGAAACATTTGTGGTTGTCACAGCCATGGGGAGATACTAGAACCTGGTGGGGAGAGGCCAGGGATGCCACCAAACTTCCTACAGTGCACAGAACACCTCCTCCTGCCCCCATGAAGAATTATCCAGCTCAACAGTGCTACAGTTACGAAACCCTTCTGTACACAAGGATGTCACATACTGACGTCTCATCACTACTTCAGTGTTTGGTTCAGTTTACCATCCAGTACTACATTTTTGTAAAAAAAAAAAAAAGGGTTTTATTCGTTAGACATGGAGTGACTAAGGGGAGTGCTATTGTGGTGGAGTGATATTAGCATTAGGAGATAGGAGGCTTAATCTCATTATTGCCTCTAATTAGCCGTGGGAACTTTGGCCAGCCATTTAATTATTTTTTTTTGTGAAATGAGGGCATTTTGTCTAAGTGATCTACAGAGTTACTCTAAGTCTTCCCCCATCACTGGCATTGCAGATGTATCTTTGAAGTGGGTCAAGGATAAACACTACATATGTACAGATAGATGTTTAATTGATTGTTTCCCCTGCCAACAGACTTATTTCTGTTATATAATCCCTTCCTAACTCTGCAGGTGTCTTGGCTTTTAAGATTATTTTGTAAGATCATCCAACACTGAAAGGCTCTGATGACCCAATAATAACTTATCACACACGATGTTTAGTTTTCTGTAACAGCGACATACAGCCATTAGTTCATTTGTTCATCCACTCTTTAAACAAACATTTACTGAGTCTCTGCCAACTATTTGATCTATATTCCAAGTCCAAGGCAGCCAGAAATTGCTTATTCTCTCCAGATTATAGACAAAACAACCATAGCTCAGAGAGATGTCCTGGATCATATGGCTCCATAAATGGCAGCTCCAGGACAGATGTTTTCTGGATCCCCTTAATTTTTGGAGAGTTCATCTTTTTTCAGTGATCTCACCCAGTCATAGTGAAATCACAGCCAGTACCTGAGAACTGAATCCTTTACTTATCAGATTAGAAAATGCATATTTCCAGAAAAGTGAAATCTTACAAAATGGACAAAAATCTCAGGACCTTTAAATCCTTCTCTTCCAGTTCCCTAAATAATGTGTCTCTGACAGTAAGGGTACAGAACTGGTTTCTCTTTGGCAATACAATGGTAGACAAAAAAACATGTACTTTGGAGCTGGAGACCTGCTTTAAATTCCATCCTCCCACTTGCCAGCTATATCACCCAATTAGAGTTTACCTTAAGCTCTAATTTTCTCAGCTATGAAATGGGCATCACTAATACTTCACTTCTAGGGTTGCTGTGAGAATAATATTAAGTGAGATCTGTGAATCCACACCTAAGGAATTTTCTTTCCCTCTTCTTTTTTTTTCCCCTTGAGGACCCATTTAGATTAGCCCAACTCAGCTGGGAATGGCAGCTCACGGCCTATAATCCCGGCACTCCAGGAGACCAAGGTGGGAGGATTGCTTGAGCTCAGAAGTTCCAGACCAACTTGAGCAAGAGGGAGACTCCATCTTTACTAAAAATTGGAAAAATTAGCTGAGCATTGTGGTGGGTGCCTGTAGTCCCAGCTACTCAGGAGGCTGAGGGAAAAGGATCACTTAAGCCCAAAAGTTTAAGGCTTCTGTGTGCTATGGGACCATAGCACTCTACCCAGAGCAACAGAGTGAGACTTTATCTCAGGGGAAAAAAAAAAGATTAGCCCAACTTTTTTATTTTGCCAGGGAAAGATCTCAAAAATACCTACCCTAGGGGGCACCCGTAGCTTAGTTGGCAAGGGCCCTGACCACATACACCTAGGGTGGTGGGTTTGAACCTGGCCCGGGTCTGCTAAGCAACAATGATAACTACAACAAAAAAATAGCCGGGTGTTGTGGCAGGCGCCTCTAGTCCCATCTACTTGGGAGGCTGAGGCAACAGAATCACTTAAGCCCAAGAGTTTGAGGTTGCTGTGAGCTGTGATGCCATGGCACTCTACCCAGGGCAACAGCTTGAGACTGTCTCAGAAAAACAAAAAAACAAACCTACCTTGTATCACTATCTCCACAAATCATCACTTTTGGAAGAAAGACTATTTTAACATCCAAAATGAGAGCAGGATCTAATCCTAAATAAAAATTAGCGTTCTGTAGTCCCTAGTGTTTTTCTCCCTTGGCTGTGGACTGGTAAGAATTTCCTCATGGCCTAATGTGAGTTTCTAATCCACTGCATGTGAAACCTGATGTGTGTAGCACTTAGAGCACTGATTTCCTGTGCTGAGTCCAGAGTAGGCAACTGGAAGATGGTAAGAAATATTATTAGTATTTAACAACTATTGCAGAGAGATTAAGATGCATGAAACTTGAGTCTTCTGTTTCTAAAATTTCTGATTTTCTTTTTTTTCTTAAACAGAGTCTTACTTTATTGCCCTTGGTAGAATGCCCTGCCTTCATAGTTCACCGCAAACTCTTGGGCTCAAGTGATCCTCTTGCCTCAGCCTCCTGAGTAGCTGGGACTACAGGTACTCGACACAATGCCTGGCTAGTTTTTCTGTTTTTCGTAGAGATGGAGTCTCCCTCTTGTTCAGGCTGATATCAAAGTCCTGAGCTCAGGTGATTACCCACCTTGACCTCCCAGAGTCCTGGGATTATAGGAGTGAGCCACTGCACTCAGGCCAAAATTCTGTTGATTTTTGAATAAGTGAATGGGTGGCCTCTCATGAGACAACAGGACTATTCTTTTCTGCAGATTTCTGTTCTTTGCTGCAGAGCTCACTAAAATTTCCTCTCTGCTTTATAAAAATAAATCATTGAGGTTAATGAGAAGCAGTTTTGCCACATTTTTTACTTTCACCAGGTATTAGGCCTCCCAAACGCTGAATTCTTTTCTGTTTTCTCCATATTATTGTGTGTTATTTACCCGAATCCCTGATCACTGGCTTCTTTACAGAGTAACAGAGGTTGTTCATTCAATAACCTTCATTAGAGAAGCATTTATTATGCATCTACTGTGCTCCAGGCCATGTTCCAGGCTCGAGGGATACACTGTGAACAAAACAAACAAAGGTGGAGGGCATAGTGGCTCTTGCCTATAATCCTAGCACTCTGGGAGGTGAGGCAGGAGGATCCCTTGAGGTCAGGATTTTGAGACCAGCTTGGGCAAGAACAAGACCCTATCTCTACTAAAAATGGAAAAATTAGCTGGGCGCCTGTAAGTCCCAGCTACTCAGGAGGCTGAGGCAGGAAGATCCCTTGAACCCAGGAATTTGAGGTTGCTGTGAGCTGGGCTAATGCCACGGCACTCTAGCCTGAGCAACACAATGAGACTCTTGTCTCAAAAAAAAGAAAAATTTATAGTGTGGTGCCCATAGCTCATGGGTAGGGCGCCAGCCGCATACACCCAGGCTGCAGGTTCAAACCCATCCAAGGCCTGCTAAACAACGACAACTGCAACAACAACAATAACAAAAATAGCCGGCGTTGTGGTGGGTGCCTATAGTCCTAGCTACTTGGGAGGCTAAAACAAGAGAATCGCTTAAGCCCAAGAGTAAGAGGTTGCTGTGAGCTGGGATGTCACAGCACTCTACTGAGGGCAACATAGTGAGACTCTGTCCCCCAAAAAAGAAATGTGTATATATATTATATATATAATAGACAAAGGTTCTGGCTTCAAGGAGCTTTTTATTTATTTTCTTTTATTATTTATTTATTTTGAGATAGTTTTACTATGTCACCTTCGGTAGAGTGCTGTGGCATAGCTCAAAGCAACCTCAAACTCCTGGGCTTAAGTGATTCTCTTGCCTCAGCCTCCCAAGTAACTGGGACTACAGGTGCCCGCCACAATACCCAGCTATTTTTTGGTTGCAGTTTTCATTTTTTAGCAGGCCCAGGCGAGGCTCGAACCTGCCACCCTCAAGTGTATGTGGCCGGCGTCCAGCCCACTGATCTACGGGCACCACCGTCAAGAAGCTTTTTAAATTCCAATTACTGAGGTCTTAGTTGAAGGGTAGACCTCAATAATTAGACTATCTCCCTTAGAGAAGGGATATATAGACAATAAAACAAATGTAAAATATATCAGCTAGTGCTATGTAGAAAAGGAAACCAATATTAGAGATAGGAGTGTGAATTAAACACAGTGAACTGGAAAGGCCTCTCTGATGAGGTGACATGTACATAGAGTCTGGAAGAATTTTGGCATTAAGGGAATAAATTAATAATTTTTTTTGTTTGTAAAGTTAATTATGTAGCAAAATGCCTCTACTACATCTTTCCATGGAAGAGGAGAAAATGCCAATATTGGAAAAGAGCAAAAGAAATACTCATATATTTATAGCACTGTTTCCTCAAATTACAAAGCAAAAAAGAAACCAAGAGAACTGAATTAAGTGATTGTTTTTGACTTTTTTTTTTTGCAGTTTTTGGCTGGGGCTGGGTTTGAACCCGCCACCTCTGGTTTATGGGGCAGGCACCCTACTCCTTTGAGCCACAGGCATCGCCCTGTTTTTGACTTTTTAATTTTCTTTCTTTTTTTTTGCAGTTTTTGGCTGGGGCTGGGTTTGAACATGCCACCTCTGGCATATGGGGCCCGCGCCCCACTCCTTTGAGCCACAGGCGCCGCCCGCCCCTGTTTTTGACTTTTTATCAAGAAATGAGCCAGCTTTTCTCAAAACACCTATTATTACTGCTTCTCGTCCATAGCTGCCTGGGTATTGATCCAGGCAGTGTCTTAAAAGGTGCTAAAATACACGCTAACACTGGCAAAAGTAAATCTCATCTGTGAAATTGTTGTATAGGACCCAAGAATCTTGAAGAAAAATATTGACCACTGAAGGATTGCTAATTTAAGAGTGTACTTTCTGTTAAGCATTCTCGAATTTTTTTTTTTTTTTTTTTGTAGAGATAGAGTCTCACCGCCCTAGGTAGAGTGCCATGACATCACACGGCTCACAGCAACCTCCAGCTCTTGCTTACACGATTCTCTTGCCTCAGCCTCCCGAGTAGCTGGGACTACAGGCGCCCGCCACAACACCTGGCTATTTTTTTGTTGCAGTTTGGCCGGGGCCGGGTTTGAACCCGCCACCCTCAGTATATGGGGCTGGCGCCCTACTCACTGAGCCACAGGCGCCGCCCGAGCATTCTAGAATTTTAAATGTTTCTGAGCACAGCCCTATAGAATTGAATCAATTTCTGCACATAATTTCAAAGTTGAAAAAGATTGATGAATTTTAAGCTAAATTTTAACTTTTGAGGTGAAATGGCTAACATCCTTTTAAGAACTTCTGTGTTTCCAAAATTACTTTCTCTAATGACACAAACCACCATTCTGTAGACATCAGGAATTTGTTGTCATATCCCTTTTCATCATTCATGCTCCTTGGGGGTTTCCGTGGTTCTAGAATCCATTCATCCCAAGAGCAAGTGAGCCTGGTGGAGAACTGGGGCTATGTTCTGGAAAAGCAGATAAGCTTGATGATTGTGCTAAGTGAGCCCCTTACGCCCCTGTGCTCAGTCTTGGGTGTGCACTGGCATCACCTGGAAGCACTAATAGTCTTGCTGACCAGATGCTTCTTCCAGAAGCTCCGATTTCATTGATGTGGAGGAAACCTGGGAATCAAGTTTTTTTTTTGTTTTTTTTATTGTGGGGATTTGTTGAGGGTACAATAAGCCAGGTTACACTGATTGCATTTGTTAGGTAAAGTCCCTTGTGCAATCATGTCTTGTCCCCAGAAGGTGTGGCACGCACCAAGGCCCCGCCCCCCCAATCAAGTTGGGTTTTTTTTTTAAGGCTCCCAGCCTGCTTCAACATGCAGCCAAGCTTGAAAACCACTGCTCTCAAAATGTAATGTGACCATCAATCACTCAGGAATCTCATTGAAATACTGATTCTAATTCAGTGAAGTCTGAGGCAGAGACTGGCAGGGGGTTGGTTGGCAGCCTATGACCGACTCTACCCCAAGGTCTATTTTGGTACAGCCTTCAAGCTAAGAATATCTTTTACATTTTTAAGGAATTCTTTAAAACAAAAGAAGACGAAGAATATGTAACAGAGAACATATATGGCCTAGAAAGCCTAAAATATTTACTATCTGGCCATTTATAGAAAAATTTTGCCAAGCCTGATAAATCTCACTGTAACCACTGAAAAATCTCATCTCAGTACTATCCCGCTTTATTGGATTCCGTGGCCCCTTGTTTTCCTGTAACTAGGAATTTGTTTTTATGTAGAAGAAAGGTCATAACTGGTAGAATATGTGGCCCATGAATTGTTGGTTCTGAAATTGACTACAAATATAAATATTATTATTTTATTGTTGGGGATTCATTGAGGGTACAAGAAACCAGGTACAAATATAAATATTATTTAAAAATTTCTACTCACTAATGATATTCTTTTTTAAAATAAGTTCTATAGTGATTTTATGGTAAATGTGGCTCGCCTCCCCCTCCCAAAAGGCACATTTTCCTTGAATGACAATTTTCTGTTTTTTTTTTTTTATTTTTTGTAGAGACAGAGTCTCACTTTATCGCCCGTGGTAGAGTGTTGTGGCATCACAGTTCACAGCAACCTCCAGCTCCTGGACTTAGGCGATTCTCTTGCCTCAGCCTCCCGAGCAGCTGGGACTACAGGCGCCTGCCACAACGCCCAGCTATTTTTTGTTGCAGTTTGGCCGGGGCTGGGTCTGAACCCGCCACCCTCGGCATATGGGGTCAGCACCCTATTCACTGAGCCACAGGCGCTGCCCGACAATTTTCTGGTTTTAAATAAGGATTACCAGGGCAGGTAGATGCAAGATTCACTAATGATTCCTCCCAATAAAGAGTAAAGTCCCACTGTGCAAATTCAGAGTTTCCCAACTATAATTTGATTGAAAAAAGCTGACTTCAAGTGAAATGCTGCATGAGTAAATTCTGGTGCATTTGGGATTCATTGTGGATAACGAGAGGCAGTATGCATCTAAAAAGTCAATTGTTGAGGTCAGCCTCTGCATTTCACAGAAGAGGAAGAGCTTTTGAAAATGCAGAAGGATGGGGGAACCACAGCAAGGGCAAGGTAGTGGCAAAATGAGAACCTGGGACTTTTTCTCCTGATTCGATTTTGGTTTATGCTTTTCCTGTGATCTTGCTTACATTCCTGTTTCTTCTCATATGACATTTATGCTTTCATTTAAAACCTTAAGGATATTTACAATACCTGCTTTCAAGTTCTGGTCTGCTAATTCCATCACCTTTGTCAATTCAAGATGTTTCTATTGACTGCTGTTTTTCACCTAGTTGTAGATCACATTTGCCTGATTTTTCTCATATCTAGCAATATTTATTGGATGCTGGACTTAATACTATTATAATGCATTGTAGAATGCCTGTATTTAGATGACTTTATTTATTTATTTTCTGAGACAGAGCCTCAAGCTGTCACCCTGAGTGGAATACTGTGGCATCACAGCTCACAGCAACCTCCAAATCCTGGGCTCAAGCGATTCTCCTGCCTCCGCCTCCCAAGTAGCTGGGACTACAGGCACCTGCCACAATGCCTGGCTATTTTTTTGGTTGCAGCCATCATTGTTTGGCTGTCTCAGGCTGGATTTGAACCTGCTAGCTCAGGTGTATGTGGCTGGCGCCTTAGCCACTTGAGCCACAGGTGCCAACCCTGTTGCCTTTTATTTTTTATTTTTATTTTTTTTGTTGCCTTTTAAACAAATGAATTGAAGTTTGTTTTTGTGGGTGGCACCTGTGGCTCAGTGAGTACAGCACCAGCCCCACATACCACCGGTGGCGGGTTCCAACCCGGCCCCGGCTAAACTGTAACAAAAAATAGCTGGGAGTTGTGGTGAGCGCCTGTAGTCCCATCTGAGGGCGACAAAGCGAGAGTCTGTGTCAAAAAAAAAAGGAGTTTGTTTTTGTACTCAGTTAAATTACTTGCTGATCAACTTTATCCTTTCAAGGGTTCTTTTTAAGCTCCCTAGGGAGATTTTAAAGGTACCTTCATGCTACAGCTAGTGTAGTTACCACCAAGATGAATACTCCAGGTGTTCCACAAAGCCGCCCCACTCTGGCTGTGTTTGAATTCTGGAAGTTGTTCAGCTCTCAGCTCCCCGCTTCCCTGGCTTTGCCTGGCTTTATGGAATTTCAGCCTGATCACACGCAGCTTAGTGTACACCAAAGAAATTCTTATGCTGATTTCTGGAGCTCTCTGTGTAGCTCCCTTGTTTCCAAGACTCTGCCTCACAGATTCTGGGCACCTGAAACTCGGATCTCTGTCTCCTGCCTGAGGAGCCCACTGTGAATCAGTGAGAGTACTGTCTCTGCTCTGGGTCCCCTTCTTGGCCCTATGGTCCAGAAGGTCAGAACATCACAGGTACATCCTGTTTCCCTTCCCTCAGGGATCAAAGTGCTATGCTACTTGTGTCCAGTATCTGAAGGCAGTTGATTCATACATTTTGTCATCTTCTAGTTATTTATAATAGAATGGCAAGTCTGGAGGCTGTTACTTTGTCATTGCCTGGAGCTATTTACTTAGAGTTGTCCTCTAATGTTTTTCTGTAGTGAGTAAAGGCGGGGATCCTGCCCCATTGTATAGGGTAGATAACACAGAGCTGCCAGGAGTGAGTAAGAAGTTTGGATGGGTTGGTAGGACGGGAGGAACCCCTGAATCACATGGCCTGGCTCACTGGTTGGTGTTACTGGTTACCATGGACAGAAACAAGACCAGTGGAACAAAAGAGCAGAGAAGAATCAAACGGGAAGGTGGTAGAAGAATGGGGAGGGGGGAGGGGCAGGAAGCTATAGTTGTGCCTCAGAGGAGAGATTTGGGACTGAGATGGTAACCGCAGGAGTTGTGTCAAATGTCACTCATAATAATATAGGAATGACAATAATGTAATGGTAGTAGAATAATATGGAAATATAGCCACCTTATGCTCCACTATTATCTGCCCAGACACACAGCTGACATACAGCAGTGCTGACACTTGAACCAGGGCCTCAGACTCGAAAGCTGGTGCTGTTCATCACAGTGCTTTCCCGTCAGGGGTTGCCTCTCCCTCGTTGCACGCATTTTGCTGACTTGCCCAATGTCTTTCCCCTTCTACCTCATTCCATCCCTGCCTGTGTATCTGTATCATTTATTTTCTTCTGACTTTAAAGCCAATACATGACCATTGTAGAACTTGAAAATGTAGAACCTTATAAAGAAAAAAAATCATCTGTACTCTTACCCTTATTATTATTATTTCCAGTTCCAAACTTTGCTTATTAACTGTATTGTTCACCTTGGTAATCACTTCACTTTCATCAAATGTAGTAAGCACTTGTTGAATGCTTATTGGTTTTAAGCACTATAGGAAACATGCAGCCTATTTAAAACATCCTGTAATTTGCTAAGAGAGCCACGTTATGTTTATGGGGGAGACCACCTCGTTTCTAGTGGCTACACAATGAGGATTTGACATTCCTTAAATGCTTCAAGTTTAAGTGCATTAAGTATTAAATTTCATGGCCCTTACAGCTCCTTGTACTGCCCTATACCATAGGCACACAACAGATAACTCTTCAGAAAATAGCTATGAGGTGTTAGGCTCTGAGCCAGCTCTTGGGGATAAGTGTAAGGATGAAATACAGCCTCTGCCCCCCTCCCCCCCCCCAGTAATAGATCACCCAAGAAACCAGCCTCAGAAATGTTTAGATTAGGAGAAATTCTCCCACAGTGACATTTTCACCAGGCACGCTCTAAGTTCTTTGGCATGAGAAGGTTTGAAAAAGGCTAGTTGTGAAAGGCCAGGTAAAGTTCATAAAGTAAAGAAGGGAAAATATTATTTCAGGCTGATATTAAAGGATGGCTTAGCCTGCTGTTGTATGGTCTCACAGGGGAAGGTTTATTTATGTCTCCTTTTCATATGTCCTTTTCTCCTTTTCATCTCTAGGTTTGATATAAAAGCTTTAGCTTGGGCCTTTGATTTACAGTGTTCTAGAGAAGGAGACCAGGGGTGACAAAGCCAGGTTGTACCTAAGCCCCGATACACTGTCCTAGATCTGGGCTGTCTTAGAATTACACAAAGGATTTCCAGCAGACTGCTCAGGGAGAGCCTGCTGGGAAGGCAGTTCCCCTAAAGTCCCATAAAATAGAGCTTCCTCATCCCCCTTTTTTTTTTTTCGGGTTCGGATTCTCTTGCTGAGCCTGCTCCTTCTTCGACATACACAATTTGCTTGGGTATTGGATGTTAAGGTAGCAATTTCTAGTTCTGTGAAAAATCTTTAAGTGCCTGAATTTCATCAACCAAGAAAATAAAAAAAAAATTGGATCCATCAAATATAAATATATTAAATATGGGGCTTAAAAATTGCATGGAAGTCTGTGCTTAACATTTTTTTTTTTTTTTTTTTTTTTTGTAGAGACAAAGTCTCACTTTATGGCCCTTGGTAGAGTGCCGTGGCCTCACACAGCTCACAGCAACCTCCAACTCCTGGGCTTAAGCAATTCTCTTGCCTCAGCCTCCCGAGTAGCTGGGACTACAGGCGCCCGCCACAACGCCGGGCTATTTTTTGGTTGCAGTTTGGCCGGGGCCGGGCTTGAACCCGCCACCCTCGGTATGTGGGACTGGCACCCTACCCACTGAGCCACAGGAGCCTCCCTCAACATTTTTTTTTTTTTTTTTTGTCACCCTCGGGAGAGTGCTGTGGCATCGCAGCTCACAGCAACCTCAAGCTCCTGGGCTCAAGCGATTCTCTTGCCTCAGCCTCCTGAATAGCTGGGACTATAGGCTCCCACCACAATACCCTGCTACTTTTAGAGACTGGGTCTTGCTGTTGCTCGGGCTGGTTTCAAGCCTGTGAGCTCAGGGCAATCCACCCGCCTCAGCCTCCCAGTGATCAACATTTTTTTTAACGTGTAAAATATAGTTTGGTTATGGCTTGGTGCCCGTAGCACAGTGACGATTCCAGCCACATACACTGAGGCTGGCGGGTTCAAACCCGGCCCCGGTAGCTAAACAACAATTTCAACTGGAACAAAAAATAGCCAGATATTGTGGCAGGTGCTTGTAGTCCCATCTACTTAGGAGGCTGAGGCAAGAGAATCGCTTAGGCCCAAGAGTTTGAGGTTGCTGTGAGCTGTGACACCGCAGTACTCTACTGAGGGCAACAGTGAGACTCTGTCTCAAAAAAAAAAAGAAGATATATATAAATGTAGTTTGATTAAAGCTTTATTAGATTATACTGGATATTGAGGCATAGGAACTTATCTATTGAGAGTAATAACAAATTACTCCAAAAGACGATATAAAAAAAAATTACTCCAAAATGCAGTGGCTTAAAACAACAAAGATGGATTATCTCAGAGTTTCTGAGGCTCAGAAATCCAGGGATGGCTTAGCTGGGTGGCTCCAGCTCAAAGCTTCTCATGAGGTTGCTGCCAAGCTGAAATCTTCCCTGGAGTCAAAGAACCTGCCTCTGAGAAGACTCACTGTGTGACTTTTGGCTGGAGTCTTCAATTCTCCACATGGCCCTCTCCACAGGGCCGCTGAATGTCCTTAAAACAAGCTAGTCAGCTTCTTCCACAATCAGTCATGAGAGAGTGAGAGAACAAAACAGAAGCTACAATGTCTTTTATGATCTAATCCCAGACGTGGGGAACCATCACTTGTACCATATTTTACTAGCCATACAGACCATGCTGGGATAAAGTGGAAGGGATTGCACCAGAATGTGAATACCGGCAGGTGGGCATCCTTGGAGGCCATCTCAGAGGCTGGCTACCCCATGGGCTATTTATTGGTCAGGCAACATTTTGTTCATTGTGTTGGCTCAAGTACACCAACATTTATTGTATACATTATTCGATTTTTTGAGAGATTTAAAGTGAATACCCAAAGATGGATGGCTGTTTATGGGGGTGTCCCTAATTCCCAGCATGAGACCAAAAGTATAGTTCCTTATTGTTCTGTGGAGTCAGACAGCTGATAACTAAGAGGCAGGGGTCAGCCACCCAGAGTACTTTTTATTTTATTTTATTTTATTTTATTGCAGTTTTTGGCAAGGGCCATATACCTGCCACCTCCAGTATATGGGGCCGGCACCCTACTCCTTGAGCCACAGGCGCCGCCCCACCAAGAGGACTTTTTAAAGTTTGGACAAGGCCAGTGATCCAAGTACAAGGGTCGAGCTCCTTCTCTTCCATTCCAAGGTCCAGTGAAGGAGGCACTGGGCAGGCTCAAGGCACAGAAAATGTGAGGAGGGAACCTTTTCTCAGTGGACCATGCTGTGAACACCTTCTTAAAGCCATGGTCTGGGTCCCTTCTAGTCTTCATTTTCTATAAAGGGAAAGGAAGGGTACCTAGGGCCAGGCCCTCGTGTTGGTCCTGGAGCCAGGTCTTGAGCAAGTTGCATGTTGGTTGGCCTTGAAAGGTGATCAGCACTGTCTTTCTCTCTTCCCCTTCGACTTGGTCATGTCATGACTACTGTTTCACCAGATATTGTTCCTCTGTACGGTTTCCTGGGCATTCAAATGTGACAGCTACTGGCTCCCAAAAGGCATTTTATTTAAGCTCAGAGCCCTATAACCAGTCAGTCCTACAGCGTGAAATTGAGATACTTGGCAGTGTTGTACCTTCTCCAATAACCAGTAGTCAGAGGGAATTTTCAAAGTTACCCAGACACAATGCAGTGTACAAACGATCTGCTTATTTATTGATTGATTTCTTCAGTGTTTATTAATTTTTTGAGACAGTGTTTTTCTGTTGCCCAGGCTAGAGTGCTGTGATCATCATAGCTTACAGCAACCTCAAACTCCTAGACTCAAATAATCCTCCTGCCTCAACTTCCCAAGTAGCTGGGACTGTAAGTGTGCACTGCAGCACCAGACTAGTTTTTCTATTTTTAGTTGTGACGGGGTCTCCCTCTTACACAGGCTGGTCTCAAACTCCTGAGCTCAAGTGATCCACCCCCCTTGGCCTCCCAGAGTGCTAGGATTACAAGCATGAGCCACTGCACCCAGCCTGATTTGGGTCAACATTTGTTCAGTCTTGATGGTGGGTACGTGGAGATTTACTCTATTCACTTCCGTATATTTTCTAGATGTTTGAGTATTTCATATATTTTTTAAAAGCAATGCAAAGGGGCGGCGCCTGTGGCTCAGTGAGTAGGGCGCCGGCCCCATATGCCTAGGGTGGCGGGTTCAAGCCCAGCCCCGGCCAAACTGCAACAAAAAAAAAAATAGCCGGGCGTTGTGGTGGGCGCCTGTAGTCCCAGCTGCTCGGGAGGCTGAGGCAGGAGAATCACGTAAGCCCAAGAGTTGGAGGTTGCTGTGAGCCGTGTGACGCCACGGCACTCTACCCGAGGGTGGTACAATGAGACTCTGTCTCTACAAAAAATAATAAAAAAAAAAAAAAAAAAAAAAAGCAATGCAAAGGAGAAAATGGTCTCCCTTTTATTTTTTATTTATTTATTTTTGAGACAGAGTCTCACTTTGTTGCCCTCTGTCATAGCTCACAGCAACCTGAAACTCCTGGGCTCAAGTGATTCTCTGGTCTCATCCTCCCAAGTAGCTGGGACTACAGGTGCCCGCCACAATGCCCGGCTATTTTTAGAGATGGGCTCTCCCTCTTGCTCAGGCTGGTCTTGAACTCCTGAGCTCAAGCAATCTGTCCATCTCGGCATACCAAAGTGCTAGGAAATAGGCATCAGCCACTGTACCCAGCAATGGTTTCCTTTTTAAAGCCTGGAGATAATCATTACTACCATTTCTGTAGTTTACTTATAGCTTTTTTTAGAAAAAAAAAAATAAGATCACATTCTACATTGACTTTGCATGCTGCATTTTTCACTCTTTAGAATGCATTCCTAGGAATGGAATTGCTACATCAAACCGCAAGCACATTTTCTAATTTGTTAGACAGCATCTGATAACTCTCCAAAGGCAATACAAAAAATGTCTGAGAGAGTCTGTTCTCCTACATCTTTGCTGACAGGGACAAAAACCAGAAACTTGTTCTAATTTGCATTTCTCTCCTTATCAGTAACAGTGAGCAGCGCCCGATACAATTTTGTTAGACATCTTTATTTTCCTGTGAATTGCCTGTGTATAGCTTTGCCTTTTTCTATTGGGTTATTTGCTTTTTAAATAAATTATACCCTCCCTTCATCCAGATTCTCCCATTGTTGACATTTGCCACATTCATTTCGTCATTCTCTCTGTGATTATTTTTTTCTCTTACTCATTTGAGAGTCAGTGTAGACATGAACCCCCTGAGTACTTCAGTGTAGTGTATGTTTCCTAAAAACGGGAACACTCTTATATAACTATAATCTAATCATCAAGTCAGGAGATTCGACACTGATACAGCACCATGATCTAACCCACAGACCTGATCCAAACTTTGTCAGTTGTCTCAATTTACTTTAAACATATGGTGAGCCTTTTCTTATGTCACTTAAATTCAAAGATACCATTTCCAATGTTGAATGACATTTTATCACATACATATACCATAATTTACTAACCATTTTTGCTGGCTACTTTTAATGTTTTTACTCTTACAAATAATACCACTGTAAACACAGATGTCCCATGAGTTTGCATTGCATTCTGCTAACACTTGCACACACCAGAGCTGGCAGCTCTGAGAGGATCCGTGTTTATGGCATGTCTTAGGGGCACCGGGCTGAGCTATTGTGATCCATTAAAGAATATACAGACAGGTCCCTGCTCCCTCCCCACTCTTTCTCTTCCCAACCCCTCTTGCTTCTGATTCTAGAAACATTTCAGATTTCTGCTGGGAGTCTTGCTTTGTGCCGCCCTGGTGTGTGGTCTTCTTTCAGCTGGGCAGGATTGTGGGTGCACTGGTATGCTGGGTTCCCGTGTTTCTTGTCCACTGTGCTTTGCATCTTCCAGACATTCCTTGCAAGTGCTGTCCACTGGTGGTGCCTTCCTGGCCCTCCATGATGGATTGATATGCGCCTTAGTCTGTTAGGCTGCTGTAGCAAAATACCATAGACTGGGTGGCTTATAAACAACAGGAATTTATTTCTCATGGTTCTGGAACCTGGGAAATCCAAGATCAAGGCAGGGCAGATTTGGAGTCTGGTGAGGGTCCACTTCTCCTTCATGGAGGGAGCTTTCTCACTGTGCTCGCATGGTGGAAGTCCCTGTTCTCTGGGACCTGTTTTATAAGGATATTAATCTCATTCAGGAGGGCTCTGTCCCCATGATTTAATCACTTCCCAAAGGCCTCCACCTCCTAGTATCATCATATCGGTGATTAAGTTTTAAAAACAAACACTTAGACCAAAGTAATGTGCATGCTTTGGCAGCTTGGCAGCTGCTCACTTCTTCAGAATAGACTCCTGACAGATAAAGTACAGGATCAAAGTATTTGAGTCATAGTTCTGGGAAGAAAACACCTGCTATCCTCTACCCAGCAGGCTAGGAGGGGCTCATCTCCCTCCACCCTGGTTAACATTTGCTTCTTTCCTGGCTATGGGAGTCACTTTGACCTCACTGAGGAGACTGTTTGAGTACAAACTGTGCTCTCATTATTTTAATTTGTATTTCTATGCCCATGAAAAGCAATTTTTTTTTCTTTTTCTTTTTTTTTTTTTAGACAGAGCCTCAAGCTATTGCCCTGGGTAGAGTGCCATGGCATCACAGCTCACAGCAACCTCCAACTCCTGGGCTTAAGCGAGTCTCTTGCCTCAGCCTCCCAAGTAGCTGGGACTACAGGCGCACACCACAATGCCTGGCTATTTTTTGGTCGTAGTTGTCATTGTTGTTTGGCAGGCCCAGGCTGGATTTGAACCCACCAGCTCAGGTGTATGTGGCTGGCGCCTTAGCTGCTTGAGCTACAGGTGCCGAGCCAGCAATTATTTTTAGCTTGAAAAAACACTTAAAGAAATACAATTTTTAAAAAATTTGTGGTAGGCCAGGCATGGTGGCTCATGCCTATAATTCTAGCACTCTGGGAGTCTGAGGTGGATCCCTTAAGCTCAGGAGTCAAGACCAGCCTAAGCAAAAGTGAGACCCCATCTGTACCCAAAACAGAAAAATTAGCCAGGCATTGTGTGGTAGGTGCCTGTAGTCTCAGCTACTGGGGGGGCACTAAGGCAAAAGGATTGCTTGAACTTAGGAGTTTAAGTTTGCTGTGAGCTATGACGACACCACTGCACTCCAGTCTGCGCAACAGAGTGAGACTGTCTCAAAAAAACAAAATTTATGGTAAAGTACACACAGTATAAAATGAACAGTATTAACCATTTTAAGTGACATCTAACCATTTGAGCTCAGTGGCATTAGATACATTTGCATTGTTGTGCAGCCATCACCACCATCCATCTCCAGAACTTTTTCACTTCCCACACTGAAACTCTGCCCCCATTAAACACTAACTCCCACTTCTCTCTTCTTCCAGCCTCTAGCAAGCCACCATTATATTTTATGTCTCTGTGGATGAAATGCATTTTTTTTTTAATGTATTGACCATTCACATTTCTTTACCTGTGAATTCTTTATAACTATCCTTAGCCTATTTTTCTATTTGGGACATTAGTATTTTTCTCATTTATCAGGAAGAATTTGCTAGGAAAACTGAACACTCATATAATTATATAAGAGTATAACAAATGGATCAATGATAATTAGTTTTTTGTTTTTTGTTTTTTGTTTTGTTTTTGTAGAGACAGAGTCTCACTTTATGGCCCTCGGTAGAGTGCCATGGCATCACACAGCTCACAGCAACCTCCAACTCCTGGGCTTAAGCGATTCTCTTGCCTCAGCCTCCTGAGTAGCTGGGACTACAGGCGCCCGCCACAGTGCCCGGCTATTTTTTGGTTGCAGTTCGGCCGTGGCCGGGTTTGAACCCGCCACCCTCGGTATATGGGGCCGGTGCCAGGTTTGAACCCGCCACCCTCAGTATATGGGGCCGGCGCCTTACCGACTGAGCCACAGGTGCCGCCCGATAATTAGTTTTTTAAGCATTGTTAAAAGGTTAGTGGTTTCTCTCTGCCTGGTCCTTACTCCTGAGAAATTTGCCTTCTTTTGCCCCCTCCTGGCTGCTAAATTCAATTTCTCCCAACTGTTCCCTTAGAAATGGGCTGGGCAGGTCTCTTGCTGGGAGCTGGGCGCCCCCTCTCGTCCATCCTAAGAATCATAGTTATCTGGGTCTAGAGCAGGGGTCTTCAAACTTTTTAAACAGGGGCCCAGTTCACTGTCCCTCAGACCATTGGAGGGGCGGACTATAGTTTAAAAAAAAACAACTATGAACAAATTCCTGTGCACACTGCACATATTTTGAAGTAAAAAAACAAAATGGGAACAAATACAATATTTAAAATGAAGAACAAGTAAAGTTAAATCAACAAACTTACCAGTATTTCAATGGGAACTATGGGCCTGCTTTTGGCTAATGAGATAGTCAATGTTCGGTTCCATATTTGTCACTGCTAGTCGTAACAAATGATGCAAGTGTGCATCCTTTAGTCTAGATCTGGTTGGAGATTTCAGATGTTTCATTCTGGAAAAAGTCTGTTCACAGACTTAAGTGCTACCAAAGATGGTTGCCATTTTGAGTGCATGGTTCCTGAGATTAGAATATGTCTCATAGGGGACAGATACATAGAAATTAGGAAGGCTGCTTCACTCGAATGCATCTTTCAGAGAGTCACAATTCTGCAGTACAGCCAGTTCATTTGGTAAATCGTATCCACATTTTCAATGTCAATAGAAAATGGGTTACGGAAAAGCTGTATGTCCTGTTCATGGAGATGAAGCTCTTTAAATCTAAATTGGAACTCCTTTTGCAACTTTTCCAGTGAATCCACACATGTTTTATTTGGGAATGCAACCAATGGATTTTCTGCTAACAGATTTTGCCTTGTGGGGAGATGGCAGAAATTTTTCTCCTTCACTTGTTTGAGGAGGAGGCCTAATTTTACTTCAAATACTTTCACATGTGATTGTGTATCACAGAAGGGCTTCCCCTTTCCTTGAAGTTGCACAGCAAAATTGTTGAGTAGCTCTGTTACATCTGTCAGAAAGGCAAGGTGCCATTTCCATTCTGCATCATTGAGCTCTGGTACTTGTTTTTTGAAAGCAGAAAAGCTGTAGTCTGTGGGAAGTAGGTCATAGAAATGTTTCAAAATTCTTCCTTGACTCAGCCAATGGACTTTTGTGTGGTATGGAACATCTTCACAGGCAACACTTAGCTCAGACAGAAATTCCTGAAATTGTCTGTAGTTTAGTGCATTACCTCTAATAAGTTAACATAAGATACCACAGTTTTCATAACAGAGTCCCAATTCAGTGATTTACGACACAGCGCTTATTGGTGGATGAGGCAGTGTATGGCTATTGGATGAGAATGGTTATGTTTGTCCATCTCTCGATTAATGCAAGCAATTACTCCTTTCTTAGACCCCACCATGTTAGGAGCACCATCAGTTGTCACGCTGGCTAGTTTTGCTCAGTCCAGCTCCAAACCATTCACAGTTTGGCAAACCTTTTCATAGATATCCTGTCCTGTAGTTGTTCCTTTGATGCTTTGCAGTGCAGCAAGCTCTTCTGTGACTTCGAAATAGTAATTTGTCCCACAAATAAAAATTAGAAGTTGTATAGAATCACGAACATCATTACTTTCGTCAAGTGCCAAAGAAAAATAGGAAAGGTTTTTTGTGGAGTTTTGCAAACGCTGATGCAAATTGTCTCTCATTTCTTCAATCCTTCGTGTAATTGAGGGTCCTGAAAGAATCACTGCACTAAATAAATCAGCCTTCTCTGGACATATCTCTTTGGCAACAGAAAGAAGGCATTCTTTAACAAATTCTCCCTCCACGAAATATCTGCCAGTGCACACTATTATCTTGGCAACTTGAAAACTTGCTCACAGTGATGAAGTATTTAGCTGTTTCTGCCTCACAAAAGTATTTTGCTGAGTTGTCAATGTATTTTTCAGTTTTAATATTTTATCTTTTCTCACTTCTCTGACCAAACTATCATATTTATCTTTATGTTGAGTTTGATAATATCGACGCAAATTGTATTCTTTGAACACAGACGCTATATTCTGGCATATCAAACACACAGCTCTTTCCTTGTACTGCATGAAAAAGTAATCATAAGTCCACTGTTCTTTGAATATCCTACACTCCGACTCAATTTTTCTCTTTCTTGATATCATTATTTCCTAGAGATTCCAAATTGCTATTAGTAAAATACCAATATATCAATACAGCGCTCCAAAAACAATATACCAGCAATAACTGCCCACACAGAGACATATAGACTGCACTGCCCATCAATACTGTCTGATCAGTGTCCATCAATGCAGCCTTGTCAGTCCACATCATTTCAGCCTCGCCAGTGCTCATATGGTGGAACTCCGCTTTTACCTCAGGTTCACACTGTTGTGGTGTGGGAACAGGCACGATTACAGAGCCGGTTCCTCTACCACCTTTCCAGTTCACACTACCCTGTGCGAACCACACTGCGATCTGTGAACTCACACAGGACTCTGATCGCATGGGTGAGAAGACCCATGTGATCAGATTCCACTGCAAGAAAAAAGAAGGCACGTATGCCATTCTTCTTCCAAATCTAATACAAGTTCAGCCGTATAATCATATGGCTGAACTTGCACTGTTCAGAGATCGCAACAGTGTGAACAGGGGCTTACACAGCACACAACATACAACATCATACACAACTGAATAGCAATCAGAATATAAATGCACTTACTGGCAATTAAATTGGGTTTCCTACTCTTTGGCTGTCTGCAGAGCCGGATTAAGTTCCCATGGAGCCCTAGGCAGATTTCCAGTTTGGGACTCGCATGCAATAACACTGATCATTTGCATTAACACCAACCACTGATCATTTGCGATAACACTGACTGCTGACAATTTGCATTAATACTGAGCGCTAACAATTTGCATTAACACTGAGCACTGACTATTTGCATTACCTCTGAGCTCTGACCATTTGCATTACCTCTGAGCACTAACAATTTGTATTAGCACTGAGCCCTGACTATTTGTGTTATCACTGTGATGTAACCCCCCTAGAAACTATCTCCAACCAACCACCCAACTTAAAAAAAAAGGCTTTCCCAATTTCAAAAAAAGGTGCCCCCATCTGCAAAAAAAAAAAAAAACCCTCCTAACTTCAGGAAAAAAAGGCCCCCCTTAACTGCAAAAAAAGGCCCTACTAACTGCAAAATAATTAAAAAAACAAAAAAGACCTCCTAACTTAAAAAAAAAAAAAAAATCCTAACTTGTTCTTACCTCAGTCCTTAGGCAGCAGCAGGCTCTGCACAGGCAACCTGGTGACTCCTACGATTACACCAGAGACTGAGATGAGGAGTCGAGAGACAGAGAGAAGGAGGGAGGGAGAGACAGACAGAAGGGGTGGAGTCGGAGAGTGGGAGAGTAGGAGGGGAATTGGAGAGGGTGGGGCACATTCCACACATGCGCACTGTGGCTGGACAATGGGTTGCTAAGCAGGACGACAATAACACCGTGGGGAGAGACAGAGAGAAGGAACGGAGTTGGAGAGTTGGCGCACATTCCACACATGTGCACTGTGGCCCAGGCAGACAAGTTGGCTACTAAGCAGGACAGGCAGCTGTGGCAAAAACACCCAGCAGGCGGGATAAATGTCCTCGGTGGGCCGCATGTGGCCCGCAGGCTGTAGTTTGAGGACCCCTGCCTTAGACAAATAATATTGATCAAGACATGCCTGATGATGTAAGTTTTCTTTCCAAGGACTGGCTATTATGCAGACTATGTGGGGACCAGAGTTTGAATTTCTGGACCACCAGCTGTTGGGATGTGAACACCATGGAGGGACCCTGGGCCCTCACCTAGCCGCTGTGTGGGGGTAGGAGGCCAGCTGACTTCAAGGGCTCTTCTGGACCCTTGGTGGGTGTGAACGTGGCTGGGAACATGTCTGTATTTTTCTGTGCTGTTCAGGTTTTGCTTTTAGTTCTTTTTTGCTAGTCTGTGGTCAAGCCATTCATTATCTCAGATGGTAACAAAATAGAATTAAATTCTTTGTTGTTTGAAGCTCCTACAGGAAAAATTATCAAATTTTATCAACTCTCTATAACCCACAACCTTCCTTTTCCCATTTTCAGATAACTATGCTATACCTTTTTTATATTGTGAGGTTTCTTAGGAAAATAAGTATGGATTATATAGCAGAACTAACTGTAATTTATTTGGTCATTTAATTGAGGATTATTCTCATTCCAATACTTGTACAAGATTATGCACTGTCCAAAAAGAAAAAGAAAAGATTATGCGTTATCATCCGGGCGGAATTTGTATAGGATAACAAGAGTTTCTCTAGGTGACTTTACTTGAACAAGCTGCACAGATGGCTTTCCGGGGAGTTGCCATCACCAGGGACTAAGTCACCAGGACTTTGTCTCCCCTAGATCTCAAATTCTGAAGTTCTCTTCTTTGGCCCTAATCAGAGTAGTTGGTCTAGCTCAGTCGCTGAGAACACAGCTCTGGAACCAAGACTTGCCTGTTGTTGACTCCAAGCTTCACCGCTTACTAGTCTGGGACCTTGAGCAAGTCACTTGGCCTCTCTGTGCCTCAGTTTCCTCATCTATTAAATGAGATGTCACATAAGGATGCTGTAAGGATTTCTTTTTTTTTTTTTTTTTTTTGTGGTTTTTGGCCGGGGCTGGGTTTGAACCCACCACCTCCGGCATATGGGACTGGCGCCCTACTCCTTGAGCCACAGGCGCCGCCCAGGATGCTGTAAGGATTAAATGAGTTCTGCTAAAGTGTGGAGAATAGGTTTGGCACCTGTAGCTTGGTGGCTAGGGAGCCAGCCACATACAATGGAGCTAGCAGGTTCTTGAACTCGGCCCAGGCCTGCCAAACAACGACAACTACAACAACAAAATAGCTGGGCATTGTGGTGGGCACCTTGTTGCTGTCCACTAGCCCAATCAATGACACAGAGGTAGCACTGTAGATAGAATGATTTATTTATTAAGGGAAGACTGGGGCTCACTCAGGCCCACGCGACTGCCCATCTTTATTCACTGTATTATATATCCAAACTCATCAGATAAGAATAACCAAGAATAAAGAACAAAAGCACTAGTTGAGACTGCCATAAAAAAATTTCTCCTTAGCATAAATGTTACAAAGCACGTACACGTCATTTCTAAGTCTTGAGCATTTAACTTAAAGATAAACCACAAGGACACCAGGCTGTCTGTTCTGTTCGCTCACCTCCCTAAAGGGTTAAATGAAACTTTTGTGTAACTTGAACTTAGGGAATGAAGAGCAACAGTTCAGCTCCAGACAGGTGCTAAATCTCCAGCTATGACTTGGCAGATCCTCTGGGATTCCTTTCTCAAGGTCTTTTCAACAAGCAGGGAGGAATTAGCTCCTGTGTCTCTGCTGTTTTAGCAAGCAGGGAGGAATTAACCCCAAGTCTTGCTTCTAGCCGAGAATGGAATTTTCCCTTCTCAGGGCCTCATACTTCAAGGAGCACATATGAGACAAAGCCACCGTTATGGGGTGCTGAAAACTGTGCCCCTTTAGCACCTGTAGTCCCAGCTACTTGGGAGGCTGAGGCAAGAGAATTGCTTAAGCTCAAGAGTTTGAGGTTGCTGTTAGCTGTAATGCCATTGCACACTACCGAGGGCAACATAATGAGACTCTCAAAAAAAAAAAAAAAAAGTCTCGAGAATAGAGCCTGGCACACAGTGGGATTCATACAGGTGCTGTGGTCTGTGGCTAATCTGCCTCCCTCCTCCCTCATGCCCCTCTCCACCACCTGAACCTCCCACCCCCCTCTTCTCCCAGACGCATCTCCCTCTCTGCATTTGCTTCAATGCCATCCTTAGATCCCCCCCGCCCCCCGGATTTTCTTGCTGCCTGACTGTGTCAGTTAAAGTCCTCATGGGAGAGAAGGAACATAGTCCAACCAGGTGTTTGAGGAGAGCTTAATAAAGAGGTTATATACTAAGCCATGAGCACAGTACCTGGGGAGTCAGCCCCTGAGAGAGAGCTGTGTTCACAGAGGCTCTGCAGGAGGCTGCCCGACAGGAATTGTGAGCTTGCTGGAGAGATACAGCTGCCCAGGAAGCGAGCTGGGAACATAAATAGCCTGACCTCACCTGCTCCCTCCCTCCACCTCTTGCCAGTCCTCTCCTTGGCTCTCAACTCAAAGCCAGAGGAGGGTGAGGGCGGACATCTACCTAGTCCCTGTAGTCAGTCTCTGAAGGACAGAGTGGGGTGGAGCCAGGGAGAGTGAATCTAGACCCAGGGGCAGGTAGAAAGTCTCTGCACAGGACCCCATGGCCCTGGTCTACAGCTCCATGCCACCTTGAATTCTCCTTGCAGTGAGGCCCACTCACCCCTCTCTGCCCCCACAGTCTCCTCCCCTGCTCACCAAGCATGCCATGATCTTTGCATATGTATTCAACTGCTCAGGGCACTTCCCTTTCCCAAGAGTGCCATACCCTCCTCTAGGCCTGGAGACTCAGTCTAGGATCCCAAATCCCGTGGTTCTCTCCAGCCTTTCCCTACCTCCAGTGGGGTCCCCTCACTGCAGCACACTTTGTGCTGCGGTCCTGCTGGTTATTTGTGGGACTCTTTTCTCCATACCCATCACTCATTCTTGCTGGGCAGAGACCATACCATAGTCACATCTGCATTTCTTTGTGTTGCCTCCAAGTAGCTGAAATTTAAAATGAGAGCTCAAAACATTAGTGGCCTTGAAATCACTGATATGATAAATGCCATTTACCTGGCTGAAAGTACTGTTAGCTATTAATAGTAGATTCGGCATATTTAACACTGATTAACTACGTCGCGTGTTGTATGTAACCAAGTCACTCCCTGACACACACGTATCCAAATTTAGTTGCTGTCATCTCCTCTGCAGATGCTCTGTACGTTGATCAGACATAGGTTCAAACCGGTATGTAGTTGGCTCTAGGAAAAGGAAAAAAAGGTGGGGGGGAGAATGTATCTATGTAATTCTTTATCCCCGTTTTACCTCCTCTGCTAGGACATTATCTTCATGAGGGCAGGAGCCATATTTCTGTTGTTCATCACAAAATCTCCAGCCTTTAGGACAGTGTGTGGTACTGTTAGGTCTTTTATAAATATTTGTTGAATAGATAAATATACTGGTCACAATATACTGTGACCCCCAAGAGGCCAGAAGACTGGGCACACTGGGTGCCATGGAAGGGCCTGGAAAGTTCCTTTCCTTGCTCCTCAAATCATTCCCTGCTGCCAGAAGTAATTATTTCTTTCTTTTCTTTTCTTTTTTTTTTTATGTTTAGGCAAGGGGATTTAATTTGACAGTGAAATATTAAGGTCTAACTTGTTTTTAGTTAGAAGTCTGAAGTACAAAGCATGTTTTTCTTGGTGACATCAAAATGTAATAAATAATCCTTTAATGTATACACAGGTTGACTCTGATGTATGAATATAAAAAATAATCATTAATTAGTAATGTGACAAATGGGCATCAGATTCTAATTGAGGGTGGCAAATGAATGGCTAATCACAAATGTTAGCTAAAGACAAATCCCAAATTTTTGAAAGGAAATAAAAGGAAATGAACTGGGGTTCACAGTAGACAGAATGTAATTTTCAAAAACTTTACATTTTTAGAAAATGGAGAAATGTGTGTAGGCAGATTAATTACGGACTTTATACTAAGCCACACAATTTTATACTTAAATGTAAATACATCTTAGATACTGTTGCCAAATTAATCTAAGTATTTTTGCCAATACAGAATGACAACAGAACACTGAAGGTTAGGAGTAGTTGTGGTAAAAACTGGTCCCTCTAACCTTTTGATCAAATCTGAATCTTAAAATAATTACATTGACACTTTTAACCTGCCACGTATAATTTTTTAATGTATCCTGCCATTTAAAAATACTGAGACAGCTAACATTTAAATAAATCCCTGCTGTTTGGGAAAGTTTAAATGACTGAAGCTGTGAACATATTTGCTAATTTATACCATATTTAGTATATGGTGTAAATGATTCTAAATGATATAGCCATTTAATATACATTATGTTGATTAATTGGTATTTGAAAATAAGTCTGTTTTTCTTTTGAGTAGCCTTTTGGAAAAAGTGCGCCCAGTATAATTTCCCATGGTATGTTACTTTCCTAACCTATACTTATTTCAAAATCTTCTAACACATTGGCTCGGTGCCTGTGGCTCAAGCTGCTCAAGTGGCTAAGGGCGCCAGCCACATAAACCTGAGCTGGTGGGTTCGAATCCAGCCCGGGCCCACCAAACAACAATGACAGCTGCAACCAAAAAATATCCGGGCATTGTGGCGGGAGCCTGTAGTCCCAGCTACTTGGGAGGCGGAGACAGAAGACTCGCTTGAACCCAGGAGTTTGAGGTTGCTCTGAGCTACGATGCCACGGCACTCTACCCAGGGCAACAGCTTGAGGCTCTGTCTCAAAAAAAAAAAAAAAAGAAAATCTTCTAACACAGTAGAGATAAACAGCTGAAGTAATTATTTCTATGACCCCACTCTCCCGCTGTTAGAACAGCTGCCCTTTCCACTCATATGGAAATAGATCTTACACCAAAAAGAACAAATTCCCTTTTCCTTCTGTCTCCATAGGGAATACGTAGTATAGTAATATTGGGGGAAATTATTCTTTTTCTGAAATTATTCTGTTTCTCATTTCTCTTTCGTCGTTGCGCTCATTTGTTGCTTCTTAATTTGATGGTACCAGAAAAATACATTAAATTGTCATTTGGGCCATTTCAAACCTAGCTTTGAAAATGTGTAATAGGCATTATCAGGTCTTAACATTCAAAGTTGGCATCAGTTTATATGATATCATTTTATAAACATTTCACTGATGTGATAATCCAACAAGATTTTATTAGTGAATAATTTCAGGGAGTTCTTTTTAAAGGTCACCAGTGATGTTTGATAACCTGAAGAAAGATTGCCTTTTGGAAACAGGAAGTAACAATATAGCCTGGAAGCCTTAATTTATTTGAGCCCTAACATCACTCAGTAATCTTTTCATCTGCTATTTTTTTTTTTTTGAAGTTTAATATTCTGAAAAACATGTTCTGGAAAGGAAATTAAACTTGGGGTTAGATAACAGAACTCTTATGAAGCTTATGTTCTGGAGATATTAGAAAAAGATACTGATCCCAAACAAACAAGAAAAAAAGGCAAAAAGCAATTAGTTTGGAGGGACTGTCTAAATAATATTGTTTAAAGTGAAAAACCTATAAAAATCGGGCAGATGGTCTTCATGAAGTTGGGGGAGATTAACTCTGGAGCAGTGTGGTAACAGGTTTTTACTGATGTATCTGTGTAGACTAATTGCCTCCTTCCTGCCTGACAGCCTAAGTTTGAGTTTTTCTTCTTTGTAACAGAAGCCATTAAGAGCTCAGTACTGTGGGGTGGTGCCTGTGGCTCAAGGAGTAGGGTGCCAGCCCCATATACCGGAGGTTCAAACCCAATCCCAGTCAAAAACAAAACGAAACAAACAAACAAAAAAGAGCTCAATACTGTCACATTTTTCTTTTCTTTTCTTTTTTCTTTTTGCAGTTTTTGACCAGGACTGGGCTTGAACCCACCACCTCCGGCATATGGGGCCAGCACCCTACTCCTTTGCGCCACCGGCGCCACCCTGTCATGTTTTTCATTAACTTACCAGTGAGTGGTTGGGTTTGTGGATAATTTGATTTATTTTGAAGTTAATTGTAATTACTGTGTTTTACTTAGCAGCCTGTCCTTTATAATAAAATTTGCCTTTAAATACAATATAATGTTTTCTTGGTTAACAGCCTCTTCTTTTGGGAAAAAAAAAAAGATGAAATAGACTTGCTTGGGGTTTCTCAAGGTCAAGTGATACAAGATTGGGTTTGGGCTCGGTGCCCGTGCTCAGTGGTTAGGCACCAGGCACATACACTAAAGCAGGCGGGTTTGAACCTGACCTGGGCCTGCTAAAAGCAATGACAACTACAACACAAGAAAAAAATAGCCAGGCATTGTGGTGGGCGACTGTAGTCCCCCTACTTGGAAGCCTGAGGCAAGAAACTCTCTTAAGTCCAAGAGTTTGAGGTTACTGTGAGCTGTGACGCCATGGCACTCTACCGAGGGTGACATAATGAGACTCTATCTCAAACAAACAAACAAAAAAAAGATTGGGTTTGGCAGAGGCCTGGCAGAGGACGCCATCATTACAGTTAGAAGTGGGCAAAAGGAAAACTGGACCCTTAATTCTCAGAGAAGCTATTACACCCATTTTCAGTATCTCTAAAAGCTGAACATAGGTCTACCCTGCAACCCAACTGCTCACTATCAGATATGCACTTAACATAGGCATCCGTGTGGGCGGCGCCTGTGGCTCAAGGAGTAGGGCGCCGGTCCCCTATGCCGGAGGTGGCGGGTTCAAACCCAGCCCCGGCCAAAAAAAAAAAACAAAGGCATCCGTGTGTTCATGGAAAAACGTGCACTGAAATAGTCACAGCAGCACTCATTGTAGCAGCCCTACCTAGAAACTGCCCCAGTGCCCATCATCAGTAGAATGGCTAAATGGTGGTGTATTCACACAATCAAATGCTAGTCATTATTAAAAATGAACAAACTTCCTATAGACAACATGGATGAATCCCACAAACATAAGATCAAGTAAAAGAAGCCAGGTATCAGAGAGTGCGTAATACACAATTTCATTTATATAAAATATAAAAAAGGTAAAGCACCAAAACTCTTGTGCCAGGCACTTGTGGAATTGTACCTGTGAACAGCCCCTGCACTCCAGCCTGAATAACATAGTGAGGTCTCAAAAAATATATATTAACAGATAAAAATTTAAAAAAAAAGACAAAGTTGGGCTGGAGGTGGTGGCTCACTCCCGTAATTCTAACACTCAGGGAAGCCAAGGTGGGTGGATTGCTTGAGCTCAGGAGTTAGAGACAAGCCTGAGCAAGAGTGAGACCCTGTCTCTTCTAAAATAGAAAAACTATCCAGTTGTCCATGGTGGGTGCCTATAGTCCCACCTACGTGGGAGGCTGAGGCAAAGAGGATCACTTGAGCCCAGGAGTATAAAGTTGCTGTGAGCTATGTCACCACGGTACTCTACCCAGGGCAATAGAATGAGACTCAAAGAAAAAAAGAGTAATCTAAAGATTAGAAATCAGAATGTAATTTTTAGAAGGGTAATAATTGGAAGGAGATACAAGGAGAGCTTACAGGGTTCTGGTGCTGTTCTATTTCTTGTTCTGGGTGTTGATCATACTGCATATGTTCAAATTTATGAAAGTTAATAGAGCTTATGATTTAGACACTTTGATATGTGCATGTTATAGTTTAATACAAAGTAAAAAATAAATATCAGTTAGAAAATATAGCATTGCAATAATTTAAGGAAGAGTTTGGCCAGGCACAGTGGCTCATACCTATAATTTTAGCACTCTGGGAGGCCAAGGTGGGAGGATCGCTTGAGATCAGGAGTTCAAGACCAGCATGAGCAAGAAAAAGACCCCATCTCTACCCAAAATTAAAAAAATTACCCAGGCAGGGTGGCACCTGTGGCTCAAAGAGTAGAGCGCTGGCCCTATATGCCAGAGGTGGTGGGTTCAAACCCAGCCTGGCCAAAAACTGCAAAAAAAGAAAAAAAAAAATTACCCAGGCATGGTGGCACATACCTGTAGTCTCAGCTATTTGGGAGGCTGAGGGAAGAGGATCCTTGAGCCTAGGATTTTGAAGTTCCAGGGAGCTGTGATGACAGCACTGTACTCTAAAAAGGGAGACAGAGCAAGACTGTCTCAAAACAACAAATAGAGGCTGGGTGCGATGGCTCATGCCTATAATACTAGCATTCTGGGAGGCCGAGGCGGGTGGATTGCTTGAGCTCAGGATTTCGAGACTAGCCTGAGCAATAGCAAGACCCTATCTCCAAAAAAAATAGTTGAGAGTTATGGTAGGCACCTGTAGTCCCAGCTATTCAGAAAGCAGAGGCAAGAGGATCACTTGAGCCCAAGAGTTTGAGCTTGCTGTGAGCTATGGCACTGTACAAAGGGTGACAAAGTGAGACTGTCTCAAAAATAAATAAAATTAAATAAATAAATAGGGCCGGGCGTGGTGGCTCATGCCTGTAATCCTAGTACTCTGGGAGGCGGAGGTAGGTGGACAGTCTGAGATCACAGCCTTGAGACCAGCCTGAGCCAGAGTGAGACCTCCTCTTAAAAAAAAAAAAAAAAGCAAAAATAGATAGTTGATCACTGTGGTGTCTGCTTAATCTTGAGACTCATATAAGAAAAATAAAAGTGCAAAGACCATTTAAAGTGACACTGACAAAAGGTTAGCGCTCATACAAGTATTATATTATCTTCAAGCAGAACTGTATTGTCTACCAGAAAGAACCCTTGAGATACATCAACCTGGCCATGACCTTTGTGCAAAGAACCATGAGAGTTTATCCAAATCCCTACCTCCTGTGGGAATCAACTCAGGTTTCCTGCTCCAGCGAAGTTTCTCTGGCACCTGTGACTTCTGTTCTCTATAAGCTGGTTGTAGCAATCATGTAAAGAACGTAGTTTAAGAGTGCTCTAAGTATTTTATTTCTTCTGCCTTTTTCTTGACAAGTTTGTTGACAGCCTCCCTTCCCAGTTCTCCATCCAGGCCAATAATTGGGGGGCATTTAATAAACACACGGACTTGACAAATGATTCACTGTTGCCTTTGAAGAAATAGGAAGATGAACAGAGGCCCCCGCCTGAGGCAGGGGCAAGCGTTTGCTTTTAAGTGGCAGTAACTGTGTTGCTTCCCTAGAGTGGTCTCAATTTGATTTCTCTAATCCCTTTGGCCTCTCTGTGTTAAAATTGTCTTGTTTACATGTTCATGGTAGAAGATTTGGAAATATGAAAAAGCACAAAGAAGGAAAAAGATAAACACATAATCTTTCCATACCTAGGGAAACTCTTTCACTCTTTTGTTATTTTTCTTCTTCTTTTTCTTTTCCTATAATACTATTGTTTACATGTTCTTTGTCCTCCCCTCCCCCTCCCCCACTAACCCAATGCTTTTTCTTAATCTCTGAAGAGTAATGAAGTCTAGAAAAGAAACTTCTCCACATTGTTAAAGCCTCCTTGGGCAGAGTGGAAGCACTGGGGTTGCTGCCTGGGTTTTCTTTACTTCGAATATGAAGGCATACGTTGAATTAAGACCTTTTGTGCTTTTGTGTCTCGCTAGGAAACGGTATGGCATGACTTATAGCTCAGGCTCCTCTTATTAACTGCTTAAATTTTGGAGATTAGCTCGGCTGGTGTATACATTATACTGCATATCACAAAAAGTGACTTAGAATTCTTCCAGGTTAGAACCATGCAGTTCAGGGGCTCTTCTATAAATGGAACTTTACCCTGCAAGTGTAAATACTTGCAGAAACAGAAGTTAGTTGTAACCTAACTATTGTACCCTCATATTAATTTGAATAAAGTTATTTTTAAAAAAAAAATGCCGTTACTGCCCATCATCCTCAATCTCAGGGATTCAGTATATTTTAGACTTTGAAATCTCATTAATCCCAGTTCTCTGTCTTGGAACAGAAGATACACCTCTCCAGGTAGAGGATTTCTGGGTAGGTGTCCAGGGCTATACTTTTTTTTTTTTTTTGAGACAGAGTCTCACTATGTTGCCCTGAGTAGAGTGCTGTGGCGTCACAACTCACAACAACCTCAAACTCTTGGGCTTAAGTGATTCTCTTGCCTCAGCCCCCAAGTAGCTGGAACTACAGGCGCCCGCCACAACACCTGGCTATTTTTTGGTTGTAGTTCTCATTGTTGTTTGGGAGGCCCAGGCTGGATTTGAACTTGCCAACTCCAGTGTATGTGGCTGGCACCCTAGCCACTGAGCTACAGGCGCCGAGCCAGGGCTGTGCTGTTCTTCACTCCATGTGGAAACCAGCCAGTTCTGGGTGGCCCATGTGTCCTCCTTGCCATGACCTGCAGCCCCTGGTCTATCACACTTCTGGTGCACACACTATTCCATGTTTGTACTCTTTCTCTTTCTTCCTAAAAATAGATTCCTAACATGATCGTAAAATAGAGTCCTAGGCTTCTCTTCTTCATGACTTTCTTCAGATTTTTTCCCCCCAGACTCCTCTGAGCTTTAGACTCCTGCAGTATTAAATGATATTCATTTAAAAGGGATTATTCATTGCTAAGAAGAAAAATCATCCTGTACCCCTGACGGCCTATGTTTCTCTTGACCTTTAAAATACCTTAATAGGTACGTTGTTTTGTTTGCTCTGCTCTGGTTGAGGATGATGTGACATTTGCATTATCTCCAGGCCTCTGCTAAACTGTATTGCTATAAATTATTGTCTGTCCTGAACAGTCCCTGTAAGTGATTACCCTGCTCTGTGTGTGTGTGTGTGTGTGTGTGTATGTGTGTGTAAGTGTGTCTGGGAGAGAGAAAAGGAGAGAGAGAGAGAGATTCTCACTGCTGGGCCTTCTCTTAGCCTTGGCACAGAATTGTTCGGGGGGGTTGTGAAGCTAGAGGAGGGGCAGCTGCTATATTTGAGAAAGATGCAAGGTGGTGGTTCAAATGTAAGCATTTCCTGTTTTTATTTTTATTTATTTATTTATTTCCTGTTTTTAGATTTCAGAAATCTTGCTGGGGCTTAGGGTTGGGAAGGGGTTATGCCTGGAAGGTGGAGTAAGAAGAGCTTCCAGGCTGGGTACAGTGGCCCACATCTATAATCCTAGCACTCTGGCTGCTGGGTGAGGCAGGTGGATTGCTTGAGCTCAGGCGTTCGAGACCAGACTCTATTAAAAATAGAAAAGCTAGCTGGGCATTGTGGCAGGTGCCTTTAGTCCCAGCTACTTGGGAGGCTGAGTCAGGAGGATCAGCTTAAGCTCAGGAGTTTGAGGTTACTGTAAGCACTGTCACCACAGCACTCTATTCAGGGTGACAGAGTGAGACTCTGTAAAAAAAAAAAAGAAAAAGAAACTGAAGGCTGTTGAGTGTGGCAGGATCTGGGGTGGGGCTGCCCAGCTCTACCTGGGGAACTGGGGAAAGCTGCCCAGAGGAGGGGACAGGCTTCTGTCCCCATGGAGCAGTGGCGTCCTTCAGGTAGAGAAAACACAGAAGGGGAGAATAGAGAACGTGTTGGGCAGCGTGAGAGTGTCAGGGCTTTCAGCAGCATGGCTGGTAGAGAAGCACAGATGGCGTTTAAAGGCAACTCTGAGTCACTCTCTGAAATGACAGAAATTCGGGGAAAAGGATCTGGAAACCGTCCAGTAAATTATTTGACCTTCTGGTCTCTCAATAACTATTTGGTTTCTAGCAAATAAATGGAAGTTCTCAGCAATGAGAACTGAGACATAAATTTCTTACCTACCATAATCATTATCATACAGGAAAAGTTGCAAGATAATTTGTAAATAAAGAAAATAGTTCTCATGCCACCTTCTGTAAAAGGGTTTTTGTTCCATCCCATAAGTTGCCCCTGTGCTATGGATTCTCTGTTCATGCCCCATCTACTAAAATAACCCACTAACGGTTAAATAAAACATCCAAAGCAGGGCTAGGAGATATTCAGCTTCTGTATGTGATAGTAGTTGAGGTGAAAACCGTATTTCCTGTCTAATTTTTTTTCTCATTGCTTTGACAACAGGTTGGGTTTTTTTTTCTTGTAATTTCCAAAAGCTTTTGATTTTTCTCAACAGCATGAACTGCTTTTTCTGGTTGAACCAAGACATGTGTGTATAGATTTATGTCTTATTCAGAGTTTCTAATCTATTTATGAGGTAGAGATTTTTTATTTTTCAGAATCTTCACAAGGTTGAACAGAGTAGATAATCTGACATAGCTATTAGCCTGCCTGACTAAGCAAACAAAGCCAAATCAATAGTGACTTCCTATGTCTAATGTCAAGTACTGTAAAAACAATGGCTTCATTTCTGTAAAGCGTCACAAAATAGTTTCATATTTGGCTTATTTTTTTAATATCCCAGCAAGGTCTGTGTGAAAATTGTTTTCATATAGCAGAAATGCACGGCCTTGCTCCTGCACATCCTTCACCCCCTGGGCCAGCCACTGTGTCCCCTTGTTGCCTCTTGTCCTTGCTGTTCCCATCTCAGGGCCTTTGCCGTTTCCTCTGTCTGAAACCTGCCTGCCCAGGTATTTACATTGCTCCCTTCCTCATAGAATTTAGGTCTCTAATCCAATGTCATCTTCTCAAGGAGATGCTAAAGCAGCATCTTCACCCGTTGCTCTCTGGCCAATCGGGAGGTAGCAGGATCCGCCTCTGGAAGAACTATCATCCCATAGGAAGCCCTTCAGTGGGTAAGCCCTACCCACAGAAATGCTTCCAATTAGCACCTTTAATTCCTCACCCTTAAATATGAACTCACAGCCAAAGATCACCAGCTATTTGAGGAAATCCTCTATTATAAAATATCAAGACCAAGACTGATAAGGACTGTTCTTCCAAAGAACCTGGAAGAAACAGAGGCAATGATGGAGCAAGAGAAATCTTCACGAAAGCAACAACAAAAGGAAACAAAAAGGCAGAGAAAATCATCAGACATGAAGCAAGAAATGGAGGAGAGGAACAGAGCAGAGACCAAGTCAACAGCCCTGGGGGAGATATGGAGGGCAACCAGGCAGACTGGAGCAAGAGGATAGAAAGTTCTCGGGGCGTGAAAAATTATGTTGAAAGGTTGTTGGAGGGTGTGAGTAGAGTCCGAGATACAGTTGACCCTTGAACAACACCCTGCCCCCTCTTCTGCCTGTGCAGTAAAAAATTCCCATATAACTTTTGACTCCTTGAAAAACTTAACTGCTAATAGCTTACTATTGACCTTATCAACAGCAGAAATAGCTGACTAACTCACTAATAGACTAGTATTTAATGTTTCATGCCTTTCTGACATTCCTAAATTTTTCTGAATTTTTTTCAATAGTTCTAGGCTATGTGGTTTTATCTTTTTTTTCAAACTGTCACAAATCTCCAAAATATTTTCCATTCTACTTATTGAAAAAAGATCTGTGTATTAGTGGATCTGGACAGTTTGACTTCATGATGTTCAAGGGTCAACTGTAGTTAAAAGCAAAGCAAGCGCATACAGAAAGGAGATTCCTATTTACCAAAGAAACAATAACGTTGTAAAATAAAGGACATATATTATTCTTAGTACATTTAGTAGTGATAAAGTTTTATATAGTTATAAACACTAAATGCTAAAAAGTTGACAAAACTTTATTGAGAGATCAGAGCAAGGGAAGCATCTGTGCATCTGGGCATGAGTGTGTGTGTGTTTGTGTGCACCCGAGACAAATTTCTTACCTACCGTAATAGGATATCAGCACATAATGTCTAAAACTGATACATTAGCATATATGAGCATATTAATTAGACATATAAAGGTTTTAAAAACCAGAAAGAATAATAAGTTGAAACAGTAGACTGTGTGGAATGGGAAGGAGTGGGGAACTACTGTTTTTCAAATTTTTAGTCTCATAGCTTTTAAAAGCTATAAGTATATAGTACATTGATTAAAATTAGTTATGGCTTAAAAGGTAAGTTTTAAGCAGTCCTCCTTCTGTGTTAGTCACTGATACAGTCTGATGTACATTTGACTAATATGAAATTTTGTCCAGCATGTGGCTGATATCCTTGGCTGGCAGGCTCCTTCATTTAACCAAATCTATTTTCACTCACACACACAGTAATTAACTGAGACTCACCTTGTCGGAAGTCAAGCTGAAGACATTTATCATTTCCTTCTACACCATGGAGATAGATTGGACTCTGGCTTGTGGATGTTGAGGCTGTATGCTTATTAAAAACAGAGTAGGTGCATGTAATAATTAAATTGAGCTTTTTAATTACTTTAGATTTAATGACGCACCTTTGCCAATGGGCTTAATCTTCAGCAAATATTGATCCTCCCCAAACCGGCAGATTTGCAATTCATAACTTATCATGACACATGGGGCGTTTTCTCTTTCTTTCATTTCCAGAAGGATCTCTGATCAAAATTATAATCTTTTAAAAAAATAGCTGACACATTTTCCTTTTTGGGGAGCATTCAACATTTCCATCCTGTGGTTCCCTTCTCCCCTCGGCCTTCCTATCCTTATTGATGTATTTATTTTGGATATAGCTTAATGTTTTTATTCTGATATCTGGCCACTTTCATAGAGAGATAAGTGGATGAATAGAAGAATGGATGAATGGATGAAGATAGATAACAGGCAGGCAGACTGACAGGCCAGACTACATGAAGGGTGTGTGGCAACACAGTTTCAGAGATCAGAGAATATGCCACAAGCTCTATTCTCAAAGTTCTTAGGTCATTAGACCTATATGCTGGTCACCTTTCCAAGCAGGGGCTAAATAACTATCCATCTCTCACATCCAACATAGCTTTCCAAACTTATTAATGTAGAAATCAGTAAAAGTACTAAAATAACCTCAGGATACTTTTAATTGTTCTTTTAACCCGTGCCATGGAACCAATGTGACAAGCTGGAGCCTGGGGGTGGATGTCTTCACTCACTGTTTAGAGGTGGAACCTTTTTTAAGGTTTTTCCCACTGCTAGTATTTGAGCATACTTTATAAATCAAAAACAAATGATCAAGTAAATAAATGGTATCTTTGAATTTTGAAGATAAGAAACTTCAAATCTTAGGCAGCACCTGTGGCTCAGTGGGTAGGGCACTGGCCCCATATACCAAGAGTGGCGGGTTCAAACCCGGCCCTGGCCAAACTGCAACAAAAAATAGCCGGGCATTGTGGCAGGCGCCTGTAGTCCCAGCTACTCAGGAGGCTGAGGCAAGAGAATCGCCTAAACCCAGGAGTTGGAGGTTGCTGTGAGCTGTGATGCCATGGCACTCTACTGAGGGTGATAAAGTGAGACTCTGTCTCTAAAAAAAATGAAAAAGAAAAAAACTACAAGTCTTTCAAGTTCTAGAGATGATATCATGATTAGTACAGTAAATTAGAAGTTGCTGGTAATGAGCACAAAAGTTTGTATGTAGGACAGGAGACCTCGTACCAGGGGCTTGCCTGTATACTGCACTGTTAGTTTCTTACATGCTTTATTCATCTTTGGGGCCATATATATTGAGTTTGAATCTTGGCTCTGCTCTTTTTGTTTGTTTGTTTGTTCGTTTTGACAGTCTCACTCTGTTGCGCAAGCTAGAGTGCCGTGGTGTTATAACTCATAGTAACCTTACTCCTCCTACCTCAGCCTCCCAAATAGCAGGGACTACAGGCACCCACCACAACTCTTAGCTAATTTTTCTGTTTTTGATAGTGATGGGGCTTTGCTCTTGCTCAGGCTGGTCTCGAGCTTCTGAGCTCCTGAGCTCCTGAAGCTCAAGCAATCCTCCCGTCTCCAGAGTGCTAGGATTACAGTCACAAGTCACCAAACTGGGCCCTGCTGTCCGTCTTTGAACAAATTTCTTAACCTCTGTACCTCAGTTTCATCATCTGGGAAGTTGTTAGTTAATCCACTCAATACCTGCATGATTTCTTATCTTACAGAAGGAGGAAATTTCCATTTCCAGAATCCCTTGCAGCTAGTGTTCTGGATATAAGTTAAGGTTTGCTAATCAAATGCATTTTCATAATCCTCCAAATTCAAACCTAAATTATGTGGGAAGATAGATGGGGCATAAGACCTTCATTTTCCACTGATATAGTGGCAGAGGTAGCATGGTCCCTAAACTAGCCACTGGAGTGATAGCTTTCTGATTTAACAACTTCCTGATTAGGAACCTTCCAGATTGTTGCAGAAACTATGCTAGTTTAAAGCAACATCTGAAACAGATGCTTCCTATTTAAGTTCCCAAGAGTGATGGAGGCAGCAGCCCTTTGGCTGACCAGTTCTACTGAATGATTTGAGGATGAATCCTTAAAATCTCAGCCTAAAATCTGTTTCTGCAAGCTCTCCTAACAATGATATGAATGGTAATAAAATGTGTTTAAAGTAGCCAAAGTGATTTATGTTGGTTGCAAATAAAAACCAGAATAGTCAACTTATCTCATAGGGTTTTTGTGAGATTTAATAAGGTCAGACAGTAAAGTGCTTAGAACATTATCTGGAATGCTTTGGGTTTTGTTTGTTTGTTTGTTTGTTTGGTTTGTTTGTTTTGTTTTGAGACAGAATCTTTCTCTGTCACCCCTGGCAGAGTTTAGAATGCCGTGGTGTCATCATAGCTCACTGGAATCTCAAACTCTTGAGCTCAAGTGATCCTCCTCCCCCAGTTTCCCAAGTAACTGGGACTATAGGCACATGCATAACGCCTGTATAATTTTTTCATTTTTAATAGAGACAGGGTCTCACTCTTGCTCAGGCTGATCTTGAAATCCTGAACTACAGCAATGCTTTGGCCTCCCAGATTAGAGGCATGAGTAACCATGTCTGGCCCTGAAATACTTTTCTTTTTAAAAATATTCTTAGGGCTTGTTCATTACTTGGCATTACTCAGTGGTACATCTACAATCACGAATAACATAAATGTTTGTTAGTTTGTTGGTTTGTTCATTCATTCATCACTAAAACCAGTATTTGCTGACTGTCGATTCTAACTGAGACATGTTCCAGTTGTCTCAGGGCAGTGGTTACCAACCTAACTGAACTCTAGAACCATGTGGGAATCTTTCTGAAAAAAGTTAACTTCTATGCCACATCCAAAATTTACTGAAGACAGGGAATGTGTGTGTGTGTGTATACATGGGTATATTTTTAATTGAAATATAATTTACATACAGTAAAGTATACCTTTACTGTAAATCTTATGTGGTACAGCTTGGTAAATTTTTGCATATGTATATATCTCTGTAACCACAACCCGGATCAAGATATAGAAAAATAGAAATGTGCATGAAAGATTTATTGTGGCATGAGTTTCTTGGCGCACCTTTGAGAAGCTGAAGTTTCTTTTTTTTTTTTGAGACAGAGCCTCAAGCTGTCACCCTGGGTAGAGTGCTGTGGCATCACAGCTCACAGCAACCTCCAACTCCTGAGCTCAAGCGATTCTCCTGCCTCCGCTACCCAAGTAGCTGGGATTACAGGCACCTGCCACAACGCCCGGCTATTTTTTTGTTGCAGCTGTCATTGTTGTTTGGCGGGCCCAGGCTGGATTCAAACCCATCAGATCAGGTGTAAGTGGCTGGTGCCTTAGCCGCTTGAGCCACAGGTGCTGAGAAGCTGAAGTTTCTAATGCATTTGAGGTTTTGCCACGTAGAGGTCAAACAAATTTAGTCATCTAGAATGACCAATATAATTAAGTCATTTTTCTATTTTTTTTTCTTCATAGTACCCTTCTAATTTGTATTCCTTTTTAGGTTTATGCATTTATATGTGAAATAAAATTTAAGGAGGATCTTAGGGAAAGTTTATTGGCTAAAAGAAATTAAACTACTTTCTTAAAACTAAGCTCTACAGGTTCTTTTCTGTAATCTCTTCAAAGAGAGTGAATATTGTGAGAGAGAAATAATTATTTCTTAATTTTTCAAGAGTGTTGGAACAGACATCATGGTCTATAAGCCAATAATTGCACACTTAGTATTGCAATGCAGAGGCCATTAGAGAGATAAAGTTAGTAATTATTTGCAAAACAAATGGAAATAGTTGATTACAGAGAGAGAAATGTTATCTGTAAAGCAGTAAGAGCATTTGCATTTTTTATAAAACTAACCTAGAACAACTTTGAAGTTGAATTATTTTGTATAATTATGCAAAATTGGCTTATTGAGGAATGAAACTTTCAGAAACAAAATGAAGGATGACATGAACTATAATTTTAAGATGATCACATGATTTGGAATCAAAATCTAGCATTGATCCCAAAGGATAACTGAGTTACCTTGGTGAATTAAGCAGACTCATATCTCCAAAGGAATAGAAAACATTAAAATTCCATATAGTTCTTTCCTCTCTACCTTCAGGCATAATGTCCATAAATCAACTTATGTGATAAGAATATCACCTATTTTTGTGAGTGGTATCACAGCAACAACTAAAATAAATACATGGGACCCGATTAAATTAAAAGGCTTTTGTATCACTGAGGAAACAGTCAATAGAGGGAATAGACAACCTACAGAGTGGGAGAAAATATTCATCCAATAAAGGGCTAATAACCAGAATCTACAGAGAACTCATACAAATAAGCAAGAAGACATCAAACAACCCCATTCAAAAGTGGGCAAAAGACGTGAACAGAAGCTTTTCAAAAGACTAGTGGCCAATAAACATATGAGAAAATGCTCAACGTCTCTAGTCATCAGGGAAATGCAAGTCAAAACCACAATGAGATATCATCTAACTCCAGTGAAAATGAGTTTTATCCAAAAGTCCCAAAACAAGTAGATACTGCTGGCATGAGAGAAAGGAACACTTACACACTGTTGGTGGGAATGCAAACTAATGCAACCTCTATGGAAAGTAGTGTGGAGATTCCTCAAAGAACTAAAAGGAGACCTACCATTTGATCCAGAAATTCTACTGCTGGGTATTTACTCAAGGAAAAAAGGTGATTCTACAAAAAAGACACTTGACTTTGAATGTTTATAGTAGCACAATTCACAATCGCAAAGGTGTAGAAACAGCCCAAGTGCTCATCAATACATGAATGGATTAATACAATCTGGTATATGAATACTAGAGCTGAGAGTATTACTCAGCTCTAAAAAATGGTGAATTAATACCTTTTGTAGCAACCTGTATGGAACTGGAGACCATCTTCCTGAATGAAATATCACAAGAATGGAAAAACAAGACACCACATGTGCTTACTTTTAAATTGGAACTAAAGGACCAATATCTATGTATACATAGGATAGTGAAGTTCTATGGGAATCAGACAGGTGGGAGAGGTGAGGGACGGGTAAATTCACACCTAATATGCACACCATATAGGGGATGGACATAATTATAACCTTGACTCAACCTGTATGAAAGTAATGCCTGTCACCAAAACATTTGTATCCCTGTAAGATTCTGAAATAAAATATAAAAATTAAGAATATTGCCTATTTTAAGCCACTCTTAGAAAATGAGCTTTGGGTATAAGGGCAGTCTTGGCTATAACATTTATTATTTTGTGGATTGGGCCCATTCATAGACTGATATCTTCCTCACCATTTCTTGAATGGTGTTAAGTTGTAATTATTTCCTTGAAACTCCGAAATTATTATTTCACTGCCTTCTCGTTTGCATTGCCACTATTGGGGGGCATCTCCTACAACTTAATTGTTATTCCTTTATGGATAATTTGTCTCGCCTTTCTGTTGGTTGTAGGATTTTTATCTTTGCCTTTGCTAATCTGTGGTTTTACATAGGGCCTAGGTATAGATTTCTTTTTATTTATCCACATCAAAAGATTGTCATTGTTAAATTTGAGGATTTATGTTTTTCATCAGTTCTGGGAAACTCCCACCCATTAATTTATTGTCCATTGCTGTAACTCTATTCTCTCTCTTATCTCTGTCTAAAATTCCAGTTATATTCATGTCAGGCTATTTTACTTTGCCTTATGTATCTCTTAATTTTTTTGCTCCAATTTTTTGTGTAAATTCTAATACCTTCAACTCTGATCTCCACTTTCTACTTCTCTTTCCACTTGCATCTAGTCTTGTTTTACCCATTTACAGACACATAAATATCTATTATTTTATTATAAGTTTTCATTTTTCTATAGTTTAACATTTTTCATTGTCTTTTATTGTTTTTTTTCCATTGACCTATTCATTTTTTGTAGTCTCTCATTCCTCATTCAAACTTTAGATTCACCATTTTATTTCTCTAATGTATTTGTTTTATATTCTGTTTCCATTAACTCTGGTATCTAAAGTTTCTGTGGTTCTTGTTTTGGTGCTGGCTCTTTTTGTTTCTCCCTCTCAAAAAAAGGTACATTTTTTTCACTGTGTATTATTATTATTGTTTTGTGAGTATTATTTTTATTGTGAGCTCATGTTCAATGGAATTTTGCATGTAGGTTTTTGTTTGTTTGTTTATTTTAGGTTTGGGTTGAAAGTACATTCCTCTAAGAATGTACTTTTTTTTGCTTTTACTAGACATACAAGGGCACATCAGCCTGGAACCATGTGAAAATAAATACCTGACTTGGAGGTTTTTAGGCCACAAAAATAGTCTCAGTTCAGACCACAAACACATGAGTTCTGGCTTGTAGTTAAATCTCAGGGAGGTCTCTCTTTTCTCTCTATCAAGAGCCAAGGCTAAGACAAACAAATTTTCCGTGACTCTCTAAAGCATACTCATTTATAGCTCACCTTTTCTCTAAGGGTGTAGCTTCAGGTCTCCCACTTTAGGTGGTGATTTCTTTTTAAGAGCCCCATCTTGCCAAGACTTTGTGTCCTAAACTCTCGTGGCCATTAAAGGTGACATACTGAGTCTAGACACCAGCTCATGTGTCACTGACCTTGTGGAATTCTTACTTTCATTTTGCTTTTGGTCTCCAAGGACTTTCCTTATATTATTACCAGCTCAGTCATGCATTTCAAAAGATTTAAAACAATATTTTATCCAGCACATTTAGAAATTTACTGACATGGAGGATTTTCATAGTATCTTATCTACCATATTCTTTTTGTCAAAACATGTTACTATTTGGCTGGGCATGGTGGCTTATGCCTAGCACCCTGGAAGGCTGAGGTGGGAGGATCACTTGAGCTCAAGAGTTTGAGGACAGCCTGAGCAAGAGTGAGACTCCATCTTACTAAAAATAGAAAAAACTTAGCCTGACAGAGATAGCATGTCCCTCTAGTCCCAGCTACTTGGAAGGTAGGAGGATTACTTCAACCCAGGAGTTTGAGGTTGCTGTAAGCTAGGCTAATGCCATGGCCCTCTACCCAGAGAAAAAGAATGAGATTAGGTCTCAAATACCCCCCCCAACACCCCCCCCATATAACAACTCTACGACTTTACTAGAAGTGTCCTTGCAAAGATGGAAATTCAATTCCATATTTGCCACAACTCCTAGCCCTTAATTCATGTTAGAGAAACTTTCAAAAAAATGCATCTCCAGCCCCTCATGGCCATATTTTCTGTCATTGTGTCAGCCTCAGTTTCTACTTCTCTGCTGTCTTTTGCTACATAGATTGTATTATGCAAATTTAAGATTTTGTTTGTGGCTTTTTCCCAGTTTGTCTGAGTTTTTTGTGTTCTCTAAAGTTCTGTGTTTCAGAAGAGAAGGCACAAATCTTAGCCTTCCTTAAATTCAAATGCAAATAGGGGGAAGGAGAATTAAGAGTGATCTCCCAGAACTGTTTTCGTTGTATTTCCCAACTGCATCTTGCCTTGTCGGTTTAATCAGTACTGCAATTCCTACTCAGCCCACAGTCATTCTGTGAACACTGCATCTTTGCTGCCTGTTTTCACAATCTTTTATTTTTAAAAGCAGCCTGTTTCTCCTTCTTCAATATATTTACTAACTCAAACTTTTCTTCGAAGCTCTTTTCTTGATTATTATAGTGGTCTTCAAGAAACAAAAACCTCCACCTCCACCATCATTAGACTCCCTGGAGGTTGAGTCATTTCAGTTGCACCCACACACTGGTGCTGCTCGCTGGTGGAGGGATGTGTCTTGGGACAGCTGGAGGGCTCTATCAGCCGGGGCTTCTGTGTTTAACACTCCCACACACCAAGGTTCCTGCTGTTGCCACCCACACCGGGATGATGTTTGCTTTGCAGAAGGTGCACTTGGGACCTGTGTGTAGTCACAGTCCTCTTGCTGTGAGATGGAGAATGTTCACTGTGATTCATTCCTTCACCTCTGCTGCCAGGATGGGGCAGTAACTATTGGTAAAGGTGAAGTTCTTCCCAGTCACAAATGAATGCTTAATCATCTGGCCTTCCTTTATGATCTGTATTATCTGTCACTGTGTAGTAGACATAGGAGCATTTGCAATTCACTGTTTAAAATCCCAGATGTTAAAAGATGAACACCTTAATACTTAGATGTAACAACTCTGCTGTAGGTAGTGTTCTGGCTACTATGATAATACATAGAACCTCTGTAAGTTGACCATCCAAGGAACCGTAACAAACTGGTCAACCTATAGAAATGGGCCTATTGCATACTGATACATACATGTGATGCGTGTTCAGCCTATGAAAATTAGGTCAACTTAAGCAGGTGATCAATGTAGGGAGACGGTCTGCTCTGGACATTCTACTATAATTATAAAGTAGTTTTTCTTTTTTTTTTTTTGAGACAATGTGTCGCTTTATCGCCCTTGGTAGAGTGCCATGGCATCATAGCTTACAGTAACCTCAGATTCTTGGGTTCAAACTGATTCCCTTGCCTCAGCTTCCCTGATAGCTGGTACTGCAGGCACCCATCACAATGCCCAGCTATTGTTTTGGAGACGGAGTCTCCCTCTTGTTCAGGCTGGTCTTGCACTCTTAAGCTCAATCAATCCACCCACCTGAGCCTCCCAGAGTGCTAGGATTATAGGCGTGAACCACCTCTGCCTGGACGTGTAGCTTTTATTTCTTGAGCACTTACTATGTGCTAAGCTTATACTAATGAATCATTTACTCCTTATAAATCTCTATGAGGTAGGAGCTATTATTATCCCCAGTTTACAGATGAGGACATGGAAATTCAAAGATTTTAAGTAACTTGCCAAGATCACATAGCCTGGTAATTGGCCATGCTAGAGACTCAAACTCAAATCTTCTAAATTCAAAGTTCACACCTGCAAACATCTCTTCTGTGAGCACAAAAACAGATTTCTGATCTATGAGTATGAGGTTTTATAAATCTACCTCATAAGGTAATACATTAGAAAGTGTATACACATTGAAACTACACTGCTGGCATTGCATGGAACTGATTTTGGAATTCCTTTGTAAAACTGCTGTCAGAACCAGCATGTGTAATATAAGAAAGTCACTTTTTTTGTGTGGATAAACCTTGCTTCTTACCCATGCTTCTGATCCATGCCATGATCCTTGCTGATCACCTACATTCTTTAGGTGATTTCACTTTTAGTGCCTCTTGACAATTGCCAAAAAGGAGATTGGTCTCTTATGGAGATTGGTCACCAATGAGGACATTTAGACATTAAAGACATTTAAAAGAAGCTTCCAGAGAGAGTGAAGACACTTGCTAAGAGGCTCCTACATGTTCTGAGCAGGGTTAGCATTTTACAATGAGAGGTTAGAGTGATTACTTTGAAATTATGTGGCCTGCTGTAGAATTACATTCTGGTGTGTTTGTTTACAGTTCGATCTGTGGACCTCATAAATGAACTTCACATTGATGTGATATAGAGTGAAATTTGCATCTAACAAAAATTCTACCACATATAGAAAATGCCAGACTTTCCTTATCTATCACAAATGTTACCTTCTCTTGGAGAGTCTTTTTTTTTTTTTTTCTGTACAGATGATATTATCACTATATTGTTCAGGATGGTCTCAAACTCATGGCCTCCAGCACCACACCTAGCCTTCTCTTAGAAAGTCTTACTGCTGATGTCACCACTGGAACTGGCTCTCTTTCAATAGGAATCCTGTTCTGTTCCTCTTTATATCTTAAAATTACCAAATATTGACTTGTTGATTTGAAGAGATTGAGGGAGGCCCTATAATCTCCTCTTCAAGGAAAGAGTCAGTTTTCTGCTTCTCCACAAACAGGAAAGATCTTCCTGCTAAGTATGTATCCAGCCGTGCTTCCAGCAATCTTTTTAAAGTGCTTATATTTATCTTACAGGTAAAGTTTCATGCATTATCTTAATTAACTATTCATTTAACTGAACTCTGCAGAAGTAAATAGCAGTCATCAAAAATAGCCATGTTGCCATAGCCACCAAGATCCAACTTGCTTGCTTTTCCTCTCTGCTCATAAGAAAGAAAAGGAAGAAAAGAAGGGAGGGAGGGAGGAAAGATTAAAACAACTTTCCCTTCATCCAGTAATTCTGGAGACTTGGTTTTTATCTGAAAATTAAGACATGGTACAGCCAGATGTTTTCTCTGCTCTTGGATACAGCTTTGTACACAACTTCTTTATTAAAAAAAGTTGAAACATAGTCTCCCTCTATCACAGTGTTAAGCTGAGGCTGTGAAGATTGTTTTGAGAAGTTTTGCCATTAAAACAAAAAAAAACCTGGTTTCTCAGACGTCTTTGTTTCACTCTCCCTTTTTTTTTTTTTTTTTTTTGCAGTTTTTGGCCAGGCCTGGTTTTGAACCCACCACCTCCAGCATATGGGGCCAGCGCCCTACTCCTTTGAGCCACAGGCACCACATTCTTTTTATCCCCTTTAGTGTGAGAGACTAGAATGACCTAGTCTTGGTATTAATCAAGGAAAAGTCAGACAAAAATGTTCTTGTGGGTTTTTTTTGTTTGTTTGGTAATTTATTTTTTGTTTACCATAACAAGAAATAAGATAAAATGAGAGAGGGAGAGGAAAAAATAACCAATAGAAGAAAATGGTAAAGAATATGAATAAACAGTTCACAGAATAGGAAATCTGAATAATGGCCTGTAAGTAGATGAAAAGCAACTAGGCCATGCTGGTTATCAGGGAAACACAAATCCAAAGACAGAGATTTAGCTTTAAACATCTGACAATACCAGGATTTGGCAAAGACAGAGAAACAGGAAAACTCAAACACTGCTAGTGGGAGTGTAATTGTTACAACTACTTTGTAATCGTTGCAACTAATTTGCCAGGATCTAGTAAAATTGAACATGTGCATTTCCTTCAACTCAGTAATTCCTTTTCTGAATGTATTTCTAGAGAAAGTCCTTCACATGTACACAAGGAGGTATATGTCGGGAGGCTGACTGAGGCCTTGCTGTGATAGTGAAAAATTAGATTCAACCTACTTGTCCATCAGCAAGAGAATGGATGAAAATGTTGCATGTAGCATGTTTCTATGTTAGAATATTACAAAGTAGATTTACATATGCATGTATTAACAATAGCTAGAAGTAAAAAATCATAAAGTAGGATGTAAAACGTTATATACAGAAAGTAAAAATAATTTAAAAGAAAATGCAAAATTTTGTACATAGAAAATTAAATTTGTATTTATTATTTATTTATTTACAGAGACAAGATCTCTCTCTGTTGCCCAGGCCTCAGTGCAGTGGTACAGTCATAGCTCACTGCAGTCTCAAACTTGCTCCTGAGGTCAAATAAGCCTCCTGCCTCAGCCTCCCAAGTAGCTGGAACTACAGGCTCACATCACTATGCCTGGCTAATTTTTTATAGCGACAGGGTGTGTTGCCCAGGCTGGAAAAATTTTTTATTAAAAGTAAGATGCAAAACTTTGTATTTTGAAAGCTAAATTAAAATGTCCACCACACATAGAACAACAGTCTATTGCTTATGAGTATAGATATATATATGTTGAAAGACTTGGGGCAGAACCCCCCCACTCTGCCCGGAGCTCTGACAACCCCAATCAACCACAAGAGACGGCACTTGTTGCAAAATGCAAGAGGATTTTTATTCCTGCATGCCGGGGCTTGACCCACAACTCTTTTAGAAGCCGAGGAGTCAAGCCCCGCACAGCAGTTTTTACAAGCTTATAAAGGCAAAAACTACAAAGTAGGCGGGAATAGCAGACATAGCAGGGGCTTTAACCATAAAGTAGGAGGGGGAGCAGACATAGCAGGGGCTTTAACCATAAAGTAGGAGGGGGAGCAGACATAGCAGGGGCTTTCCAGATAAGAACAACTCTGGTTCATTATTCAACTGTCTTAAGACAAGACTAACAGTCAAATATTTGTCTTTAACAATAAACATTCGCTTTAGCTCGGGGAGCTATCTTCTGGAACAGTTACAAAAGGTCACATTCTCATGGTAGGGGGTGAGAGGTGGTCACATTCCTATGGTAGGGGGTGAGAGGTGGTCACATTCTCATGGTAATACTTTCTTTCATTCCCCCATTTGTTTTTTGGGAGTTCTAATCATGGAACTTCTGGCTCTATGTATTCATTCTCATGGCTATTGTCCCGGCGGAGAGACTGGTAATGCTGTCTGAGCATTAACACTTGTACAGCACTCACTCTCTCCCGGACGAAGGTGACTATACGGTTGAAAATGTAGGGCCCAAAGGTAAGAATTAGAAGCAGTATAATAAGAGGGCCTATTAAACTGGAAACGAGAGTGGTGAACCAAGGTGATCGGCTGTACCAACTTTCAAACCACCCTTGATGGGCCTCCCGATCTCGTTGTCTTTTTTCTAGTCTCTCCCTGAGTTTAGACATGGAGTCTTTTACCATACCAGAGTGATCTACATAGAAACAGCATTCTTCTCTTAGTGCAGCGCATAACCCTCCATCTTTTAGGAACAGGAGATCGAGTCCCTGTCTATTCTGCAATACTACTTCAGATAAGGATGTTAGTGACTCTTCTAATTTTGTGATCGATTGTTCTATGGCTTTTAGGTCCTCATCTACGGCTGCTCTCAGTTCTTCGAGATACTGTGGGGTCTGGACAAGCGCAGCCGTTCCTGTTCCTACTCCGGCTGCCACCCCTATACCCATCAGGACAGCTAGGGTAATAGAGACTGGTTCCCTCTTCTGTCTACGGGGTCTGAGATCGAATTCTGCCTCGAAGGAACTTGCCTCGTGATAGATAACTCTAGGTATTAATTGTACGAGGATACAGTAGTCTGCAGTGGAGTTAAACACTGATGAGGAAATGCACGGGGTTAGCCCGGTGCTGCAAGCCCACCATCCTCCTTTAGGGGGCACTAGATAATAATTGATAGTGGTTGACGGGCTTGTAATGGTCTGATTACACAGATGCTGGCGATTTCGGGGATCGTGCCTAGGCAAATGCCTTGCCCAGAGACTGCTGTAAGGGTGATCTTGGATCCCCAGTCACAGGAATTATGGGAGGTGGTATTTTGGAAGATACCTGAGAAGGCGATCCCTTCATAATAGGGCGGGCCTGAGGCTAGACACAACCAGCAAGATTCGGTAAGATTAGGGTTGGAAGTATTGAGGACATTGAAAGCCCCCTGTATTAAGTTAAGAAGTCTCTGCCCGGTGCTTGGAGTCTCCGGGGATATTACCTGGGGAGACAGTTTCACAGGCGATGGGGCTGTGCTGGCCTCAGTAAATTGGGTGCTCCCCGGGGTCTGGGGCATACGGGGGGAAATAGCCTGGCTGGCGGCTGCTGTCCTAAGAGTACAATGTTGGTTGGGTCCTATCTGGACAGCGATGGGGGTCTCTATTTTTAATTTGCTGAAGAAGGTAAATCCTTTATCCCACCCTGACATATAGAAACGGAATCCCCATGTTCTTCCTTTTATCCAATCTCGGGCTTGTTTCCCCCTCTCCGTGAAGGAAATATTTGGGGGGTTTGACCCTGCCCCGGTACTGCTCCTCTTTACGGTTATTAAGTTCCAAGAGGAGAAGGGGTGCCAGAAGGCCTGCCCAGTCGTCTCACATCCCCATTGTTTACAATAGAAATTTTCTACCCCCCCACATCTGTTGGCTTGGCTTCTCGTTCTCCCGTCCCGGGGACAGATATAGAACTCTGTTTGTCACATCCGGCGCTGGGCGGGCAAGTTGCCACAGCCAGGGGTGTCTGCAACGTACTGGCCTTGGGATGTGGAGCCTTGGGTAAGCGAGCGCTTTGTTAAATGGTGATCAAGGCTTGATGGAACCTCCTTAAAGGTCTCATTGGAGATATCCCAATTATCTAGCCCTGCTATTAAGGTGCAAATATCTGGGGTGAGGGACGGCCACCAGGTCCAAGGAGGGTCTTCTTTTGTAGTACTCCATACTACATCACCAGTCTGAGAGAGAACCTGCCAGGTCTGAGAGAGAACCTGCCCCCCTCTGGGGGGGATGGGGGTTGGGACCAGAGCTACTTATCACCGGGAGTTGTATCAGCAGGGGCAGGGCTACTGCGGCAAATGCGGAGCTTGAGGGGGTTGTCCGTCTTTTCCACTTTCCACCCGGAGTCTGGCGGCGGTGCTGGTTTGACATGAGACGCGTGGATCCAGGCTGCGATGCCATCAACTTTTATTGCCGTCGGGGTTGTGAGCAGTACTAGGTATGGTCCTTTCCACCGTGGTTCAAGGTTGGCTGTCCGGTGGCGCCGGATGTACACCGAATCTCCAACCTGGAACTGGTGAGGTATTTGCAGATCCCCGGGCTTGTAGGCCTCGATCAGCCGGCTCCACACCTCCTTTTGCACAGTTTCAAGGGCTTTTAATCTGGTGTATAGAGATTGAGAGGAGTAAGATTCTGGGGAAGGGAGGTGCTGCATGGCAACGAGTGGGGGGTGAGCTCCATATAGGATTTCAAAGGGGGTCAGCTTGAGAGTGCTAGGGGTGTTGCGCACACGGAACAGGGCAAAGGGAAGGAGGACTGTCCAGTCAGTAATGCCAGTCTCTAAGGATAATTTAGTCATGGCCTCTTTTAGGGTTCTATTCATCCTCTCTACTTGCCCTGAGCTTTGGGGCCGATAAGCACAATGTAATTTCCACTCAAACCCCAGGATTTTGGCTAAACCTTGATTAACCTGGGCAACAAAAGCGGGACCGTTGTCGGATCCGATTACCTTGGGTAGCCCAAATCTTGGAAAAATTTCTTCTAATATTATTTTGGCTACGACTTGAGCAGTCTCCCTTTTTGTAGGAAAAGCCTCGACCCATCCTGAGAAAGTATCTATGAACACCAGCAAGTACTTGTATCCATATTTGGCCGGCTTAATCTCTGTAAAATCTGTTTCCCAGTAGCTTCCAGGACAATCTCCTCAGAGTCGTTTTCCCTGAGGTAATGTGCTAGGCTGGGTGTTTACTAATTGGCAAGGTCTGCACTCTTTTGCAGCTGCGTCAACGAGTTTACTTAATTCCATAATATAGTATGGGGAGGACTGAACAATAGTTCTTAGATGCTTGGGGCCCAAATGAGTTAATTTATGAAGTTGTCTGAGAAAGGTGATCGCCTGCTCCTCAGGGAGGATGATTTTTCTTTCCGGAGTTTCTCGGATCCCCTCTGGGGATTCTAAGTGGAGGCCTAATCTGTTCATTCTCTCGAGATCCCGCTCCGAATATTTAAAGTGTTTGACAAGGGGGGGTGCTATTTCTTTAAGGCTAGGCCTTAAAGTGTTTTCATATAGCGGCAGGATGTTGAGCCTTTGAGCTGCTAGCTTAGCTTCTCGGTCGGCTCTTTGGTTTCCCTCGGCAACTCTGGACCCCCCTTTCTGATGCCCAGGGCAGTGGATAATGGCCACTTTCTTAGGGAGGTGAACAGCCTCCAGTAGACTTAGTATTTCTTCCTTGTGTTTAATTTCTTTTCCTGCTGAAGTCAGCAGTCCTCGCTGCCTGTAAATGGCCCCATGAACATGGGCTGTAGCAAAAGCATACCTGCTATCGGTGTATATGTTAACTTTTTTCCCTTCTGCCAAACGTAAGGCCTGGGTCAAGGCGACCAGCTCGGCCTTCTGGGCCGACGTCCCTTCAGGCAGACTACTTGCCCAGATGGTCTGCTTATCGTCCACTACCACCGCCCCGGCCACCCTTTTACCTTCTATTATGGAGCTGCTCCCATCAGTGAACCAGGTCAGCTGGGCATCCGGCAGGGGCTGATCACAGAGGTCCTTCCGAGTTCCAGTTTCCTCAGCCAGTACTTCTTGGCATGTGTGTAATACATCTTTCTGGACAGAGGTATCAGGTAATAGGGTAGCTGGGTTGAGGATGACAGGCGGGCCAAACTGGACTCTGTCTCCGTTTAATAGGAGACTCTGGTAATGTGTCATGCGGGCATTAGACAGCCACCGGTCAGGGGGCTGTCTGATGATGCTTTCTAAAGCATGGGGGGCAATGACTGTCAACTTCTGCCCCATAGTCAATTTGTCTGCATCTTTTACCAGTACCGCTACTGCCGCCACAGACCTCAGACAGGCTGTCCAACCACCAGCGACGGGGTCCAATTTCTTGGAGAGGTATGCTACCAGTCTTTTCCATGGCCCTAAAGGCTGCATCAGCACCCCTCGGGCCACTCCTCTCTTCTCATCTACGTATAGGACAAAGGGCTTTGTTACATCTGGTAGAGCCAGGGCCGGGGCTGATAATAATGCCTTTTTAATGTTGTCAAAGGCCCGCTGTTGGCTGGCACCCCACTCGAAGGGAGTGCCTTCCTTGGTCAAAGGGTAGAGGGGAGCTGCCAGAGTAGCAAACCCCGGTATCCATAAGCGGCAGAACCCCGCAGTTCCTAAGAATTCTCGCACCTGGCAGGGCGAGCGGGGAACTGGAATCTGAGTCACAGTATGCTTCCTGGCTTCCGTTAACCATCTCTGCCCTCCTTTTAAGGTGTAACCCAGGTACGTTACCTCTTTCTGGCAGATCTGGGCTTTTTTAGCAGAGGCTCGATATCCTAAGCGGGCTAGTTCTTTTAGCAACAGTTCTGTGCCCCGATAGCACTCTTCTTTTGTTGTTCCAGCTAGTAGTAAGTCATCTACATATTGTAGGAGCGTTACCTGGGGGTGGCTGGTGCGAAAGTGAGCTAGGTCTTGGTGGAGGGCTTCATCAAAGATGGTTGGGGAGTTCTTAAACCCCTGTGGAAGTCGGGTCCATGTCAATTGCCCCGTTGTTCCAGAGTCCGGGTCTCTCCATTCAAATGCGAAGATGTTCTGGCTAGAGGAGTGTAGTCGGAGGCAGAAGAAGGCATCCTTTAAATCCAGGACAGTGTACCAGATATGGTTCAGAGGGAGAGAGCTTAACAGATTATAAGGGTTAGGCACGGTGGGGTGGATGTCTTGCGCCCGCTTGTTTACTTCTCTTAAGTCCTGCACAGGGCGATAGTCTCCTGTGCCGGGTTTCTTGACGGGTAATAAGGGCGTGTTCCATGGTGACTGGCATTTTACTAGTATGCCCAGCTGTAGGAGACGCTGAATGTGAGGCTTAATTCCTTCCCGAGCTTCCTTAGTCATAGGATATTGGCGCACTGCCACAGGAGTGGAAGTAGCTTTGAGTTCTATGACTATAGGCGGCCTTTCTGCGGCCAGTCCCATTCCAGCAGTTTCGGCCCATGCCCCGGGATATTTTTCTAGCCAGTCATTTACGAGACTAGTCCCTTTCTCCCGCTGCTTTTCACAGAGTCTATGTTCATCCTCTAAACGCATGGTCAGGGCTGTTACCCTCTTATTTTGGGTTACCTCTGGGCCATCAGGAGTAAAAGTGATTTGGGTTTCCATTTTGGTGAGTAAATCTCTCCTGAGGAGGGGCGCAGGGCACTCAGGGATAATTAAGAACGAGTGGGTTACCCGTCCCACTCCCAGATCTACTGATCTTCGGGTAGTCCATGAGTACTGCTGATGCCCTGTGGCCCCTACAACCCAGGATTTTTTCTTGGAGACGGGTCCTGATGGTTCGAGTAGGACTGAGTGTTGAGCTCCGGTGTCTACAAGGAACTCAACTGGCTTCCCCTCCACCTTAAGTATTACCCTAGGCTCGGGGAGGGGTTCCGAGCCCCGTCCCCGCTAATCTTCTTCTTCCTCTAAGGCCAGTACTTTCTTGGAGAGTTCTTTCTTCTTTTTTTAGGACATTCCCTGGCCCAGTGCCCCTTTTCCTTACAGTAGGCACATTGATCTTTATCTAACGGGATGCAGTTGCCCAGGCTACCTGACTTCTTAGTTCTACCTTGGGTCTGTTCCTGGCTCTTCTCCCCTACTACTGCGGCCAAAATCCGTGTTAAGTTTTTCTCCTGTCTTCGGTCTCTCTTATTTTCCCTTTCTTCTCTGTCTTTCTCCTTTCTCTGCTCTTTTTCTTCCTCAGTTTCTCTTTTATGGTATACTTTCTCAGCTTCCTTAACTAAATCCTGCAAGGTATAGTCCTGCAATCCTTCAATTCTCTGCAGCTTTCTTTTAATGTCTACAGCTGACTGCCCTATGAAAGTCATAGCCACGGAAGCCCTCTGTCCTTCAGAGGCAGGGTCAAATGGGGTGTAACGCCTAAAAGCTTCCATTAGACGCTCAAGAAACACAGAGGGGGGTTCCGTGGCCCCCTGTATTACTTCTCTTACCTTAGCCAAATTAGTGGGGCATCTTGCCGCCCCACGGAGGCCAGCCACTAGAGCCTGGCGATAGACTGACAGTCGCTCCCTACCTTCTGCCATGTTGAAATCCCAGTCAGGTCTGGAGAGGGGAAAGGCAGCCTCGATGATGTTGGGAGCTGGGTAGGACGCCCATCCGCCCCGAGTACATTCTTCCTAGCTTCTAGTAAAATCCTCTCCCTCTCTTCAGTAGTGAAGAGAGTCTGTATGAGCTGCTGGCAGTCATCCCATGTGGGCTGATGAGAGAACATCAGGGACTCTACCAGCCCAGTCAGGCGTTGGGGGTCTTCTGAAAAAGGGGGGTGATTAATCTTCCAGTTATACAGGTCTGCGGAAGAAAATGGCCAGTACTGGAGGGGCTGGAGAGGAGGTGGTCCCTCATCTGTTGCCACCGGCAGGGGGCCGTATGCCCTCAGGGGTAGGGCAACAGTAGTGTCGGGAGACACTCCTCCCCGGTGGTGACTCCTGGTACCTTGTGCGGGCCCCAGTGAAGGTTCCCCCGGGGGTGCAGAGGGGGCAATCGCCGGATCCGGCGATGCTGGTCCTCCCTGCCCCCCGACAGGAGCCAAGGCGGGAGGGTATGGGGGAGGAGGGGGTGGAGGGTCGAGGAGAAGATGATCAGTCTGGTATTCCGGGTAGATCTTCTTAGGGGGATCCGAACTGTCGCCCCCTTTTCTGGGACTGGAAGATTGGACAGCGAGCACCTGAGGATTAGACGGGGGTCTGGATGTGGCAGTCCACGGCCGAACCCAGGGGGGCGGATTCTGCACCAGGTCCTGCCAGACTATGATGTAAGGTTGTTGATCCAGATGGGCTCCCGGTCCTCTCTGAAAAACAATCTCTTTAATAGCAAAAATAAGAGATAAGTCAAAGGTTCCTCCTGAGGGCCAGCCGACGTTAAAAGTAGGCCACTCCGAGGAGCAGAAAGTCTGCCATGGGCCTTTTTTAACCTCTACTGACAGATCACGACCTCTTCTCTTCACTTCAGTCCAATGATCTAGAGTTAAACTCAGAGGGGTTGTCACAGTCTGTCCCATCGTCAGTGGATATGTCAGAAACACAAATAACAGGAATAACAGAAATATTACAGGTACAAGGACCCACCTACCACACTTGGTCCTTCACAAGCCTATAACAGAATCAGACGGGCGCGTTTCCCGTAATTTTTGATCGAACAACTGGACTCGATCAGCGCCCTTACAGCAGGAGACAACCAGGCATCCCTGGTTCTCCTCAGTTCCTGGGGCATCCCCCAGTATTTCAGCCTGTGGTCCTCCGGGCACGTCTACCGACCACTGTCCGGCCACTCTCATGAGGTGCCGAACGGCTGCGAAATCGAAAGCGCGCACACAAAGTCAAACAAAAGGACTGAAGACACAGACTAGACAGTTTTCGGGGTACCCCTTTCTTACCTCCAAGGTCGACTCTGCAGGTGAGGGGTGGTCGTTATCTCCCGGACGAGCCCCCAAATGAAAGACTTGGGGCAGAACCCCCCACTCTGCCCGGAGCTCTGACAACCCCAATCAACCACAAGAGACGGCACTTGATGCAAAACGCAAGAGGATTTTTATTCCTGCATGCCGGGGCTTGACCCACAACTCTTTTAGAAGCCGAGGAGTCAAGCCCCGCACAGCAGTTTTTACAAGCTTATAAAGGCAAAAACTACAAAGTAGGCGGGAATAGCAGACATAGCAGGGGCTCTAACCATAAAGTAAGAGGGAGTAGACATAGCAGGGGCTCTAACCATAAAGTAAGAGGGAGTAGACATAGCAGGGGCTCTCCAGATAAGAAGAACTCTGGTTCATTATTCAACTGTCTTAAGATAAGATCAACAGTCAAATATTTGTCTTTAACAATAAACATTCGCTTTAGCTCGGGGAGCTATCTTCTGGAACAGTTACAAAAGGTCACATTCTCATGGTAGGGGGTGAGAGGTGGTCACATTCCTATGTTAGGGGGTGAGAGGTGGTCACATTCTCATGGTAATACTTTCTTTCAATGTAAGGTATAAAAATGGGCTGGAAGGAACCAAATTATTATCTATGAAGAAGCAGTCAACTGTAATTGGAATGTTTGATAAGAAGAAAGGTTTCAAGCAAATATGACTAGATGTGAATTGTCAGTTTGGGGTTGTCTGAGCTTAGGCCTTAACATTCTCCGTGGTTTTTAGAACACTGTAATTTCTTAAGAAAAATATAAAATGACAAGGTAAGAGTAAGATAGCTTACAAATCAGAACATTGGCCTTATTAAATTGCCCTGGCACCCAAATTTAGGGCTATTCACTGTCACGAGTACCTTTGTTTGAGACAGAACCTCAAGCTGTCGTCCTGGGTAGGGTGCTGTGGCATCACAGCTCACAGCAACCTCAAACTTCTGGGCTCAAGCGATTCTCCTGCCTCTGCCTCCCAAGTAGCTGGGACTACAGGCACCTGCCACAACGCCTGGCTGTTTTTGGTTGCAGCCATCATTGTTGTTTGGCAGGCCCAGGCTGGATTCGAACCCCCCAGCTCCATTGTATGTGGCTAGACCTTAGCCGCTTGAGCCACAGGCGCTGAGCCCCTACCTTTGTTTTTTTCCAGCATTCATTTCATTCCCCAGCAGTGGCCTCTCTGAGGACCCTGTCCTCTACCTGTCTCATCTCTTTGTCATTAGGATGAAAGGTGACAGCATATGCCATTTCCCCTCTGAGTGATTCATCTTTCAGATGTAAACAAGTACAGACAGAGACTGTGGTTTCACAAGCACCTGACCCAACCATTTGTCCTTTTGAAATGTTAATTTGGGTCAAATAGCTTGATATCTACACACCCTCTTTTTTGTGCAGATTCTAAAATGTATAAACCATGGACTGTAGGGTTGTTATCAGGGAAAAAGAGGCTTAAGCTCATTGATTTTATTCTTCTTGTTGTCGTTAACTTTATGTTATTAATAAAATAGGACATCAGGTGCCTTTGAAATCCAATTCTGGTTATTGCAGAGCAGAGAAAAGCCAGAAGAAACCAGAAAGAGGAATCAAGCTAGCTGTGGATGGCCAGGGCGAGTTAAGGCCCTGCCCTTGGCAGGCAATAACCAGAAGGTTCTTGGACAGCAGGGAGTAGGAGAGATGCTGGTTGTGAAAAGAAGGAAAAGCAAAGGAGGGTCGTCTTGGAGAATAGCAGAACAAATCCAGAGAAGGCTCAGCAAAAAACAAAAGAAAACCAAAATCTGTAGATGCCTTATTATTTATACCACAAGCTGGGATGATTTTCAGTGTCAAATCTCAGCCCCTTGGGAGCCCCCACCTGTGTGATGGGAACTTTTTATTGTTAACCCAGGTGTATCTGCCCCACACCACCAGTACCAGGTTACATGTATACAATTCATGTGATCCAGGGCCCTCTAGAGTGAAAGAGGATGCTATCATGAACTAAAATAAGATCTTAAGCCTCCCCCATCCTGAGGCTAACTGGCTGGACCCCCTCTTGGCCAAGGGGATCTCCTAAAACTGAGTTGCGAGCCATGAGGAAGGAGATCAGACACGCCTCATCACGTCCTCTGCCTTCCTAGAGATGTAGTTTGTGACCTGCAGGTCCTCAAACTACTTGAGCCTGGTCATATGTCCTGTAGTTTGTCTCTTATTAAGACCCTCATCTTAACTCAGCATTTCTTTTCCCTGACTCCTGGTCTATCAGACAAAGCCTAACTCCTTCAGCCAATTGTCAGCTAAAGAATCTTTAACCTATAAACCTCTAAGCCCCCACTTTGAGTTATCCTACCTTTTTGGGCCAAACCAATGTATGCCTTCCACATGCTGATTTCTGACTTTGCCTGTAATTCCTGTCTTCCTGAAATGTATAAAGCCCAACTGAACCCCACTACCATGAGTCCACTTGTTCAAAGCTTCCTGGGTATGGCTGCAGGTCATGGCCCTCAAATTTGACTCCAAATAAACCTCTTTAAATTATTTTACAGAGTAAGGCTTCTTTTCCATCAAAAAGATAATTAATTGATAAAATAAGCCTAAATCAGCACAGTCTTGGGCAAGTCCCAGTCACCCTCATGAATAGGGGCATCCTAACAATCACACACATTCCAGGAGGGAGTGCCTTAGGCTGCACGCTTGTTAGAAATGCCTCTCTGGCTCCTGGGCCTGGCCTTTGAGCCCCCAGCCTCTCCTCTCTTGTAAGATGTCTCCGCCCTGCTAGACAACCCTCCCCACCCTCAAGCTCTCAGGCATTTCTGTCTCATCACCTTGCTTTACTCTCCCACCAAGGGTAGGTAACTTTCTTCCTCTGCCTTATCTGTCTGAAGATGCCTCATTTTTCTAGCCCCAGCATTCTGGCTCATCCTGGCTTTCCTTGGCTTTTACCTCTTGCCTCTCAGCCACTAGCACTGGGCTGATTTCTGTGTCTTGGGCTGTAAATGCTCCATAATTATTGATTATGAGAGGCAGCAGCAATGAGGCCACTTTGTAGGCTTGGTCCTCATTTCATTGCAGGAGTGGTCACCAGGGACAGCTGGCAGAAGCAGATGATACAGCACTGACCAACTGGGACGGACATCTCATGCTTTCTTGGCAGTGTGGGGCATCATGGTCCAGCACGTTTTCATTCTGGCTGCCTTCGGAATTGCCACCTGACCTCCAGGAGGCCTCCGGTTTTCCTGCTGCCTGTATGGATGGGCTGGAGGTGGGACTGAATCTTGTTCACCTGGTGGTCCTGTTCACCCCTCTTTCCTCCATAGAGCAGGGGATGAGGAGGACAGAAGAGGGGGCAAAGGGAAAAAACTTGAGCTCTGGAGCAGGATGGTACAGCCGAGCCCAAACCTGTGGTCCATGGCCCCTTGTACACTAAAAGTGGCAGTGCCACCATGGAGGGGCCTTATCCAGGGCACTGTGAAGCCTCTGGAGTCTGGCTGCTGTCACAAAGATAAGCAGTACATCAAAAGCATGCTGACAAGTGACCATTATCGATGACCAGGACATGCCCTTCAGTCCCCCATTTGCCTTGTTTTTCTCATACCCACAATTATTTTAGAGCCACAGAAAACCCGAGGGGTCACAGACCAAGGCAGCAGGACCTGGGACCTTAGGTGTGTGCCATGCAATGCCCTGAAGAAGGGACAGCTTCCTACTCGAGCATCATGGAAGAAGACCTTATAAGTCATGTATTTCATCTTTCCTTAAATCCTGATTCTTTTCCATAATTTTAAATTAAATTTAGATTTCTTTGCACTCTGTACAGCCTTGAAACCACAGACTCTCCTAGTGAGCAATTGATTGTAAAATAAGGCAGGACGGATGGCTATTGAATCAGATGCATGAAGGGGGCAGAATTCTAAATATCGAATCTATTTAGCAAAAACTTGTTAAAGGTAAAGGCTAAAATGTTCCACAGAGATAAAATCCTGCTGTGCATTCCTCAGCCACAGAAAGAGCCATGGAAAGTTCCTTAGAAGAAACTCCCGGGTGGCGCCTGTGGCTCAGTGAGTAGGGCGCCAGCCCCGTATGCCGAGGGTGGTGGGTTCAAGCCCAGCCCCGGCCAAACTGCAACAAAAAAATAGCCGAGCGTTGTGGCGGGCGCCTGTAGTCCCAGCTGCTCGGGAGGCTGAGGCAAGAGAATCGCGTAAGCCCAAGAGTTAGAGGTTGCTGTGAGCCGTGTGACGCCACGGCACTCTACCCGAGGGCGGTACAGTGAGACTCTGTCTCTACAAAAAAAAAAAAAAGAAGAAACTCCCATTAGACATCTGGGTTTCTAAAGGCTAATGGCACCTCTCACAGAACACAACCATTAATCTCCAATGCTCCATGCAAATTCATTGTCTCAGATAACCAAATTCAAATAAGCACCTGTAAGTTCTGAAGATATAAAAGTATTTTTAGTTTTATAAGAATCTCAAGTATCTATGTGTTTCTCTTCTCTCATTGGCCAAGAGAAAATTTAATAATTGGATGCTCTGGGGAAATAGGTTACCTTGAAACAGCATGCGAAAGCATTGTGGTTGATACCAAGCCCTGTCCTCCTGCTTTTCTTCTTGTAAATTCCCAAAGAAATCCTATTCAAGATGGAAAGCTTATTGAAATAAGAAGGGAAGTTCCACCTAATTTGGAGAATTCCAGAATCATTAGGAATGGGGCCCTTGCTGGGAAAAAAAATTACCCTAATGTCTGAGAAGGGAAGACTGAATAACTCAAATGGGTACTCACATCGTGGGTGTTGTGCAGGGAATAGTGATCAGTTGCAAAGGCCTCTTAGGGCAGTAGTCTCCAGTGTTTTTGGTCCGAGGGACCTGTTTCATGAAAGACAATTTTTTTTTTTTGGCGGTTTTTTTTTGGCCGGGGCTGGGTTTGAACCCGCCACCTCTGGCATATGGGGCTGGCACCCTACTCCTTTGAGCCACAGGTGCCGCCCCCTCATGAAAGACAATTTTTCCATGGACTCGGGGAGTGGGAGTGGAGGAGAGATGGTTTCAGGATGATTGAAGCACATTATATCTCCACCTCAGATCATCAGGCATTAGATTCTTATAAGAGGCATGCAACCTAGATCCCTCAGGTGCTCTGTTTAAATCAGCATTTTTGCTTTTATGAGAATCTAATGCTGCCACTTATCCGCGAGGAGACAGAGATCAGGCAGTGATCCAAGCAATGGGGAGTGGCTGTAAATACAGATGAAGCATCTGCTCACTCACCCACCTCTCACCTCCTGCTGTGCAGCCCATTTCCTAATAGGCCATGGACAAGGTACTGGTCTTCGGCTTGGGGGTTGGAGGACATAGCCTTAGGGAGCTCAAGGCAAATCAACATATCACAATGCAGTGGGATTCAGCCTTCAGCTCACCATCCATCCTCTGGGCTCCTCTTCAGGACAGGAGTGACGGTGGTGGGACCTTATTGTCATTTGGGGGAAGGACAATTCATCCTGGAGCTGTTCTGTGTACTGCTGGATGTTGACATCCTTGACCCTGCTCACTAAATGCAGGTAGCACTTTGCAATCACTAAACACAAAAAACCTGCACAGACTCACTAGACTAGACATTATAGCCTCCACTGGAGAGCTCTGTAAGTCTGGACTCTGTCAACGTGGAGAATCAGGTGGAGTTTGGACACAGCTGGGAGGATGCACTGCTGAGCAGGAGTGGGCTGAGTTAGGAGAGAGCCGTCACTCTCCCCACACGTGTGTGCAGTAGGAAAGGGGGAGAAACTGTGACATCCAAAAGGCACAGCAGCCACAGAAGGCTTTGTTGTTGGTAGGAAAGCAGATTTTAAAGGGAAATTGGAGACTGAAATGGACTTCAGACCGTGTTCAAAACAACTGACTCAGCCAGGTGTCACTGCTCTTTTGAAGGCAATGGCAGCTTTTTAGGCTGTATTGTGGGCACTGGATTTCAAAAATTAAAACTAAATGAAACTAAGATGAAAATTTAAAATCCTGCATATCCATGTTTACTGGCCAGTTCCTTTTTTTTTTTAGAGACAGAGTCTCACTTTATGGCCCTTGGTAGAGTGCCGTGGCCTCACACAGCTCACAGCAATCTCCAGCTCCTGGGCTTAAGCGATTCTCTTGCCTTAACCAAGTACATGCTGGGCTACTTGGCGTGCCTTGGGCGGGTGGTTTCAGGAATTCTCCAGCTTTCTCAGTGTGGCTGCTGGGATCTCCCTGTTCTCTCCCATCCTTCCCAGCCTCCTTATCCCTACCTTCCCACAGAGGGACCAGGCCATCTGTGGGAAGGAGGTGGGGAGGGACTTCATCCTGCCCTGTGGGACCCCACTCCTCTCCCTTCTCTCCTTGCCACTCTATAGCAACACCGTTAGTTAGGCAAATACTATTCTCCAAGCCCTGGGCTTTTTGTTTGGTAAACTTGATACTAAGGCCGCCAAAGAAAGACTTAACAATTTTCCCTCCAGAGGTTTGTTTTAAATTGTTTTTAAACAAAGAGCCTTTTCCCCCCATGAATTGAGAGTAAGTTGCCAACTTGATATCTACCACCTCTGATTCCCCTGCAAACTTGGACATTCTCTTCCCTAACACAATGGAACCATCAAAATCAGGAAATCAACAGTGATGCATAACCACTGTCTAATCCTCAGATGTCACTCACAGCTCTCCAGTTGTCCCAGTAATGAGCTTTATAGCAAAAAGATGCTGTTCAAAATCGCCTGTCGTGTTCAGCTGTGTTCATGGCTCTTTCTAGCCTCCTTCAGTAGCTCAGTCCTTCCCTTAGTTTTCACGGGCTTGGTGCTTCTGAAGAGTGTGGGCCAGGAATCCCTCTCCTGCTGTTTCTGTGCTTCACCACCCCCCCAGGTGGCTTCTGTGCAGTGATGAGGTTGTTGGGAGGAGCTCAGAAGAGCTGGCAGGAGCGCTAAGCATAACAGGGTAAAGGAAACTTCCTTTACCACTCCTTTAAAGAAAAATAATAATAGAGAGACCTGGAGCATGGTTTTAAGCTTTCTGGAAACTAGTGTGGCATAAACACCATCCCTGCTATCGAAATATGTAAAAAGCATGGTCTCTGTTGTGGGTCCTGTATCCTCTCTGGCCACTCTGTGAGCTCTTGCTCCAGGTTAGGCCTGGGGCTAAAGATATGGCCAGCTGGCAGAGGAGGGTAACTGGAACCAGCTGAGGAGTAGTTTAGTGTGTTTCTTCTTGCCATTGGCCTTTGTTTACTTACCCTCCTCTGTTTTCATTGCTCGTCTTTTCAGAATAAAATCGCAAGTAACTGCCTCCCAAGAGGCACCCCTTGCTGATTCTAGTACCCTCACCCTGCATTTGTCCACCAAATGCACACTGTCGCAGTTAATGTCGTCACATCACTGTATATCTCTGTGTATCCTGTGAGGATTTTTCAGTTGTTTGATGTCTAGAAATACATCTTGAGGAGATATAATTCAGTCTATAACATAGTACTAAGCACACATATTTGAAAACATTTTCAACACATTATAATCTGATATGAGAATAACTGTTATCTATTGGCGACAAAATCACCAGGACTGCTGTTAATACTGTGGTTTACTGCCTATGTGCATCATGGAAGGAAATGTTTTAATTTCAGACAGTGGTTAGTGAAAATAAAGGTATGATTTTTTTTCACCTAAGTTCACAGCTACATTGCATTTCTGTAGAGAGACCCTACTTGCAAGTAGGATGTTCTTGTTGTGAGCAGACAAGTGGCAGAACCCCAGGATGGTGGGGACAGCTTCTGAAATCAGCTGCTTCTGCCCTTTGCCAGTCACTGGAGGAGTGAGTGTGTTGAACTTAACAGACATCATCTGCTCTTGGCTTGCCTTTGATATGTTTCATTGTGTGGTCCAGTAGAATGTGTTTTGTCTTGCAGACACCAGTAATCCAAACATTGAACCAAGTGACTCCCGGGCCTCTGAGAACTTCTGGCTGGACCATTCTGTAAAAAGCCAGCCAGTGACCAAAGAAGACAGTGATGGACTTCGGGAATCCCTGGATAGATTCTACGAAGGATTTGGCCGTCTGCAGCCAGCCTCTGAGAATCCACTTTCTGCATCTGTGTGCCAGTGCTTGTCTCAAAAAATCAGTCACCTGAGAGACCAGGAGAGCCAAAAGTACGTCCTCCGCAGTTTTCAAATGGCCCAAGTCATCTTCAGCCGGGACGGCTGCTCAGTCTTAGAGAAGCATTCCAGGGATCTCCACTTCTACCCACTGGAGGAAGGAAGTACATCTCTGGATGATGAAAAGCCAATTCCAGGCCTTTCCAAAGATATTATTCATTTCCTCTTGCAGCAGAATGTGGTGAAAGACTGATAGTTGGTACCTGGCAGAGTGCGCAGGTAGGCCTGGAGGGGCAGCACCATGGCAGGTCCTGCTGGTGGGCCACCCAGCTCCCCTGGGGTCTCTTGTCAGCTCTGTGTACCCAATCCCAACTCAGTGCTTTGTGACCTGTGACCTGGTATTGGAGCCAGTTGGCCTATACAGAGAGCCAGCAGGGTCTGGGAGTTGGATGTCCCCGTGGCTGCCCCACCCACAACTCCCCTTGGCCAAGGCCACCAACTACAGAGGTTCGGAGTCAACTGCCCAGCTTGCCTGCCTCAAGAAATGAGGTGTCATTTATCCTCCAGAGCTCCCTCCCCTCCTGATCAGGCTGAGGCCGGACTTTACATTAACTACGCCTTTGCTGGGCTTCCTCCACTCCTGTTCATGCACTGGTGTGTCCAGGACCTTCTCCTTAATAACCTCTTAGATCTGAATCCTTCACTCAGCACCTTCTGGGAGAACCCGACCTACGATAAGAGGTTGTTATGAGATGAGGTTTTGGAAGTAAAAGACTGACACCACGTTGTAAAATTGAGGCTGTGTGATGGATGGGGTTTTGTCTTTAAATGTGGTTCCAAAAAGTACATCACATCTTAATCACACTTATCCTGCTTCCTCTCTTAAGCCAGAATTCCCTGCTTTATCCTACCAGCTAGATGCAGAAGGAATGTTTGGACCATCTACAATAACAGCTAAAATTTACAAAATTAAAAAAAAACAAAAAAAACTCTTTGCCTCCACCAGATGCAAATGTGAAAGGTGAGCAGACAAATGTGCCCCACCCACCAAAGCCTGCGCAATAAGCACAGTACCCAGTTCTGATACTTGAGGCTGTCAGTTTGATGGTGAAGAGGATAAGGAATCCTTTACCCAGGTGGGGTCCTCCTTCCTCTCATTATTCTTGTCTTCTGCCTGCACACTGCAAGCAAGCTGTGTCACCCTCTGAGCAGGTGGCCCTCACCCTTTGCCTTGGTCCTTGCCTCCAACACCCTGGGCTCCCCTCTGGTAAAGCCTGCTCACATCAGGGCCACTCTTCCACTCAGTCCCTGTCCTTCAGGGCTGAGCCCTGCCTTGCCAGGGAGTTCAGTCAATAGCCAGTACAGGCTTGCCGGCAGATGCTCAGCTCTGTGGGTCGTGTCCTGAACCCCCATTTGAGACTCAGCTTGGTGGAATTACATCACCTGGCACCAGGCTTTCCGAAACTGCAATCGGAAGCCTCATGCTAATCCCTACCTGGACATTCCTCCAAACAGATGACATTGACAGAAGGGGTTATTTTGCTCGTTTGGGGGAAACAAAAGAAGCTGGCAACCCTGTGCAATTAGATTTTGAGAAAATTGAGGTGAAATTTAATTGGTCTAAGACTCCAAAAGCTTTCCAGAAAATGGATTATGCAAATGGATCAACCTAAAAGTGTTGACCTGGGACTCTTGGATGGAGAGAGGCGCCTTTTAAAGGTTAAAAATGACATGCTCAGGCCTCTGGTGTGGGAAGATCAGAGGTAAGAAACAATGTTCCATACTGAAATGTAAGGCACTCCTGGAAGGGGACCCCCCTGCTAGGAAATGGGGAACAAGTAGGTCTTGGGGAGACACTTGAGGAAACCTGACTCCAGCTTTTTTTCTGACAAGCAATCATCTTGCTTGTTTCACGTGGGCTACTTGTATTCAACCGGCCCCCAAATAATCTTAAACCCAGTGGGACTTAGAATTTAAAATCTGACAACTAAATTTTAAGGTTGCTAGTTTTATTATTTTTTAATGTGAAGTATATTAATACTCTTGGAGAATGCTGTCGTTCTTAGTATTATCCAATCACTGAAATATTTGTACCTAGTCGTCTCCATGGCTACCAACTGAATGAAACTGGATTATTTTATACTGTTTTCAAAGGCTGTTGGAATCTCCATGTTGAAAAGCAGCAGCATGGCGGCGCCTGTGGCTCAGTGAGCAGGGCGCCGGCCCCATATACCAAGGGTGGCAGGTTCAAACCCAGCCCCGGCCAAACTGCAACAAAAAAATAGCTGGGCATTGTGGCGGGTGCTTGTAGTCCCAGCTACTCGGGAGGCTGAGGCAGGAGAATCGCGTAAGCCCAGGAGTTGGAGGTTGCTGTGAGCTGTGTGACGCCATGACACTCTACCGAGGGCAATAAAGTGAAACTCTGTCTCTACAAAAAAAAAAAAAAAAGAAAAGCAGCAGCTACTGTTTCATGGAGAGATTTTAGTGCAGGAAATTTTGTAATCTTCACTAATGTTAGTGCTGAGGGCGTTCTCAGAAAGAGGTAAACTCTGAAGGCCAAGAATTTAGAGGTCTAAAAGCCACCTTAGGGTGGAAGAGTGTGGTGTGTGTTTACTTGCATCTGAGTAAGTGTTTTTGACAGATCAGTACAAGATATTTGGTTCCTGCCTCCTCACTCCTTAATTTGATCTCTGTGAGGTTAGGATGGCATTTTCTATTTATCTCTGTAAACCTTTAATAAAGACTGAGGATAAGGATTCTGAGGCTCGGCCTTTAGCGTTAGTGTTTAATTCTGCCCTGCAGATAAATTCACCAGCATCCTACCATCCCATGAATGTTATGACTGGCTTGTGATGTTTTCATCTGTGGCCCTTCTCATACTGACTGGAGTCTTGGTGAGGATGGATTTGCCGGCAGAAACATTAGAACTCTATAGGAGAGAGCTGCTGGGGTGTCTTAAATTCATATGTCATTATCCATCTTGTTAGTCTATTTCTTTGCATAGCTTATGTAAGGGCGCAGATAACAGATATTATTACCAGTAATTAGCAAAAAAAAAAAAAAAACCTCTACCTTTAAGAATTTTTACTGGATTATAGTAATTACGCGGAAAAGTACATATACAGATATCATATAAGTGAACAACTCAATGATTTTCACAAACTGAACAAACACACCAGCATCCCGATGGAGAAACAGACATTATAGATAGTACCAGTCCAGCCCAGGCAACCCCCTGTAACTGGAGATTTTCTTTTTTTGTTGTTGTTGCAATTTGGCCGGGGCTGGGTTTGAACCCGTCACCCTCGGTATATGGGGCTGGCGCCCTACTCACTGAGCCACAGGCGCCGCCCGTAACTGGAGATTTTCATCTGGACAACTGGTAGGAACAATTTGTTCTGACCAGTATTTCTCAACCTGCTGACAGCACACAAAATAATTTCAGATGCTACCTGGACAATGTTTATTTTAATTGTTAATCTATTCAGTTAAAATTATATAGGATAAGCTTAACATACGTATTTGAGATTTAAAATTAGGCTGAATTAATGAAAAATTAAATCAATAAATTAATAATTTAATAAATCAAATTAATATTGCATAGATATGTCAAAAAATTACAAAAGTTGTATACCTGGAAATGACTGAAGTTTGGACTTCAGTGGGAAAGATAATCCATCCTACCCTGCTCGTCTTTTCTACTGCAAGAAACTTCCATTGGGTCAACTCGTATCTACCTTTGCCTCTCTTATCTGGAGCCATAATGCAAATTATTTTTAAAAGCTAAACATGAATGGCCAAGAAATTAGAAAGGATTAGACTTATCAAATATGAAAATATTTTTAACAGTATAATAATTAAAGCAGAAACAAAACAAAAATGCAGGATGTCTCAAAGGTCACCCATACATAGAAAAATCAACAAATTCATATTTTATATTTTTAATTTTTTTTTTTTTTTGTTTGTAGAGACAGAGTTTCACTTTATCACCCTCGGTAGAGTGCCGTGGCGTCACACAGCTCACAGTAACCTCCAACTCCTGGGCTTAGGCGATTCTCCTGCCTCAGCCTCCCGAGTAGCTGGGACTACAGGTGCCCGCCACAACGCCCGGCTATTTTTTTGTTGCAGTTTGGCTGGGGCCGAGTTTGAACCCGCCACCCTCGGTATATGGGGCCGGCGCCCTGCTCACTGAGCCACAGACGCCACCCTATATTTTTAATTTTTTATATTTCAACATGTAGAGAAATATTTTATAAATATTTATAAAAATTTTTAATGAATATTTTGTAAATAAAGCTACATGTAGCTGCAATTGCCCATTTTTTCTGTATATGTATGGCCATCTTTGGGATACCCTGCAGAAAAAGGAAAAGAGTTGAGTCCATAAATAGATATACAAGCATATAGAGAAACTTAGTATAGGATGAAGGCAGCATTTCAGATCTACAAGGAAAAGATAGAGTTTTTAGCAGGTGGTCTTCAAATCATTGTCACACATTGGGGAAGAGAGAGTAAATGGCTGGATTCTCACCCCACTTCTTATGTCAAAATGAATGTATAATGATTTAAAAATTTCAATGTAAGTCCAGGTGTGGTGGCTCATGCCTGTAATCCCAGCAGTCTGGGAGGCTGAGACGGAAAGGTCGCTTGAGGTTAGAAGTTTGAGAGCAGCCTGAGCAAGAGTGAGACCCCGTCTCTAAAAAAAAAAATTCAATGTAAAAAATATAATCATAAAAATGCTAGAATAAAACTCATGTGATATAGACACATAAGTAGAGATATCTAGTTATCTTGAAATAGGGAAGATTTTTTTTAGAATGATACAAAACCTAAAAATCATAAAGGACAAATTTGATGAAAATGACTGTCTAACCACAAACTAGATCGAAACTAGGAAAAATAATTTGAGCACACCCAACAGATAGACCTTTCCTTCAACAAACAAAATTCGGGTGGCGCCTATGGCTCAAGGAGTGGGGTGCCGGTCCCATATGCCAGAGGTGGCGGGTTCAAACTCAGCCCCGGCCAAAAACCACAAAAAAAAAATTAAAAAATCATAAAAATCAGTAGAGAAACAACCAAATAGAAAAATTGGCAAAGACATGAACTGGTAGTGGGGGGAAGATAGATAGATAGATAGATAGATAGATAGATACCCCGTTTCCCTGAAAATAAGACATCCTCCGAAAATAAGACCCACTTACAGGAAAGAAAAGACGTCCCCTGAAAATAAGACCTAGCGCATCTTTGGGAGCACACCTTAAAATAAGACACTGTCTTATTTTCAGGGAAACAGGGTAGATACACATACATACATATATATATGGTTGATAAACATGAAATCATGTACAACTACATTCAAACACAAAACTGCAATTTAGACCACCAATAGATATCCTTTGTTATTTTTTGTTGGTTTTTGTTTCTTGATCTTTGTATTTTGGAGGACAGTAAAAGGTCAGAAGGAATGTAGCATTGGCCAGAGTGCCGGGAAACATGTTCACTATCAGTGGGAAGGTAAATTGGGGAAACCTTCCTCAGGGCAATTTGGCAGCCTCTATCAAAATCATAAAAGCCTGGCTTCTCTGACCCACCAATTCATTCATCCCACAACTAGGACTGAGTACATTCCATAGCTGCGGTTCATTCATCCCACAACTAGGACTGAGTACATTCTATAGACCTTCCAGACCTGGAAGGTCTCCTGCTAGTGAGTGGTGACAAAAACAAAGTCATTTCAAATAGAAGTGCTCCGAGATGATAAAAGGTGATGCGGCACTCTGGACTATTGGTCTGAGGGACACTCTGGAGAAGGGGCATTTGAACTGAAATCTACAGAAGTCACAAGAGCCAGCCACACAAAGTGTATCACATCCAGAGAGAGGGAACAGCAGGTGTAAGGTTAGCAATAAAACACAACCTGGGATGAGTTTGAAGTGTCTGTACAGAAGAGTCCCATGTGGCTGGAGCAGAGTCCACTGAGAGCAGAGTGGGAGATGAATTTCAGAAGCAGGCTGCACTCTTCTAGGCCAGGGTAAGGACCTTGAATATTCTTCTTTTTTTTTTTTTCTTTAGACAGAGTCTCACTATGTCACCCTCAGAAGAGTGCTGTGGCATCACAGCTCACAGCAACCTCAAACCCTTGGGCTTTAAATGATTCTCTTGCCTCAGCCTCCCAAGTATCCGGGACTACAGGCGCCTGCCACAACACCCGGCTATTTTGTTGTTGTTGTTGTGGTTGTCATTGTCGTTTAGCCAGCCCAGACCAGGTTTGAACCCTCCAGCCTTGGTGTATGTGGCTGGCACCATAACGACTGTGCTACGGGCGCCAAGCCACCTTGAATATTATTCTAAGGCAGTGGGAAGTGACTTTAAGATTTTAAGCAAGAGAATAAGAAGACAGATGGTCATATTCATGGAAATTTAGTATGTGTCAAGCATAATATCTTTGCCATATGTGATGGCTCCCACCTGTAGTCTGAGCCACTCAGGAGGCTGAGGTAGGAGGATTACTTGAGCCCAGGAGTTCGAGGCTGACCTGGGCGACATAGTGAGAGTTTGCCTCTAAATAAGCGAATGAATGAATGAAAAACAATGTTGAAAGATATGAGTCAAATTTGGAGAAGAAAGTTTGCTCCAGACATTAACAAAAAAGAGTTTAATGCCACAATATATGAAGAGCTTTGCTAAATAAATGCTGAAATGGCAAACAAATAGAAAAATGAATGAAGAATATGAATAGGCATTTCACAATAGAACTGCAGATTGTCAAGAAATATGAACAGGGCGGCGCCTGTGGCTCAGAGGGGTGGGGTGCCGGCCCCATATGCCAGAGGTGGTGGGTTCAAACCCAGCCCTGGCCAGAAACTGAAAAAAATAAAAAATAAATATGAACAAATGCTCAAACTATGTCATAAGGAAATGCAGTATTATTTATTTATTTATCTTTGGCTCTCACTTTGTCATCCTGGCTAGAGTGCGGTGGTGTCATAGCCCACAGCAACCTCAAACTCTTGGGCTTAAGCGATCCTCTTGCCTCAGTAGCTGGGACTACAGGCATCTGCCACAATGCCAGGCTATTTTTTAGAGCTGGGGTGTTGTCTTGCTCAGGTTGGTCTTGAACTCATGAGCCACTCTGCCTGGCCTAGAAATGGAGTTTTTAAAAGATGTCACAATTTTTAATTTTATATGGTTGGCAAAAAATCGAAACCTTCGTTCCTAGCTCGTGTGGACAAAGTTGTGGGGATGTGGGCACCCTAATACAAACATGTGCATCACGTTTGTAATTAAATTAATGGCTGAAACATTACAAATGTTGACTGACCTTGCCACATAAAGCCTTCCTGTGCTTATCTCTTTGCTGTTGTGTTAGCAGCAGCCTCTGCCCACATGCTGCCTCCTGAAACAACATGTTTTAAGATAGAAGAGTTGAGTGCTTGTGATCATTAAGCGTCAGCCATCATCACTTCAGACACCACGGTTACCATTTTATGGATGTATAAACTGAGGCAAAGAGATATCGACAAGCAGTAGAGGTTGTGCCCACGCTTAAGTCCCTGGTTAGGGATTCTGCCCCTGCTGGCACCTCATGGCCACTCCAGTGGCTGTTTGTTCTGCCTGGATGGTCTCTTTCTTGGAGACCACTTCTTCACCCCCTTTCTTTCTGTCCCATCAACACTGGGAAGGTGTCCCTTTTGTATACTCTGCCAGCACCACGAGCTTCCCTTCCTAATTTAATTACACCAAACAAATGTGATAACATAGTGCATGGTTTGAGTCTCCTCCTACCTCCCCATGTCCCACCCCTGCCAAAGCCGTGAGAGCTCTGTCTTGTGTGCCTGCGCCTGGCACACCCAGTCCGTCAGGCACTAATGCTCAAATATTTGTGTTTATCAAACAAAATGTAGGAAGATGACCTTATTTTTTTGAGATACATGCTGGAGGATTTAGGGGTAAAATATCTTAATACCTCTAATTTACTTTAAAATACTTCAAAAGAAGCAAAACGAAACAGACACGAATTTTGTGTGCATGTTTGTGTATATCCAAGTGACAAGCCACCTTTCTTTTTGCTGCATTTTGACTCCAAATAGTTGTTTAATCTTTTTCCTCTCTCTATTCCTGTTCCCTCAGGCCACTTTGCAGGGCTTGGCTCTCTTGGGGCCAATTGTCTAGGAGAGAATTGTCTTCCCTGTGGGGGTGAGAACTCAGTTCTCATGGGTCAGGCCACATTCAGAGATGAGCCCTTTGGGATAGATGATTCTCTTGGCAAATACGCTATGGACCAGACCAGGCCTCTTTGCTTATCGGAATCCCATAGAACTTATTCATTCTCTCATTGCTTTTTTCTTAAATCCCTGAGAGCATCAGAGATGGCAACTGAACTGAGAATTCTCCAAATCCTCCCAAGTGAATCCTTTCCATCTGCTGCCTCAATGGGCAGCGTATTCATGGAGGACTGGAGATTTAGCATCTCTGCCCTCTCCGGTATTTTCTCCGCTGCTTCCTTCAGCTTTTGCAGCTTCATGTCACATGCCTTAAGCCCACTTTATTATTTCATGAGAATGTAATTCATGTATATTCAAACTATGAAAGTTTTCTGGTTGCCTTTGCAAGCTCCCCCTGGGATCCTGACTGATTCTTGCAGCACTGAGTCTCTAGAAGGTAAGAGGAACGTTAGGGCACCAAATGTGCAACTGCCAAGTGCTCTGGTTACAATCCCTGGCAGGAAGGATACGATAATACCTAACCTTGACCCGATTTTCACACTTTCTCCCTTGTGTCGTATCCTCAGCCATTTTTACTCCCTGCTTTTCCATCATATATTTACAGATCTATTTTACCTTAAAAACTTGTATGCATATGGGCACACATGAACACACACACACCTCCATGCACTAAAAGTATAATCATAGTTTGCTTCTGTCCAGCTCCTCCTCTTCCCATTGCTCCCATCTTCTAGACCTAGGAAATAGCTAAGACACAAGACGCTGGAATCTGGAGACCTGAAAGACCTAGGTTTGATATCTAGCCCTGCCACTGTGCACCCTCAGATAAGTCACTCAACCTTACTGGACTTGAGTTTCTTTATCTGCAAATTGGAGATAATAGTGATTGCTATGTCCCAGGGTCATTTTAAGGCTCTCATAAGTTAATGACTGTTCAGTACATATGTACACAAAACATGCCTGGAAATACTTTGTAAATTACATAGCACAGTGAAATTGTGAGGTGGCTGCATTTGCTCCATGCTCACTAGTGCCTTCTCCTCCGTGGCCACTGCTCCTCAAGGGACGCCCCTCTCAGCCATGACAGTGACTAGAATCATCTCCCTTGAAAATAAAGTCTTTGGGGCAGCGCCTGTGGCTCAAGGAGTAGGGCGCCGGTCCCATATGCCGGAGGTGGCGGGTTCAAACCCAGCCCCAGCCAAAACCACAAAAAAAAAAAAAAAAAGAAAATAAGGTCTTTGTCAGGTTCCCCTCAAATCCCAGCAGGAACTTGCAAAAGCCCTCTGGTGTCCCAGATTTGGAGGATATTTGAAAAAGCAAAAGATTTAAATTTAAGTTTCTACTTCAAGAAATTGGAAAAAGAAGAGCAAAATAAATCCAAAGTAAGCAAAAAGTAGAAGATAATAAAAATAAAGCAGAAGTGAAAAAAACTAAGAACAACATGGATGGAGCTGGAACATATTCTTCTTAATAGAGTATCTCAAGAATGGAAGAAAAAGTATCCAATGTACTCAGCCCTACTATGAAACTAATTTATAGCTTTCATATGAAAGCTATAACCCAATTATAGCCTAAGAATATGGGTAAAGGGGAGAGGGAGGGGAGGGGAGAGACTCAGAAGTGACCTATGAAGAAACGGAGCATGGGGCATCCATTTTCTTGGGGCTAGTGTAGAATTGGAAGCAGCATATTTCTATTCCTTTTTTTTTTTTTTTCTGTTTTTGGTCAGGACTGGATTTGAACCTGCCACCTCCAGCATATGGGGCCAGCACTCCACTCCTTTGAGCCACAGGCGCCACCCGGAAGCAGCATATTTCTGGGGTTAGCAGGAGTAGCAACATCCTGACTGTGACAGAGACCATGTGATTCAGGGCTTGCGAGGATGGAGGGAGCAGTTTCCTGACTTCAGCTGAGGACCCTCCCCCAACCCCAACCAGGCACTGTCCTGGAGTCAGCTCCATCCCCCTTGTCATTCTAGTTCTGTGGTGCAGCTTGAGTTGTTCCTGAAATCCCAGCCTATAGCTTATTCCTTTAGCCTAGTGTTTCTCAACCTTCCTAATGCTGCGATCCTTTAATACAGTTCCTCATGTTGTGGAAAGATAAAATTATTTTCATTGCTACTTCATAACTGTAATTTTGCTACTGTTATGAATCATAATGTAAATATCTGATATGCAGTATGTATTTTCATTGTTACAAAGGGGTCACGACCCACAGGTTGAGAACCGCTACTCTAGCCATTTCAACATTTTGGTGCATTTCTAGCAAATCCCTTCCTGCTTAAATTAGCTAGAGTGCTGTGGGAGACCAAGATATGCCACCTCAAAATAGGCTTCTTTGGCAATTTTCATTGGTTATTCAGAGAAACTACAGACAGGAATAGCTCTGACAAGCTATCCTTTTGTAAAGGAAATTTACAGCTATCTATGTTAGTGTAGCAAACAGAAGATCTAGGAAGAGGCTTTCTCCAGAGTTCCCCTTATCCATGTCCAGGAAAGTGTAACTCACAGGAAAAGAGACTAAAGGTTCTGACATTTTTATTTATTTTTTTTATTTTATTTTATTTTTTTTTGTAGAGACAGAGTCTCACTTTATGGCCCTCGGTAGAGTGCCGTGGCATCACACAGCTCACAGCAACCTCCAACTCCTGGGCTTAAGCGATTCTCTTGCCTCAGCCTCCCGAGTAGCTGGGACTACAGGCGCCCGCCTCAACGCCCGGCTAGGTCCGACATTTTTAAAGGTTTGACAGAGAAGCCTTTGCCACAGGCTGCCATCTGTTCTTTCTGGGGACTGCTGCCTGAGAACCTCGTCTGCATAACAAGGCAGCCCTTGTTCCCGTTACATCTTCAATTTATGATGGGGTCTTCAGGATGTTGTCCCACCTTAAATCAAGGAGCATCTGTGTAGTGTTTACGACAGGTCTTGGCATGAGTGCTATTTTCCTTTAAAAAAAAAAAAAAAAGCCAAGTGGCGCCTGTGGCTCAAGGAGTAGGGCACCGGTCCCATATGCTGGAGGTGGCGGGTTCAAACCCAGCCCTGGCCAAAAACCACAAAAAAAAAAAAAAAAAAAAAAAAAAAGCCCTCTTACCTATGCCTATTCTTCTCCTTCCCACTACCACTGTCTGTGTGTCGTTTGTCATCTTCATCTCCAGAGGGACATCCTCAAGGTTCTTCCTGATGCCAATTCTCCCCTGTCCAGCCTCTTCCATGTGCTGTGGCTACCACATTCCATATACGGTGGCTATACGTGGATCTCCCTAATCACTGAGGCGATTCCATCCCATTGCCCACAGAGAGCTCCTTAATAACCAACAGGATGAAACACTACCTTGGTGTAAAGAAAAGATCTAACCCGGTGTTCTGCCCTCTCCACATTCCTTAAACCTGACCTTCTCCAGCCCTTGGGGCTCTGCCTGACTACTCATTGGCATTTTTATTTTATTCTTATTTTTTGAGAAGGAAAAAGAAGTTTATTAATTTGCTGACAAATGAGGAGTCAGCACCATCTCACAGCACCAGTATCCTTAATGCTCAATTTTAAAGAAAAACTTATAATGTCCTTCTAATTTCAGTTAACTTGATCACACTCAAAATTCCTTTCAGATTATATTCCACAAACCTTCTACAACTTTCTTCAGTTTTATCCTATACTGTTAAGACAGAACCAGAAGGCTCTCTCTGCTCTAAAGAGTTGTAAGCTCTGAATCAAGGTCTCTGATAAGACAGGAGGTGGTGGAGAAACTAACCCCAAACCAGCTAGAACCAAGATGGCCACAAAAAATCTCATTTGCATTTTTAATCCTGCACAGCAGGACCACCGTTAACTGTTCACATGTGTACATCTTCCTTCCCCGAATAGACAGAAAGCTCCTGAAGGTCAGAGAGCTTGTACTTCCTGGGCCAGGCATCAACAAATGACCATGAATTGGTTATGTATTTACAACTCCCATTCAGACTCTTACTGGAGCAAGCTTAATAGTTTCCTTCCCTTTCTTACAACTGAAACTGTGTAATTTTAAAACCAAAAGCAAAGAGCCAGAGTGACAGGTGAGTTTGTACCTTCTATGAGACATTACGGCAGAAGGAAGAGTCCAGTTGCAGACGTAGGGGCAACAGCTCTGCCATTAACAAGCAGGATGTCCAGTGAGGCTCACGAACCTCCCTCACACCTCACTTCTGAGTCTGCAAAATGAGGACATTAGCAAAGCTCCACATTCTCCTTAGGCTTAAACATTCTGTGCCAAATCTCTAAAAGGGTGGATTTGGGAAACTAATTTTTAAATTGATTGCGCAGTGTGGAGTTATTGTGTGAAGAATTAAACTGCTGTCCGTAACAATTCATTTCCTGAGTTTAGTTCATTGTAAACCAATACTAATCAAGCACCATTTAGTCTGCAGTACCCTGCAGAGTGCTGTGGAGACACAGAAGTGGTATCTCACAGGATTCAAGGCCTTTAGGATTTTGTTATACAATCAGTGTTTGTTATATAATAAAACCTCACCAAGTTCATGATCCAGCAAATTACTTTGCTTACATAAAACTTCTGTAAAATAAAGTTCTATGTGAATCATTTCATATAATCCTGATGTGAGCTAAATGTTTTGTGTATCATTTCCATGTTATTTGAAACACACACACATACTGTATGTTTTGATATAAATATATGCACTTAAAATGTCTTCTCCATTGACAGGCTGATTTTTAAATTTTTTGATATACCAAATGACGTGAGCTTTCAAAAATTTACAAAAATAGAGACAACTGTGTTTACTATGATGAACCCCATGTGCTGATCACCTAGCTTCATTAGCCATAAGATTTCTGTCATTCTTTTTCATCACCCTGTTTTGTGTGTGTGTGCTAAAGCATTACTTCTGGAGCTGTCAGTTGCAATTTCCAATCTGACATGGACCAATATCAGCATACAGCTCATGTCCAAATCACACACAACTTACCAAGCAAGTTCAACACCCAAACTGGGCTCTACCCTCGTCAGAGTCCACTAATCACTGCTTAGACAGTATGGCCATATACGGGTACTAAAACCATTAATAAATGTTTGTCAATTTCTGCACTTGTTACAGGCCAACAACTCACAATTGGGAAACTAGAAGGATCCCCAGACCGCGCTGAGTAGTAATGTCCTAGACTCTTTTAAATCAAATCCAAGGCATTATTTTATTGCACCTGTAAATTCCAGAATGTATCTCTAATGGATAAGGGTGTGTTTTTTATTTAATTTTTTTTGTTATTGTTGCAGTTTGGCTGGGGCTGGGCTCAAACCCACCACCCTCAGTATATGGGGCTGGTGCCTTACTCACTGAGCCACAGCTGCCACCAAGGATGTGTTTTTTTTGTTTGTTTTTTTTTGTAGAGACAGTCTCACTTTATGGCCCTCGGTAGAGTGCCGTGGCCTCACACAGCCCACAGCAACCACCAACTCCTGGGCTCAAGCGATTCTCTTGCCTCAGCCTCCCGAGCAGCTGGGACCACAGGCGCCCGCCACAACGCCCAGCTATTTTTTGGTTGCAGTTTGGCCGGGGCCGGGCCTGAACCTGCCACCCTCGGTATGTGGGGCCGGCGCCTTACCGACTGAGCCACAGGCGCCACCCAAGGATGTGTTTTAAACAACCAGAATACAACTAATACTCCCAAGAATATAATCGATGATTCCTACTACATTATCTAAGATTTAGTCCATGTTTCATTTCCCCCAATTGTCTCAAATATGCCTTCTTACAGTTCGTTTGTTTGAATCACTATCCAAACGAGATTTACTGTTACATTTTGTTGAAATACTCTTAAGACTCTTTCTAACTGTAATAGTCTCCCTCTCCCTTCAAAGCTGTTTTTGAACCACCCTCCAAATACATTGGTTTACCATGGATGTAAAAGTTTCCTTTTCTTTTTTAGTTTTTTTGAGACAAAGTCTTACTTTGAGGGCCCAGGTAGAGTGCCCTGGCATCTTAGCTCACAGCAAACTCTAACTCTTAGGCTCAAGTGATTCTCTTGCCTCAGCCTCCTCAGTACCTGGGACTGTGCCTGGCTATGTTTAGGGATGGGGTCTTGCTCTAGACTAGGCTGATCATGAGCTCAGGCGATCCGCCCACGTTGGCCTCCCAAAGTGCTGGGATTACAGGTATGAGCCATGGAGCCCTGTGATGTAATAGTTTTCTTGACTCATAATGTCTCAGGTGTTTTTTTTTCCCCTGTGTTTGCTATAGTTGGCTGTGGGAAGGCTTAAAAAACAAATGACTCCTTTCCCCCACAGAAAACTCCATGATCTATACATGTTACAACCACATTTTCTACTCCCAAGACTTGTTTTCAGGACTGAAAAACTATTTAGATTACTGTGTACATAAGAGTTTCGTCTTTCATCTCTGATTTCTCTTTTCTCCAGTGGGCCCATTCACAGACCAGACATGTGCTACTAAATGAACTATGGACTTTTCTTGCCATGAACATGCCAAACTAGTATTTACTAGGTCCATTCACTTCTTTGAGGATCTACACATACATATCATGACTCGAGACACTCAGGTGGTTCGATCTGGACAAGATCCATCTGTGGCCGTCACACAATGACATCTTTTTCCACACCCCTCACTAAGGATGCAGAAACCCACGTAGATTTCACTGGTCAACACTTCTTGTAGAATCGCAGAAAGAGAAAATAACCTTATCAACTAAGCAGGCAGCTACCCTACAGGGAAGGAGACAAAGGCCCTCACAGCTATCTAGATGCCCCCTGGATAAGAGCCAAAGTCTCTGAACTTCCAAGGAGACTCTGTATGATGGGATATCAATTTCTGTGCCAGTCAGAATTCTGGGTTGCCCACAACAGATGTGGGCTCTGGTTGACTTTAATAGAAGGATGGTGGGTGGCTAACAGAATTGATCAGAAGGATGGAGAACCAGGTTTTGAAATCAAGCAGGGTATAAGGGAGACAAGGCAGCAGAGACACAGTTTAGATCATGCTCCAGGGACAGTCTGGTTAGACTGTCCCTAACTGGCCCTGCTGCCATTCTGGCTATTGGACATCACTACTCACAGGAACCAAATGCCACTGCTGCTATGAAATTCTAAACTGTCCCTGAGTCTAAATTAAAGTCTTAGGTGTGAGCCTTTGATCTGCTGAGTCTGGATAATATGACTGTCCCCTAGTGGCCAGGGACCATGGAAAGGTCATCTGGCTGGGCCCCTTTCTATAGTAGGAAGGGGATCTTGCTTCCCTTCATAACCCACATCTTGGAGGGAAGAGCATTAAAATACTAAGTAATGTTGCACAGTGACAAATGACCATTCCACCTTTCCACTTAAACTTCTATTAGCATATAGTCATAATCACCAGTAGTTACAGGCAGTCCTCAGGTTACGAATAAGATGGGTTCCGTAGTTTTGTTAAGTTGAATTTGTATATAAGTTGGAACAGGTAGATTCACCTTGTATAGCCCCTGTTCATAACTGTAAGTTGTGTGTAAGTCAGATGTTTATAACTCAGGGACTGCCTGTCTTTGGTTTCTACGAAATGCAGAGGCATTTGCTATTATCCCCCAAAATGTGTTATGCTGCCCCCCTCCCAAAATACCACTATTCTAAGTGCTGGGTTCATTGAAGGGGAACCAGTTTCTTTTTCAGGCTTGGGAGCTCACTAATTGTCTTCTTCCTGGTCCAATTTCTGGGGGAAAACCAAAGATTAATCTGTCCACTTGACTTTTACTCAGATATTAAATATGAGCACATTAGCCTCTAGGGGCATTGAAACTTCTGCAAGGATTTCATTAGTGCATAGACTTCCATGCACTTCAGAGTGTTCTATGCTGCCAAGTATCAGACTGGGGCAGAGATGAACTGGAACACAGGAGATTTGTTGAGGCAACAGCTAGGATTCCACTGCTGTTCTTTCGGTGTAGTTCTGGTGGCTCTCAAATTCCTTAAGGGGAGGTGGTGTTGTGTGGGTAAGTAATATTAGACCAGAGCTGACACGGTGACAGCTGTTCCCAAAGTCACAGTTTCTTCATTACCAGGAAAAGATACCCTTGAATTTTCTGGGCTGAGGTGAGAGTGTTGGGCAGACCCTGCCTTATCCACTTCCCAATTGCCTTAATGGCTTACAAGGTGGAGAATGGCGAGCCAGGAGGACCTTCAGAGGATGTCCGCTGCCTGTGTGCCGTCTTTCAGGGTCCCCCCAGAAATAGACACTGAGACACAAATTCAAGTGCAAGTTGACGGGAGTGGGGAACTGAGACAGGTGAGGGAAGGGACCCAGTGAGAGGTGCATTATCAAGTAAGTTACCACCATGGGCACCTGGAGTTTGACCCTACCAGGAAACTCTGGAAGCCAGAGCAGAATGTAAGCCTCAGAGGAGAAGGCTTATCCTGCACCAGGAGGAGCTGGGGATCTGAAATACCACTTCACGTCAGTCTTTGTTTGAAGGCCACAACTGGGAGGGCACTAATTCTCCAGCACTGTTGGCCTGCTGTGTAAATGGACAGAGCAGGCCCTGCCACCAGGCAAAGCCCTCATGCAAAGAGACATATGCTGGCAGGTGGAAGTCAGGCGCTGTGCACAAAATACTAATGGCAGGGCACCCACAGTCTCCCCTACTCTGGGTTCACTCACATCCTCCAGACTTGTGGAAAAACTCTGCTCCCAGCTCATCCCAAGTCCAACATAAATCTTCCCCAAATCAATCAGGAGGTGCACATCCTCCACCACCCCTAAAACCAAATCTCTAATTGGTACAGATTGCATATTTCACTATTTGCTGATCAGGATTACTCTCTGCCTACATTACAGGCTCACTCCATGGTTTAATCGTCTTTCTGCCCTGCCCAGTAACTGAACAGACTGACCCCTGCCCTGTAATCATGGAATAAATACTCACAGGATAAGTGCTCACTGGCTGACTAACTCCCACTTCCTTCCACTCAGAAAAAGTCTTATTTGGAAATGCCCCGGGTGACAGCGAGTGTTCTTTCAGTAGGTCCTTGTCAGTTTTGATGGTTTGGAGAGATTTACAATTTGCTAAACAGTCTTGAATAGGTAGAGAAATGTGGTCTTGAGGGAATAGATTATTTCTTTTCTCTGGGGGAAAAGGTCAGATTCCTTCAGGACTTTGGATACCATTTGCTTAAAACAGTGGCTCAGCCAGCTGTGAGTTGGCAATGTGGTGATTCTGTGAGAGGCTGGGATGTTGGTACAGAAACACTTGCTCAGTTTTGTCTGGGGTATAAACATCCCACTAGGATTTGAACAATTTAAAGAGCATCTGAAGTTTGCCATGTGATTTTATATTAATGAAGGGATATCTTCAAGTCTGCTATCTTTCTGGTTTTCATCATTCTTTTTTTTTTTCTTTTTTCAACCCAAGTACCAGCTTTAAGTAGAAACTAAGCTATTTCAAGAGCAGAGGGCTCCATCAAAAGGGACCTTAGCCAGACATGGTGGCAACACCTATAGTCCCTGCTATGTGGGAGGCTGAGACAGGGGAATCACTTGAGCCCAGGAGTTCTGGGATGTAGTGCACCATGTCAAGCAGGTATCCATACGAAGTGCAGAATCAATACGGTGACTTCCTGGGAGTGGGGGACCCTACAGAGAGTGAAATGGTCCAGGTCAGAAATGGAACAGGTCAAAACTCCTGTGCTGGTCAGTAGTGGGATTGTGCCTGTCAATATCCACTGCATTGCAGCCTGGGCAACATAGCAAGACCCTGTCTCTTAAAAAAGGATCTTAGTAGGTCATTTGGGCATCTCCTCTGCCTCCAAACAACACTATACATAAACCATTCCTAACAGAATGCTATTTTCCCATAGTTTGAAAATTCTGCCAAACCAGAAGTCAGAGAAATCCCATGTGCAGTATCAGCACATACATTTTCCTTGCCAGATAATAAAATTTATATTTACAACATCTACATTATCTATATCAAATATGTCTTCTCCATCTATGTGTAAAGATATATCATTTATCTATAAACTATATATATATATATATATATATTTTTTTTTTTTTAGAGACAGAGTCTCACTTTGTCACCCTGGGTAGAGTGCCGTACATCCCAGTTCACAGCAACCTCCAGCTCTTGAGCTTAAGTGATTCTCTTGCCTCAGCCTCCCAAGTAGCTGGGACTACAGGCGCCTTCCACAATGCCTGGCTATTTTTTTTTTGTTGTTGTTGTTGTAGTTTGGCTGAGGCTGGGTTTGAACCTGCCACCCTCGGTATATGGGTCCAGGGCCCTACTCACTGAGCCGCAGGTGCCACCCTATAAGCTGTATCTTAGATCTGTGGTCCTTGACCTTTTTGGCACCAGGGACCAGTCTCATGGAAGACAATTTTTCCACACATCATTGGCAGCTTGTTCACACCTAGAGTCTCCTAGGAAGTGCACAGCCTAGATCCTCACACGCACAGTTTGAGGTCAGGCTTTTGCTCCTCTGAGAATCTAATGCCGCAGCTGATATGACCCAAGGCAGAGCTCAGGCAGTGATGTGCAGGATGAAGAGCAGCTGTAAATGCAGATGAAGCTTCACTCATTCGCTCACTGCTCACCTCCTGTTGTGTGGCCAATTCATAACAAGCCACAACCTGGAGATTGGGGACCGCAGTCTTAGATCATCATCTACCTCTATATTTATACATACTTTACACCTATATTTATACCTTTATTGTCCACAGCTACATTTTCATCTTCATTATCTGCATCTTCTATACCTGTGCAGTCTGATCAGTGTATGCTTGTATGGCTGAACTCGCATTAGATTCGGAAGAAAAAAAGACATATGTGCCTTCATTTTTCCTGCGAGTTCACAGATCGCAGTGTGGCTCACACAGGGTAGTGTGAACTGGAAAGGTAGTGGAGGAACTAACTCTGTAATCCTGCCCATTCCCGCACCACACCAGTGTGAGCCTGAGGTAAAAGTGGACTTCCACCAATATGGGCACTGGTGAGGCTGAAATGATGTGGACTGGCAAGGCTGCATTGATGGACACTGATCAGACTGCATTGATGGGCACTGATCAGACTGCATTGATGGGCAGTGCAGTCTATATTTCTCTGTGTGGGCAAAGTTTTTGCTGGTATATTGTTTTTGTAGCGCTGTATACATAGATTGGTATTTTACTGATAGCAATTTGGAATCCCTAGGAAACAATGATATCAAGAAAGAGAAAAATTGAGTCAGAGTGTAGATATTCAAAAAACACTGGACTTATGATTACTTTTTCATGCAGTACAAGGAAAAAGCTGTGTGTTTGATATGCCAGAATATAGTGTCTGTGTTCAAAGAATACAATTTGCGTTGACATTATCGAACTCAACATAAAATAAATATAATTGGTTGGAGAAGCGAGAAAAGATAAAATATTAAAACTGAAAAATACATTGACAACTCAGCAAAATACTTTTGTGAAGCAGAAGCAGCTAAATATTTCATCACTGTGAGCAAGTTTTCAAGTTGCCAAGCTAATAGCGTGCACTGGCAGACCATTCGTGGAGGGAGAGAATTTGTTAAAGAATGCCTTCTTTCTGTTGCCAAAGAGATGTATCCAGAGAAGGCCAATTTATTTAGTACAGTGAGTCTTTAAGGACCTACAATTACACAAAGGATTGAAGAAATGGGAGACAATTTGCATCAGCATTTGCAAAACTCTGCAAAAAAACTTTCCTATTTTTCCTTGGCACTTGACAAAAGTAATGAAGTTCGTGATTCTACACAACTTCTAATTTTTATTTGTGGGACGAATGACTATTTCAAAGTCACGGAAGAGCTTGCTGCACTGCAAGCATCAAAGGAACAACTACAGGACAGGATATCTATGAAAAGGTTTGCCAAACTGTGAATAGTTTGGAGCTGGACTGGGCTAAACTAGCCAGTGTGACAACTGATGGTGCTCCTAGCATGGTGGGGCCTAAGAAAGGAGTAATTGCTTACATTAGCCAAGAGATGGACAAACATAACCATTCTCATCCAATAGCCATACACTGCCTCATCCACCAATAAGCACTGTGTAGTAAATCACTGAAGTGGGACTCTGTTATGAAAATTGTGGTATCCTGTGTTAATTTCATTAGAGGTAATGCACTAAACCACAATTTCAGGAATTTCTGTCTGAGCTAAATGTTGCCTATGAAGATGTTCCATACCATACAGAAGTCCATTGGCTGAGTTGAGGGAGAGTTTTGAGACATTTCTATGACTTACTTCCATAGATTACAGCTTTTCTGCTTTCAAAAAACAAAGAAGTACTAGAGCTCAATGATGCAGAATGGAAATGGCACCTTGCCTTTCTGATAGATGTAACAGAGCTACTCAACAGTTTCAATGTGCAACTTCAAGGAAAGGGGAAGCGCTTCTGTGATACACAATCACATGTGAAAGCACTTGAAGTAAAATTAGGCCTCCTCATCAAACAAGTGAAGGAGGAAAATTTCTGCTGTCTCCCCACAACTTAAAATCTGTTAGCGGAAAATCCATTGGTTGCATTCCCAAATAAAATGTGTGTGGATTCACTGGAAAAGTTACAAAAGTAGTTCCAATTTAGATTTAAAGAGCTTCATCTCCATGAACAGGACATACAGCTTTTCCGTAACCCATTTTCTATTGACATTGAAAATGTGGATACGATTTACCAAATGGAACTGGCTGAACTACAGAATTGTGACTCTCTGAAAGACGCATTCAAGTCAAGCAGCCTTCCAATTTTCTATGCATCTCTGCCCTCTGAGACATGTTCTAATCTCAGGAACCATGCACTCAAAATGGCAACCATCTTTGGCAGCACTTATGTCTGTGAACAGACTTTTTCCAGAATGAAACATCTGAAATCTCCAACCAGATCTCGACTAACTGATGCACACTTGCATCATTTGTTATGACTAGCAGTGACAAATATGGAACAGGACATTGACCATCTCATTATCCAAAAGCAGGCCCATAGTTCCCATTGAAGTACTGGTAAGTTTGTTGATTTAACTTTACTTGTTCTTCATTTTAAATATTGTATTTGTTCCCATTTTGTTTTTTTACTTCAAAATAAGATATATGTAGTGTGCATAGGAATTTGTTCATAGTTTTTTGTTTGTTTTTTTTAACTATAGTCCGGCCCTCCAATGGTCTGAGGGACAGTGAACTGGCACCCTATTTAAAAAGTTTGAGGAACCTTGCTGTTAACTGTTTTTTCATTCACTGTATGTTTCTAAATTTTCAATAAATATCAATATTTGGGACTTAGACATGAAATTTTTATCAGACATTATTTACTCTTGTTAGGGATTTTTAAACTTTTTTTTTTGGCGGGGGCAGAGTTTGAACCTGCCACCTCTGGCATATGGGGTCTATGCCTTACTCCTTTGAGCCACAGGCACTACCTGGATTTTTAAACATTTTTTTAATAAGAAATATTCTCTTTAGTATTTACAGGCTGGGCACAGTGGTTCACGCTTGTAATTCCAGCACTCTGGGAGGCTGAGGTGGATGTACTGCTTGAGCTCAAGAGTTCAAGACCAGCCTGGGCAAAAGTGAGATCCTATCTCTATTAAAAATAGAAAAATTTGCCAGGTGTTGTGGTATACAACTGTAGTCCCAGCTGCTCAGGAGGCTGACGCAAGAGGATTGCTTTTTCTTGAGCCTGAGAGTTTGAGGTTGCTATGAGCTGTGATAATGCCATGGGATTCTACCCAGGATGACAAAATAAGACTCAGTATCCAAAAAAAAACTAGCAGTATTTACAAAGAATTGTAGCCTATAGAACATATCCCAACATTGTCATTTTGGAATAATCTAACATTCCAATCTAACCCAGAAAAATGTTTGTGTAATGTTTTTGTGTAATTACGCAAAGTTTGTAATTAATTAATTAATTACACAAAAAAATCGCTTTTCAATTTTGCCAATTTGTAGACTTTTTGCTTCCAAAGGTTTTTATCCCTTGGAACTTCACTCTTAGGCTCTGTATAAAGTCTACTATTAAAAGTATAAAGCTATTGAATGGGTACAGGCGAAACTTACTAAATGCAGAATACACATGCCTACATACAGTAACTAAGAAAATGCCATGAAGGCTATGTTGAACAGTTTGATGAGAATATTTCAGATTGTATATGAAACCCGCACATTGTACCCCTTGATTGCACTAATGTACACAGCTATGATTTAACAATAATAAATAAATAAATAAATAAATAAAAGTATAAAGCTATTAACTTGGGTGCAGTGGCTTATGCCTGTAATCCTAACACTATGGGAGGCTGAGGTAGGAGGATCGCTTGAGCTCAGGAGTTTGAAGTTATAGTGAGCTATGATGATGCCACTGCACTCTAGCCAGGGTAGAAGAGTGAGACTCTGTCTCAAAAAGTAATAATAATAACTTTTTAAAAGTATATAGCTATCAATATTTATTTCATTTACTACAACGCCTCTTAGCAACAGACAGTGTCAGGAACACCCACTTGTAACATGGTATCAACTACAAGCAAGACAGATTGATCAATGCCTGTGCTCCTCCCCTCCTTCCCAGGAATGTTCACCTTGACCTTTGACTCCTGTGTCAGCATTTCCTGATCGTCTTTTCAGTGAGCCCATCAGTGGATCCCTTTAAACCAGTAGTGTCATTGTGGGTTGTTCAGCTTTAATCCTTCCAGGAGAATTATAATACTTTCTCCTATTTTTCCATTTCCTCAACTGATTTTTCTCGGCATTTGGGATTTGGAAAAGTACATAAATTGTCCAGGAAATGCTGGGAAGGGATTTTTCTCATGAACACTACTCATCTGCTCCTGAGCAGGAACTCCCTCTCTCCCGGCCCTGTGCCTTGACTGCCCAAACTCTTTCTACCTGGTCCCACTTGGCTTATCCTTTTCCCTACATTATTTAAGCTTAAAGGATACACACTCCCCACCAGTAAAACTCCACTTGGCCTGGACTGACTTTAGAGTTGAAGAGAAAAGCAATCCTACTGAACCCTGAGGTATGACAAGTGACTATGTCTCCCTTGGGGATTAGAAGCTCAGTCAAGATAATTGCAACATTTGTCCAAGTGTGCGAAAAAATAGTCCAAAGCATTCCCTTCAAGGATCACAGAAATAAATGCTTTCAAGGACCACTTAGGTGGTTGATTAACTGTGGGAACTGGGCTGGATATAAAACTGAAAGGAGTCTCAACTCTTTAACCTCAACTAAAGGTATTTAATTCAAATATTTAAAACAACCAACCAGTACACATGCAAGCCACACATAACCCTTCTGAGGGTTGGACTTGGCCCTCAGCCTACCGGTTTCTGATCTCTTTATGGTGAGGTATGGGCCTAATGGAAACCAATTCCTGTTGTTAAGCTGACTTTAGACCCCAGGGAGTTAGACTCACAGATTCTAACCACCAAACTCTTTTACAAAATAATTTAAAAATTAATGAGTAGGTAAATGCCAGCATTATTAATATCTGACTTAAAGGTTTAGTGATAAGATGAGAAATCATATCCCATATGTAGACTGTGTTTTTATGCACAGGTAAGGTAGGGAGTTCATGAAATTGTCACATGCCCTTCCCCCATTCAACAAGTATGCCTATGTTAGGAATACTCCCTTTTATTATATATACATTTAAATGTAATCCTAATATTGTATTTAATATTATTTTTTACCTGTATCTACTGGAGGAAAAAACCATTGGCTTTTTATCAATGCAATATATTCTAAATACAGTTGCAATACTAACCATAATTGGTGAATGTGATTCTTCCTTTATCACGTTGGTGGAAATATTTTTAAGTCAAAATTTAAAAAATAGAGAATTTTTGCATCTATATTCATTAGTGAAATTGGTTTGAAATTCTCCTTTTTAGTTGGTTCTTTTTCTGGATTTGGTATCAGAGTGGGTGATGTTTGCTTCATAGAATGTGTTAGGGAAGATTCCTTCCTTATTAATTTTTTGGAATAATTTCTTCAGTATCAGTATAAACTCTTCTTTCAAGGTTTGATAGAATTTTGGGGTGAAGCCATCTGGACTAGAGCATTTTATTTTGTTGGGAGTTTTTTTTTATTGTTTTTTGGATCTCAGTTCTTGAAATTGGTCTGTTCAAGAGATCTATTTCTTCTTGGTTAAGTCTAGGGAGAGAGTGTGATTTCAATATAGATGCAAAAATTCTCAATAAAATCCTAGCCAATAGATTACAGCTACACATTAAAAAATAATCATTCATCACGATCAAGTAGATTTCATTCCAGGATGGAAGGCTAGTTTAACATATGCAAATCCATAAATACATTTCACCATATCAACAGAAGCAAGTCAAAGACCATATGATCCTCTCAATAGATGCAGAAAAATCATTCAATAAAATTCAGCATCCTTTTCTAATTAGAACACTTAAGAATATAGGCCTAGGTGGTAAGGTGAAATACCTAATGCCATTTCTTAATCTGATCGAAGCCATCTACAAAAAACCTACTACTAATATTATACTGAGTAAAACTGAAATTTTTTCCACTCAGAACTGGAATCAGACAAGGTTGTCCTTTAGCTCCACTACTATTCAACATAGTGCTGGAAGTTCCAGCCAACACAATCAGGCAAGAGAAGGAAAAAAGGGCATCCAGGTGGGGGGTAGAGGAGGTCAAACTCTAGTTCTTTGCTGAAGATATAATCTTACACTTAGAGAACCCCAAAGATTCAACCCCAAGACTCCTGAAAGTGATCAAAAAATACAGCAATGTCACAGGCTATAAAATCAATGCCCACGAATCAGTAGCCTGAAGTTCTCCTTTTTAGTTGAGTATTTTCCTGTAAGCCAGTAACAGCCAAGATGAGAAGCTAATCAAGGACACAATTCCCTTCACAGTAGCTTTAAAAAAAAAAAGAAAGAAAGAAAAAAAGAAAAAAAGAAATATCTAGGAATATAAATAACAAAAGAGGTGAAGGACCTTTACAAAGAAAATTGTAAAACCCTAAGAAAGAAATAGCAGAAGATATTAACAAATGTAAAAAACACACCATGCTCATGGCTGGGAATAATCAACATTGTCAAAATGTCTATACTTCCCAAAGCAATCTATAGATTCAATGGAATCCCCATCAAAATACTGTCATCATACTTTCAAGATTCAGAAAAAATAATTCTTCGTTTTGTATGGAACCAGAAGAAACCCTTTATAGCCAAGGCAATTCTTAGTAACAAAAACAAAGGCAGGGATATCACCCTACTAGACTTTTGGCTATATTACAAGGCCATAGTGATCAAAACAGCATGATGTTGGCACAAAAATAGAGACACTGACATTGGGAACCAAATTAAAAACCAAGAGATGAAACTAACATTTTATAGCCACTTGGTTTTTTTTTTTTGGTTTTTGGCCAGGGCTGGGTTTGAACCCACCACCTCTAGCATATGGGACCGGCACCCTACCCCTTGAGCCACAGGCACCACCAGCCACTTGGTTTTTGATAGACCAAACAAGAGGATAAACGGGGAAAAAGAATTCCTATTCAATAAATGGTGTTGGGAGAACTGGATAACCACATGTAAAAGACTGAAACTGGATCTGCACCTCTCACCACTTACAAAAATTGATTCAAGATGGCTGAAAGGTTTATATCTAAGGCATGAAACAATAAAAATCCTCTAAGAAAGTGTGGGGAAAACACTTGAAGATATTGGCCTGGGAAAGATTTTATGAAGAAGACTTCTGTGGCAATTGCAACAACCAAAAAAATAAACAAATGGGACTTAATTAAGCTGAAAAGCTTCTGTACAGCTATGGAAACAACACCCAAAGCAAACAGACAGCCTTCAGAATGGGAAAAGATATGTGTATTTATGAATAGGACAAAAGTTTGATAACTAGGATCTATAAAGAACTCAAATTAATCAACAAAAAAGATCCAAATCCCATGTATCACTGGCAAGAGACATGAGTAGAACCTTCTCTAAAGAAGACAGACAAATGGCTAACATATGAAAAAAATGCTAATTGTCCCTATTTATCAGAGAAATGTAAATCAAAACTACCCTGAGATATCACCTAACCCCAGTGAGAATGGCCCACCTCACGAATTCTCAAAGCTGCAGATGCTGGCGTGGATGTGGAAAGAAGGGAACACTTTCACACTGCTGTGGGACTGCAAACTAATACAACCTTTTTGGAAGGAAGTATGGAATTTGATCCTGTAATCCCATTATGAGGCATCTACCCAAAAGAAAAAAATCCTTTTATCTTTTGCACTAGACTGTTTATCGCATCTCAATTTACAATCATCAAAATGTGGAAACAGCCTAAATGCCCACCAAGCCAGGAATGGATTAACACACTGTGGTGTATGTATGCCATGGAATACTATTCAGCCACTAGAAAAGATGGAGATTTTACATCTTTTATGTTAACCTGGATGGAGGCAGAACACATTTCTTCCTAGTAAAGTTTCACAAGAATGGAGAAGCAAGAATCCAATGTACTCAATTCTAATATAAAGGCAGTAGATGAGTTAATACAAGGGTGGGTAGGGGACTGAGGAAGTGGGGAGAGGGGGATGGGACAGTGTATAGCACACCTCTTGGGGGGGACACAATCATAAGAGGGACTTTATCTAACAAATGCAATCAGTGTAACCTAATTCTTTGTACCCTCAATGAATCCCAAACAATAAAAAAATTAATAAAAATTTTTTTTTAAATACAGAAAAACATATTTAAAGAACAAAATAATAAAAAAGAGGAAAACATTTAAAAAATATAAAACAAAACAGCTGGGCATTGTGGTAGGCACCTGCAGTCCCAGCTACTTGGGAGCCTGAGGCAAGAGGATCATTTGAGCCCAAAAGTTTGAGGTTGCTGTGAGCTATGATGCTATGGCACTTTACTAAGTGTGACAAAGTGAGACCCTATCTCAAAGATGAAAAAAATACAAAACAAAAAAGGGATAAAAAAAGAAAAAGAGGAAAAAACTTTAAAAATAAAATTAAAATTAAAAAAATATCAAAAGTCCTTTTTTAAGTTTGTCCTATGTGTGCAATGTTTTCTGACTATTGCCTGGTGTTCTAGTAGCTAGATCTTTATTCCTTTAATCATGATGTGTGACTGTCATGCTAAATAAAAAGCACCCTTTTGGGGGTGGGCAGATTTTAACCAACATAAACATCAACTATTTGAATCTTTTCTGAATGTGATGGTATTTTTCCTCCATAGAAAGGGTCTCAGTTTTCTTGTAGCATTTTTCTTAGTATGTCTGATTATTTGAAATTTCATTCTCTGATAATTGCTGAATCTTTCAACCAGCTTCAGGTGACCTTTGCGATGCAAAAAGCATAGAATTCTATGTGGGTCCTAAGTGGATCCAAAATCCAAAATCTCCTTGTCCAGCCTCCTCATTCTACATACTGAGGAATTTAAAATTTCATCCCTGTCTCCATCACCTGAGGTTGCAGAGATGGTTCTTGCCCTCCTGGGAGAGAACCTTAGCCAGGCAGAGTGTCACAGAGGAAGAAATGCCAACATTAAAAGCCAACAAGCTTGGACCAGACTTGGTGGTTCACATCTTTAATCCTAGCACTCTGGAGAACTAGGTGGGAGGATCCCTTGAGCTCTGGAGTTTGAAACAAGCCTAATATAGAAAAATTAGCCGGGCATGGTGGTAGGTGCCTATAGTCCCAATTACTTGGTAGGCTGAGACAGGGTGATCACCTGAGCCCAGGAGTTTGAGGTTGCAGTGAGTTATGATGACATCAGTGCACACTAGCCTAGGCAATGGAAAAGAAAAAGTCAATTGTCTTAAATCTCACTTCTATCATTGATAGATGTGTGACTTTAATCAAATTGCTTAACTTCTCTTCTCTGAATTGTGGTATTCTGATTTTCGTGTGTGTGTGTGTGTGTTTTTTTTTTTTTTGGCTGGGGCTGGGTTTGAACCCACCACCTCCAGCATATGGGACCAGCGCCCTACTCCTTGAGCCACAGGCGCTGCCCCAGTATTCTGATTTTCAAAATGAGAATGATGACCCCTGCCTCACTGTAGTATTTCAGGGATTAACAGAAATGACGTTCCCAATGCAGGAAGCACATCCTGGAAGGGAGGAGGCTTCCTCAGGCCGTCAATTCATGGCAATATTCTTTGGCTTCCCTGTCCCTCAGACATTCCTCCCTTACACATCTCCACCTCTTTGTCCTTAATCCTGCAGCTCTGTGTTCATTTCCCAGGGCTGTGACAATGAATCACCACAAATATGGTGACTTAAAATAACAGAAATGGATTTTCTCACAGTTCTGGAGCCAGAAGTCTAAAATCTAGTTGTCTGCAGAGCTGTGGTTGCTCCGAGTGCTCTAGGGAAGAATTCTTCTTGCCTTTTCCCAGTTTCCGATGGTTGACAGCAATTCTTGGCATTTCTTGGCTTTGTAGCTGGCTGACTTCAATTTCTTTGTCCCTCTTTACCTGGTGCTCTCCCCTTGGTCTCTTCTGTGTGTCCATATCAAAATCTCCCTCCCTTTTCTCTTATAAAGATACCACTCATTGGATCTAGGGCCCACCCTAATCCAACATGACCTTACCTTACCTGATCACATCTGCAAAGATTCTCTTTCCAAAATAAGTCACATTCTGAAGTTCCTGGTTAACATGAATTTGAGAGGACGGACCACATTGCACCCAGTATGTTCACTTTGGCATGTCCAGCCCTTGTCCACCATGAAGGCCCAGCTCAGATTCCATCACTTGGGTGTGTTGTTCCTACCTGAAAGCTGCTGTGACCATCCCATCATGCAAACCATGGGAGTCAGTCTGTCTTGTGCCCAGAGGTGTGCTGGTAAATGTTTAGCAAAAAGCTCCCTTGGATAGGTGCAGGGAGGGCAATGATGCATATACAGCAATTCTGTGTTGTAAATTTTCTCACTTTGGCCAAGTTCAAGCTACCAAATTGATGTTAATCAACCCTTGAAATTCCTGGTAATTTACCCATCTGCTCTCTCAAGCTGCTATGAGCTAACTCTAGCATGAGTGGCACACTGCCTTGTAACTTCTGTTTTGTCTTTAATGTTACTCATCATCCTATGAAATAATAAGTTTTTCTGACATATGTTTACTTAACAGGCAGCTCAAAATCACCTCCAATGGAAAACTTGAAGGCATCCCTGCCAACCTTTGAAATCTTTTTTTTTTTTTGTAGAGACAGAGTCTCACTTTACTGCCCTCGGTAGAGTACCATGGCATCACACGGCTCACAGCAACCTCCAGCTCTTGGGCTTAAGCGATTCTCTTGCCTCAGCCTCCCGAGCAGCTGGGACTACAGGCGCCCGCCACAACGCCTGGCTATGTTTTTTTGTTGTTGTTGCAGTTTGACCGGGGCTGGGTTTGAACCCACCACCCTCGGCATATGGGGCCAGCGCCCTACTCACTGAGCCACAGGCGCCGCCCCCTTTGAAATCTTTATTGTCCCTGTTTTGTATTTTCCTCCAAGGAAGCACTCAGAATCCTGTATTAGAATTATTTGCTTCTCTGAATTCCTAATAGGCTCATTGAGGGCAGGTGCCATGTGTCCTAAGTGTCCTCAAATCCTAATAGCTTGCACAACGTCAAGGGCTCACTTGTCAAACTGAGTTGATCAGCAGGGTTAGGGTCCAATCTGAATCTTCTTTTGTCTTAGTGTCATAGTTTTGGGCCCAGGGGTAGACTACCTACCTTCCTGTTGGTTGAATGCCCTCTCTAATAACAGTTTTCATATCTAGTTGTGCATCATTCATTCATACATGTGCGATATACTCATGCATGTTGGATGAATGAATGATGCACAACCAGATATAGGAACTATCATAGCAGCTACTGTGAGCCAGGTACTGTTCTAGGTTCTATAAGCAGAGAATGAAGCTGGCAAACACCCTTACCCTCAGGGAGCTTAGACTCTAGGGGCAGAGATGGACAACAAACAAATAAATAAAATGCATATGGCATTTTACCAGTGGTAATAAGTGCTTTGGAGAACAGCAAAGGAGGATAAAGGATAGGCAATGCTGGAAGAGGGAGAAGGAGCAGCTTTCAAAAGACCTCTCTGGAAAGGTGTGTTGAAGGAAGGAGGGAGGCAGGGAGCATGTGCATCTGTGGCCCTGTGTGATAGCACATTAAGTGCAAAGGCCCTGAGGCAGAAGGATGCTTGGCATGTTTCAGGAGCAGCATAGAGGCCAGTATCGCTGGGGAAGAGTGTGTGAGGGGGAAAGTGGGAGGAGAAGGAAGAGAGGTAAAAGTAGCCAAGTGGGAAAAGAAGGAAGAAAAGGTAGTCAAGTCTTGAAGGCCAAGAGCCATTGTATGGACTGCGGCTTTATAAGTGAGTCAGGAGCTGCTGAAGCACTTTTAGTAAAGAAATGATTAGAACTGGAGCTATAAATTTGTGAGAAGTCACCATAACATGATATTTAAAGCCAAGAGATTGGATGAGAGTGCCAAGAAGAGAGAATAGAAAAGAGAAGAGCGGGTGGCGCCTGTGGCTCAAGGAGTAGGGCGCCGGCCCCATATACCAGGGGTGGCAGGTTCAAGCCCAGCCCTAGCCAAAAACTGCAAAAAAATAAAAAAAAAGAGAGAGCTAAGCGGTCGGAGGACTGAGGACTGGGACATTCTGATGTTTAGAGATTGTTGAAATGAGAAACCCATCAAAGAAACTGAGATTAAGAGTTCAGAAAAACAGGCAGATGAAAAGAGTTCAGTGCCCAAGAAACTAAGCAAAGAAAGGATTTCAAGGTGGAAGAAATGATCAGCCATGTCATAAGCTACTCATGGTTCCAGAAAGCTGAGTATTATTTTATACCCAGTCAAATGGCTATAATCAAAATGTCACACCAGAAGAAGTGTTAGTGAGGATGTAGAGAAATTGGAGCCCTCATGCATTGCTGATGGGATTGTAAAATGTGCAACCACTGTGGGAAACACATAGGTAATTCCTCAAAAAGTTAAACATAATAGTTAACATATAACCTGGCAATTTCCCTCCAAAGTATACACTCAAAAGAACTGAAAGTATATGTTGCCCAAAAACTTGTACAAAAACATTCATAGCAGCACTATTCATAATAGCCAAAAAGTAAAACTCTAACAAAACTTAAAAGAAGTGAGCAGGGTGTGGTGGCCCATGCCTGTAATCCCAGCACTTTGGGAGACTGAAACAAGGGAATGGCTTGAGGACAGGATTTTGACACCAGCCTGAACAATGTTTTGAGACTCTGAAAAATTTTCCAAAAATTTTTTTTAAAACCATATGAGAAATGGCCCATTATACATGTATATCTTTGTTACACAGAACAAAAATATAGGCAATTACATCTGAAGTATTTACTTAACAATAATGGCTCCTCAAGGACCGTTACGAATTATTGGAAAATAAAATATTCATAGTTGTAAAACTGAAATTAACTTACATGAAGTCTTCCTGGAGGTTATATCTACAGAATAAATTTTTTGCTGAGGAGAGGCCTGCCAGGGAGTTGGTATGCTCTAATATTCACTATAAATAATTAAAACTTTAGCATCAGCAAAAGAATGCCTCCTCTCAGAGCAAAGTCAGCCAAATCTCTCAGAACCACAGAGACAGAGCCAGCTTACACTTAAGGATGCTTAAGGATGAGCACAAAGAGCAAGGCTGGAGAGATTCAGCAGGCAGAGGAGAAGGAACCTTCAAACCACTCTGCACAGGACCGTTTCTGACTATCAGCCACCATGGCCTGAAGGCAGGGGGTTTCAAGGTTAAGACTGAAATTTCTGGCTTTGTGCTGGAAATTCCACATATAGTCGAACCTCCGTGGTTGACCACCTCCCTGCATTGACCACTTCTATGACCTAATTTTCATAGATCGGACATGCACCACACACAGGGTGGCCTGTACATGAACTTTATGGTCACCTTGTATATACATTAGTACAGTACACCTAGTTCCTTAGTTGACCACCTCTGTATGTTGACTAGTTGGTTACAGTCCCTTGAGTGGTCAACTTGCCGAGGTTCTTCTGTATTTATATACATATTTTGGAATAACGGTTAACTATTCATTAAATAATAATAGTAAACTATTTCATTAAGCTATTTTAAATTGCACATGAGGGGGGTGGCGCCTGTGGCTCAAGGAGTAGGGTGCCAGTCCCATATGCCGGAGGTGGTGGGTTCAAACCCAGCCCTGGCCAAAAACCACAAAAAAAAAAAAATAAATAAATAAAATAAATAAATTGCACATGAGGCTGGGCATGGTGGCTTATGTCTGTATTCCTAGCACTCTGGGGGGCCAAGGTGGGTGGATTGCTTGAGCTCAGAAGTTTATGACCAGCCTGAGCAAGAGTGAGACCCCAGTCTCTACGAAACATAGAAAAACTGAAGCAAGAGGTTCACTTGAGCCCAAGAGTTGGAGGTTGCTGTGAGCTATGATGACACCATGGTACACTACCCAGGGTGACAGCTTGAGACTCTGTCTCAAAATAATAAATTAATTAGTTAAATAAATTAAATTGCACATGAACATTATGGGCACCCTGTTTAGAGGGCTTTCTGAGAGGAAGAGGAGAAAGAGGCACCATAAGTAAAGAGAAGTTGCTGCCAAGAGGTAAAAAGAAACTAACTGAACAGGACACAGACCTTATATGTCAGCCACTCACTGCTTGACACAAGTGCTGGAGAGGGGATGGGCCACACCTTCTACCAGGTCAACTCAGATTCCTTAACTGTCACCCCTGGGTGCCCTTCTGCTTCTAGGTTTACAGTAGCCCCAAAGCTCCTCTGATCTTTTGCATTAGTCCTACTGAGGAGCTGTGATCTTTCTCCGTGGGTGTGAACTCACCTACTTTTTATCTTTTGGGAATGTTCCATGAATACTCATCCAATAGGAACCTTCTCTCTTATGTTGCAGCATGGGTACGTGTAAACAATGTGCAAACATTTTGCAATCCTGTCTCACACACATGCCATTTTGAACATGCTAGACTTGGAAAGTACACTCAGGATATAGCTTCCCCCTTCTTGCACAGCTGCCTTCAGGTGCATTCTGTCAAATCTCCTCTCCTGATCCCTGAATAATATCTCAGGCTTTTCATTAACTCTGGACCATTAGAAAATTCATATCTAAACCCAGATATTTATTTCTAGCCATGAGGAAGAAGGAAGGGCTGGCCCACGTTTTCATTTTCTTTTTTTTTTTTTTCTTACTGCCCCACTGCATGGGGCAGAAAAATATTCTTTATATTTCATTTTCTAGTATCTTAAACTACAGAGGATGGCACAACAGAATTGTTTGGAGGTCACGTAATCAGTCATCTTCATCAGAGATAAGGTTGACCAAAACCACCAACTATGGTTAAACATTAATAGCCCAAAGCTATAACAAGTGACACTGGTCACATAAACTGGAGCCCAACCTCTGAAATTCTCCCTTTAGAAAGCCATATGTTTCTGCTTGAATGCGGGGTGGTGGTCTTTTGAGACACTGGTTTGCCACCCTCCTCATTTGCAGGCAAATTAATAAACTTCCCTTTCCTGTTCCTCAAACCACTTGCCCTCATTCTTCATTCTCACTGATTTGGCCTTGGGGACAAGTACCAAACTTTTTGTAACAGTGGGAGTATTGCTTGAGCCCAGTCTTACATTGCAGCATGGGTATGTGTAAACAACGTGCAAACATTTTGCAAGAGTTTGAGGTTGCCGAGAGCTATGATAAAACTGCACTCTAGCTCCAGCAACAGAGTGAGACACTCTCCCCCCACCAAAAAGAAGTGAACCACGAAGAAATCTCAATTGTGCCTCTTAACACCATGTGATTTTGGAAAAGACATGCTGTGCTTTTAATTTAACCTTATTTTTCTCACCTGTGAAGTGGATATTAGCGGCCTGAGCAGTCCATCTCATAAGATTTTTTTTTTTGTAAAAATTCAATGTGCAGCATTTGTGAAAGTGCTTTCAGGATTTCCTGTCACTCATTTCCAGGTAGGGTCAGCCACTAAGAGGTACTAGTATTAAAGGAAGGAGAAGTCAAGTTATTTCTCCTCCTTCCTTTTCTTGGGTTGAGGAGATTGCATCTCTAGCAGTGCCTGCTTCTCTTCTGTGAGTCCAGCTCTTACCAGAGGCCCTTGCTTCCCAAGGCCCCAAATCCTTTCTATCTAGCTAGCAAAAGTGCCCGCTCCTACTCAGGGGCCTCTGTTGGTGTGGGAGCTGCCTGTAGTTGCCCGTCTCTGGGTATTCTCACCTGCCTCTATTTTGCTTGCTCAACTTTTCTAATCACTGCGCATTATTTTCTGTATCAAATTTCCCCTGTTGGTTTCATCTTTCAGGCTAGATCCTGATGGATAACCTATTTCAGGAGTCATGTACAAAACTATGGTTTATTAAACTGTAGTTCCATAAAGAGAGCTGTTCGTTTTCCTCCTTAATTCTTTGAGAGTATTCTGGAGAGATACTGAGAGAAGATCCCGTGTCTTTTCTTCCCCCTGGTAATATTTTTTCCTTTGTAATATTTGAGGTAAGATTACATCCAGAAAATTATCAGTAATCAAAAACCTAAGTCCGCCCAGTATTGTAAAGATGCCAGCTGTTTTTCAATTGATCTGTAGATTTGATATAACTCTTATCAAAATCCTAACAAGTTTTTTTTTCCATGATAATTGATTACAAGATTTCCATAGAAATGTAAAGGGCCAAAATGGACAATGTGCTCCTGAAGAAACACAAGGTAGGAAGATCTCTTTCCACCAAATATCAAGACTTATTAAAAATATACGATGGTAGGCCAGGCACAGTGGCTCGTGCCTGTAATCCCAGCATTTTAACAGGCTGAGGCAGGAGGATTGCTTAAGGCCAAAAGTTCAAGACCAGCCTCATCAATATAGTGAGATCCTGTCTCTACAAAAATTTAAATAATTTAGTTGGGTGTGGTGGTATGTGCCTGTAGTCCCAGCTACTCAGGAGGATTGCTTGAGCCCAGGAGTTTGAGGTTGCTGTGAGCTATGATGAGACCACTGCAGTCTAGCTCAGGCAACAGAGCAAGACCTTGTCTCAAAACAAAACAAAACGAAAAAGATATGATGACAGAGGAAGTGTGTGGTACTGCTCCAAAAGGGACAAACAGTCCAACAAAATGAAATAGACTGATGTTCTGGAAGAGTCCAGCAACATAACTCATGTATATATAGACTCTATATATTTTTTTCAAAATGACATTGTAAATCGTGTGGAAAAGGATGATTACGTCAGTAAACATTCCCAGGACAATTTGGTGATACTATGGTAAAAAATGTGACTACCCCTATCCCATGCTATGTTTATTTTAAGCACTGTTCCTACGGAAAATATTGATTTTTCTCCTTTATTTTCCTTTGAGAGAATACCTGAGAAATGCTCATCTTGATGACTTTTTTTTTGTGTGGTACATGGAGATTTAAATGTTAAAGGAAAAATCATAAAAAGTTTATAAAATAAGTTACTCGGGAGGCTGAGGCAAGAGAATCGCTTAAGCCCAGGAGTTGGAGGTTGCTGTGAGCTGTGTGAGGCCACGGCACTCTACCAAGGGCCATAAAGTAAGACTCTGTCTCTACAAAAAAAAAAAAAAAAGTTTATAAAATAATGAAAAATTTAAAAGGAAAGTAAAAGTCTGAATGTGGAAAATAGCTAAGGTTCAGGGGTGTTATTTTCCCCCCTTCAATCCAATTGATAAGAATGAAAACATTTTTCTTACATTAGGATTTGTTTCAATGAATAATAAACTCAGTCTGAGTAAAGTGTGAGACGCCCCAAGGTAATATTAACATTGTTTAATTCCATGCTTTCCAAGGGATCAAGAAGAGAGGGAAATCACTGAGAAACTGAAATGTAGATGCTCCTGGAAAGTGGCAATTTTAAAGAATTTTTGGCAGTTGGTGCATTTTAAAGAGTAGTTGGAACTCTTACACAATTTCAACAGTGGAGAAAAAACTTCTCGCAGTTCCACATCCATATCCCTCATTCAACAGCTTTTTTTCTTTGTTTTAAAATAATTAAGATTTTAGAAAAATACAATGAAAATTCCCATATATCTTTCACCTCAACTCCCCAAATGTTACCATTCTGCCCCTCTTGACTTAGCATTCTCTTTTGTCTATATTTATATTTTTTCTAAAAATTTGGAAGTTGTACATATGATACCCTTTTACTTCTCGAATAGATACTTCAATCTGTGTTTCCTAAAAATGAGGACATTTTCTTTTTTTCACGTCTCATTCTTTTTCAATGTGTATATTAATGTTCAAGATTAGGGGTTTTACAGGAGGACATTTTCTTACATAATCACAGTCCAATTTTCAAAATCTGGAAATTAACACCAATACCATAGGATTAAGTAATACATATATAGAGAACTCTCATTCAAATATTACCAGTTGTTCCACAAATACCCTCTCTAGACTATTTTTTAAAAATATTCTCTAGCTGCAGTCTTGGCGAAAAACTAATCTCCAGTCTTTTCAGAAAGAGGTAGTCATCCACTCAGCACATGCAAATAGAATTTGTTGAGCCTCATTAATTTTTAGGAAAAGGAAACTGAAATTTCCTTTTAGCTTTGCACAGAGATATTCTTCATTCCCTAAATGAAAAGATCCCAAATGGAGTCTCACTCTGTTCCCCAAAGCCTGTGTTATCAGAGAAGATTGTTCCTTTTCTGTGCAGGGTGCTTGTTCACTTCTTCTTCCTGATTCCTCATTAGGCCGAGAAAACCAATGTCAAAAATATTCTGGAAAATGTTTTCCCCTTTTTATCACACATAATACAAGGTATTTTTCCATCTCAATTTTAAAACCAAACTGCATGCCCAGGGCTGCTTGTGGATGTAACAGCTCCTACAGGTAGGTTATTCCACTGTTATACGGTGCAGCCTTCCAAAAGAAGTAGCAGCTGTTTAACTAATATATTCCAAAATAAATTAAACACAAATCACAGAAAGTGGTTAAGTCTTGTAGACTGCAGAGGGGAAATGGGGAATTTGAAAATCAGAAATAGAGGTGGATGGGGGAATTTTATAGTAACCCCTTTGTCCTTTGTACAGTCTGATTTTTTTTTTAAGCCATGTGTGTATATGTTATGTATTCAGAGAGCGGGTGGAGGAAAAGGGGGTGGAGGAAATGGGGCTGGAGAGAGAGAGAGAGAGACAGTCAGGAATAGATTCTCAGGTAGAATCATGGGTAGGTAGATAGATATAAGGACTAAAAGTTTGAAGGAACAGCAGGTTCCATATTCTCTGGCTGCACCTTTTATTTTTAAAGCCATCACTCTCTTCCTCTTTCCCAGAGCGACGGTTTAGTCCTCTCTTGTTAGCGGGAGTCTCTTCCTCAGGTGGAGATACAAACACATTTAGTCACGCATACACTCTCAGCAGGACCACACTCATGCACACAGGCACAAACACGTTTTTAGATTTGGAGGTGTGTGCGGGGGAGCTGGGGAGCTGGCAGTCTAAGCAGGACCTCCCTCCTCTTCGCCTTCCTCCTCAGATCTTCCGTCTCCCCTCCCCTTTCCCACCCTTCGCCGGCCTTACTCCCCGGTCCCGCACCCCCGCCTCGCTCCGCTCCGCTCCAGACCGCGCATACCCAGGAGACTGGACTCGCGTAAATTTCCGCTCGTCCGCGTGGCCGCCCGGGCGGAGGGGGGCGCTCGATGACGTCAGAGCGGAGCTAGGGGGCGCCACTCCGGGCTGCCGGCCGCTCCCAGCCCTGCGGCCCCCGCTCGCCCTATAAAAGAGAGGGGGCTGCGCTAAGTGCGGCACACCGCAGGGACCCGGGCGCACGCGGGTTCCCAGGCGTCTCCGTCTCGCCGTCCTCGGGCACCTCGCCGCACTGCCCGGCCGCCATCCTCCTCTGCGCGCGGGCTCAGGCGATCCGGGCCATGCAACCGGCGGTGCTTCTCAGCTTCCTGGGAGCGGCGGTGCTGGCCGGTGAGTGGGCGCGGCCGGCTGCTCAGCACCGCGGACAGCGCCAGCTCGGCCTGCCCGCGGCTCCCGGCATCTTGGCTGCCCGAGAGAGGGAGGGTGGAGTGGAAGGTTTCTCTCTGCCTCGAGGTTCATTTCTTCTCTCTCCCGGATCCTTCCCTTCAACTCCATCTCCCCCAACCCCTGTTCGACTCGGAAAAAGCCATAGGGCTTCCTACCTCAACCGGGAGAATTTCAGTCTTTTCTTATCTGAGGGTTTTCTGTAGATAGTAAGAAAATGGGCCACACCTCCAAGGAAACCCCACATTTTGTGCTCAGTTCTAAGATGTCACGCTCTAGCTGACCGTCTAGAGAGATCCTGTTGTATAATCTAATTCTGCATCTGTTTGGCTTTCAAAAACCAAGTGACTACAGGCTGGCAGGAATACATGTAGTATGATACTAGTTGGTATCTGCATAATTTCCTTTATTGTATAAACATGATGAAATAAAAGTAAGCCCATGTGTATGTAGAATGCATCTTTTAACATGTTTGCATGTAATATACGTATGTATGTCTGCTCAGGTATAAGTGTGTACAGGTTTAAAATAATATGTTTCTGTGTTGTGTATTTCCAACTGTAGAGAAGGGTAATTTTGCACTCTAGTTAATTCTTTTTTTAAGTTATGAATGGAAAGTGCAATAACTTTTGTACTCCAGGAAAATAACTAATATAAAAATAACCACAGAAGTATCTTTGGAGTAGTAAAAAAATTATTTTAGTCAATTTAGGAGGATATTTTTGAGAGTTTCTTTTGATGTGTGGAAGATTGTAGGATTAATCTTTCAAACTTCTCTGAATGTCTAAGAAATTATCTCTGAAGATTTGAAAGTGTGTGTGTGTGTGTGTGTGTTGAAGTCAGTATTGGACTATTGAGAAGAGAGTATACTACCACCAAATTAAACTAGAGATTTTCCTTGGCTATTTTAATGATCTTTTATTAAGACCAGTGAAATTGAAATAGCGTGATCCATGAATATGAAGCTTTTATTGACATCAACTACTGTATCCAAAATGTAGAGATAAAATGAAAGCCAGTGGTAATTTACTTTACTGCAAGCTACATACATTCAGAATTTTCTAAAATTCTTGCCATTCTTACAAATTGACGATAAATGTTCTTAATTTTATTAAAGAAAACTAAATGAATAGTTCAGATTTCTTTCTGGCCAAATACTTTCAGAAAGGACTTGCTTAAGAAGTTAAAATATACACTATAAATATACAGTACATATTGTGCTTTTAGAGCACAAAACAGAGACATTAATAAGACTTATTTAACTATTAGTGGTAAAATATAGATCTTTTAAGTTAGAGAATATTTTAAATAAAGGTTCATATTTCAATAGCAGCTAAATGAAGACATGATACTCTAAAATTTTTGTTTTCAGGTATAATTCATGCACCATAAAACCCATCCTTTTAAAGTGGTTGGATTCAGCACTTCTTTATTAATTTCACAGATTATGTAACCATCACCACTATCAAATTTCAGAAAATTTTTATCACACCAGAAAGATACCCTCTGTCCATTAGTAGTCACTGCTTCATTCCCACCAACCCTCAGCCCCTGGCCATAAGACATAATAGCTTTCAAGTAGAGTTTGTTATTTGCAAAATCACAGGGCTAGGAGAAACCTTAAGAAACCATCTAGTTTATTTCCTACCCATAAGATCTTCTGGAGGGAGATCCAGAGACCTTTTATGGTAGCTACTGTGCACTCTAAAAATTAATATAAGTGAAGTAGTCACATGATATCCGTATTATTCTAGGTAAGATTCTGCATTCAGAAGAGCTTGCTTAATGTATTTTATAGCTATATTTTACTAATAAATCTGGGATTGAACCTCAATGGTCTTTTTTTTTTTTTTAATTTGGCCGGGGCTGGGCTTGAACCCGCCACCTCCGGCATATGGGACCTGCGCCCTACCCGTTGAGCCACAGGCGCCACCCAGAACCTCAATGGTCTTAATGAGATATTAATACTTTACAAGTTATTCTCAGACTTAATTTATTATTTGATAAATTTTCTACCATTTGACTATATCACTTCTAACATGAGCATTAGATTTTCTTTTGTGTCCCCTGAATCTGACTGCATACAAGAATAAATTGAATTGCTTATGGGGAGTCAATATGCCTTTGGCTATTACTTTGCTGTCACAGATTCTACTGAAAGAAATGCAGTGGCACTTAGATGTCTCACCAAGATATATAATGTGCTTTCACAAGCAGGCCCTAGTTCCTTTCCATCAAAAGGAGGTCCGAAGAGCCCTAATCAGAGAAATAGAACTGTTCTGTAATAACAAATATAAGCTATAAATCGTCTACAGTAATAAAACTCTCTGCCATCAAATCTAATAACTATTAATACTTTGGCAACACTAGGAGTTAAGAAAAGCATCTATTTTACATTTTTGAAAAAAAAAGTGTTGGCAAGAAACTGCTTTACCAAAGAAGGTTTAGGAAAGCTGGATTTTTAAAAGGCACCTTCTGTTTTATTAGGGATTAATTTTCTTATAGCTATTTCTAATAGCTGTCTTTTTCCAAAAGACATTTTTTTCAGATAGAAAGAGAAAATGTTAAACTGGGTGTGGTCTCAAATAATAGTCATTTGGGGTATAAAAGAACAGCCTAGCATATTGGGCCTGGGGTACTAAAGTAGATCGTCCAGATCTTGTCTGGCCTGCATTTTAGGAAGAACTTAGAGTCATTTCTCAAGCATTTTTAAATGATTCTAAATGGGCTGGATAACTGTGGGCCCCTTGAAACAATTGAAATCAATTCCAGGCCATGTTTTGAAAAGGAAAATTTAGTAAAGTGAGTAAATAAAACAGATGTCTTATTACTACGCTGAGCCCCATGATATGTAATTGATTTGGGGTGAGGGATGTTTAAAGAGGCCTGCAGAGCAAAGCATACTTGGAGTAAAGGTCAGGTTGCTATTCACAAATGAGCTGTACATGAGGAATGTCTGTGTCTAATTCTGGGGGGGTCTTGCTTCTGTCCCAGCTAGAGCTTCTCTTGTCTCAAGAACCTAGAATAATTTTCTACACTGAGTTTCTCCCACCATAATAGCAGTTCTCTACTCCAGGGACAGCCCAGAGAACTGTAGAGGTGGACTTACATTTTATATGTAAATGCTTTGGGCTGTTCTAATGGAAAGTGATTATACAGAATAAAGTAAAAGTGAAAATAAGAGAATCAAAGCAGCCTGGAAAGAGAGTGAAGGCCACTGGAAAATTAAAATTACATGAAGCCTTTTCTAACCACTTCAAACACTGTTTTGAGATAACAGAATCTCATGCAATTTGATTTAAACAAATTAAGTTTTTTCCTTTTAAAATATTCTCCTAAATCAGTTGTTAAACATCAGTTTGCATATGACATTACGGACATGAGGCTGCATGGGGAGAATTACATTCCTCCCATGTTCTTTACACGGTTGTCGACAATCGTGGGGTAAAGGGAAACACAACATTGGTGCAGACGCATGAGCAAGCTTCTCCAGGCAAAGGCCTTGGGCATAAACAAAAAGGTAATTCATTAAGGAAGAGAGTCATAACCATGTTTTTGTAAAGGAAATTAGTCTTGAGAGGAAGATTTTCTTGGAAACAGGGATAGGCAGAGGGAGCCACAGATCTTTACCCATTTGGGGTAGGCAGAGGAGAAAGGTTAAAGAGAACACCCTGGCTGTATTTGGACTTAGTGTGTTGTGAACTTTTTATTGAAGTATAATATAAAGAAAACTGAACAGATCATGAGTAAGCAGCTTAATTAGCACACCCACGTAACTAACCAGCATCCAGATGAAGAAGCAGAACCTTTTCCAGTACCCAAAAGCTCCCCTTGTCTGTGGTCTGGATTTGATTTATACTGGATATAAGGTGGCATTTATTTCCAAATATACTGAAGGCATGGCTAGGTGGCAACAACCATGTTTATGTGTGTGTAAGCTGATTCTTCCCCTTTCTCTACCTAATATGGGGAAGCTCTGTGAGTTTGGGTTTGCACAACTTCCAGAAATCAACTCAAGCCATTTCCTATTCTTTCTCTCCTTCAAAGCTGTCAGTTCCATGCCGGTGGATAACAGGAACCACAGTGAAGAAATGGTAAGTTAAAATGTCAATTTTAGAATCTAGACTTGTATCTAGACTCAAGATTCTCCTACTGTCATCCCAAACCAAACACGCGTGTGTATACATGCGTGCGCACACACACTCACACAAACAAAAAAAATAACACAACTTAGTTTTTCAAAGCTGGGTTTTCATCTCTGAGAGAAGGGGAACAATGGATGTCCCTTCTGTGCTGAGCTCCTACATCCTTTCTGAATAGGTCAGCACCCCTGAGGATGGCTGTGTGGTCATAATATTTCCCTCTGACTGGTTCAGAAGTGAATGTTTATTTCCTTTCTCAGGGTAATTTCAACTCAATGCCTTCTTGCACAGGCTGGGGAGTTTCAACACAGTCTGTAAATCTATATCCCTATCCTAAGGATCCTGCATCAGTACAGGCCACATAGTCAAATCTCCCTTGACAGCACCTCTGAGTTGAGTAATCTGTCATCCCAGTGACACCGGCTTTTCCAACCTGCTTCCGGTTTCCCTGCAGGTGACTCGCTGCATCATCGAGGTCCTCTCAAATGCCCTGTCGAAGTCCAACGCCCCACCTATCACCCCTGAGTGCCGACAAATCCTGAAGAAAAGTAAGTGTCCCACACTGCAGGCAGATCTTTGTTACCACAAAGATCCTTTTCCTAAGATTGCTTAAGAGAAGTTGTCTCTGCCTGCCTATCCAGACTAATTCTTAGCCCTTAGTCTGTGGCACAGCAATTTTAGCTTCTGCTCCTTACTGATTGTGCTCTGGGGTCTTTTGACCTCTGTTGAGAGAGCTCCAGGGAAACTGATAAAAACCAAATAGCTAAAGTCTATAAGAACTCTGGAAACATTGTACCCAGAGGGTGATAGAATGCTGAAAAGGAGAAGGTCTGAGCTCTCTCTCCTCTGTGGTTAAGGCCAGAGTTCGCTGCACAGATTAAACATAAAGGAGTAGGGCAGGACAGGAAGTCACTACACCAGAGAGCATGCATGCCTTTGGAGGGGAGGCAGGTATTTCTCAGCTCTAGTTCTATTGTGGAGATTACAAACTCAGTTATTGTTCTTGGGATTTTTAAAAAAGAAGTTAAAATTTTTATTTTCAAGCAACATCTCCTGGTATTTAAGTGTTGCCTCTGAATTCAAATTTACTAAAAATGCTGTTTAGGTTGCACAGAACTCACCTAAATGGGCTACCGATTGCACCATCGATCTATCCTATTTTAGTTTTCTCTCTGTTGGGGATATGCCCTAAGCTGATTGGAAGACTGGTAAAACTTTTTGTCAACTGGGTGAATGAATTTCTTTATAGAGCCTCTGTCCTACCCCAAGCCCATCTCCACTCCCACTCTCTGCTGTATGTCTCTGAGTCAGCTTATAGTCACCCAGTGAATGGCTTTTTGGGGAGTAGGGAAGAATCATTGTTTTATGGCTTCAAGAGTCTAATTTCTTAGTAAGTATAAGAGTCTCTTTGACCAGCATTGATCTGGTTATCCTTGTAGCATGATAGTTAGGTGCATTTTCTCCTTTTTGCTTGAAAGTAAGAGTGAGCTTCCCACTATTTTTTTTTTTTTTTGAGACAGAATTTTACTATGTCGCCCTGGTAGAGTGCAGTGGCATCACAGCTCACAGCAACCTCAAACTCTTGGGCTTAAGCGATTCTCTTGCCTCATGCTCCCAAGTAACTGGGACTGTAAGCACCCACCACAATGCCAAGCTATTTTTTGTTGCAGTTGTCATTGTTGTTTAGCAGGACCTGGCCGGGTTCAAACCTGCCAGCCCCATGTATGTGGCCAGCGCCCTACCCACTGAGCTACGGCCGCTGCCAAGCTTCCCACTTTGGTTTCACAGATTGATAATGACAGTGTCTTGCTAATAGTAGCCCTTTTCCAATATCACCTGTGGGAGCTTAAAGCTAAATTTAGGAGGAAGTACCAAGCCTCAGGTACAAGCTGCTATAGGCAGTACATTTTTTAACTGGGAAAAAGTAAAAATACTTTTGTTCCTGGCACTTAAAATCCCACAAGCCTGTAGGCAGCAGGACAGAGGCCCTGGAGGCTGAGGTCTTGGCTGATCAGCAATATTTCAGCTAATTTTCACAGCGACATCCGTATCTGCCTCTGTTAGCTCAGGCTGCTGTAACAAATACCATAGACTGGGTGGCTTAAACAACCAACATTTATTTTCACAGTTGTAGAGGCTGAAAATCCAAGATCAAGCGTCTGTTGAGTGCCCACATCCTGGCTTATAGATATCTGCCTTTTCACAGTATCCTTACCTGGTGACAGAAAATATCATATCTCTCTATCTCTCTCTCATCTCTTATTAGGGCACTAATCCCATTATGAGGGTTGCATCCTCATGACCTAATTACCTCCCAAAGACCCCAGCTTCATATACCATCACATTAGGGATTAGCACTTCAATGAATATAAATTTGGGGGACACACAAATGTTTAGTTAATAGCACTATTTAAGCCCTCCCACTTACCTGTGCCCACTTGGTTAGCTCTGGCCCAGTGCTATACATACTACCACTGGCTCTTAAAAGGACTGGTGACAGGTGAACCAGCCCTCAGGTTCTGGGTATGAAAGGTCAGGGACATTTCCTTTGTCTTGTAAGTATGAGAATATTATCATCATGCCAGACTGGGCTTTAAATAAACAAGTACCGCCAATCCACCATTTCTTGGATATTTTTACAAAACATCAGTTTTTTCCATTTTGTAAGTATCAGTTCAAAATGAGTCATCAGTACACATCAATAGAAATATGACATGAGCCACAAACACTGTTTTAAATTTTATAGTAGCCACAATTAAGAAGTCAAAAGAGGGCGGCGCCTGTGGCTCAGTTGGTAGGGCGCTGGCCCCATATACCGAGGGTGGCGGGTTCAAACCTGGCCCCGGCCGAACTGCAACCAAAAAATAGCTGGGCGTTGTGGCGGGCACCTGTAGTCCCAGCTACTCGGGAGGCTGAGGCAAGAGAATTGCTTAAGCCCAGGAGTTGGAGGTTGCTGTGAGCTGTGTGATGCCACGGCACTCTACCGAGGGCCATAAAGTGAAACTCTGTCTCTACAAAAAAAAAAAAAAAAAAAAAAAAAAAAGAAGTCAAAAGAGACTGGTGAAATTAATTTCAATAATATCTTTTATTTTTATCCAACATATTATGTCTATATAGGCAGTCTGTATATTGAAATATATATTATCCAATACATATAAAATATTACCCTTTCAACATGTAATTGATACAAAAAATTGATTTTACATTTTTTTCCATGGGGAGTTTTAGAAATCCGGTGTGTTTCTGACATGTATAGCATGTCTCAGTTTGGACTAGCCACATTTCGAGTGCTCAGTAGCTACAAAGGGCTACTTCTATAGGGACCTTGGCTTCAGCCATTCTATCTGAATTCAGTGAAATTGAAATCCAAACCCTCCCAGCTAACAATTCAGTGTTAACTGTCTGTCTCCATTCATGGGATACTCTTGAGTTAAGGAGGATTTAGTAAAAAATTCTTGATATTTGGAAAATATGGGAGAGAACAGCATTCATTTAAAAATATCAGTTATACCATCTACTGCTGACCCAGGAAACACAAAGATCACTCAGTGTACTAAAGTTTATGCTCAGCATCTGAGAACACTTTGGGTGGATGGGACCTGAGTGAAGAAAGAAGTGGTCCTTTCCACTGCTGTGTAGTTTTCTCAGGGAATAAAAAATACACCCTTCTTATTACGGATTACTAAGTTATATTGTCACTTACTGCTAAAGTGGGTCTACACAATTGATTGGATAATAAAAGTGGGATATAAGGCAATAATTTAAAATGCTCAAATTGTTCTTTGAATCTTGGTATTTCCTCCTTTGGCTATTGAACTTTATTTAGCTAGATTATAGTTAGAGCCATTCACACAATGCTAACTTTTTAAACCCCACTTGGAGTAAACATGGTTAGAATGGTCCTGAATTATACTACTCTGACACTTGATGTCCTCTGTCTCCAAAAAGAGAAGACTGGACTAGAGTTCTAAGATCCCTTCTAGTTTAAAATTATAATATTTCATAAATCTATATGTGGATACAATTTGACCATTGATAGATAATACGAGTGAGAGATGCTAGTTGAGTATTATGAAAACATAAAAACATAGAGAGTTTATTATTTGATTTAAACCCAGCCGAGAAGCTTTTGTGGTATTTGTTTTTAAAAGGAATCTGAGTGTATTCTTCATTAATTAAAAAAATTATTCAAGGTGGAGCATGGTGGCTCATGCCTATAATCCCCATGCTTTAGGAAGCTGAGGAGGGAGGATTTCTTGAGGCCAGAAATTCAAGACAAAGCTAGTCAACATAACAAGACCCCCATCTCTACAAATATAAAATAAATAGCTAGATATGGTGGTATGTGCTTGTAGTCTCAGACACTGGAGGCTGGGAGTAGAGGATCATGTGAGCCCAGGACTTTGAGGCTACAGTGAGAGTGAGGATATCATTGTACTCCACCTGAGTAGCACAGCAGAGTCTTATCTCTAAAAAAAACAATTATTGAAGCAATTTTCAGTGTCCTCGGGATTTGTAGTGATTACCAAGGCTGATGCTTATTGAACCACAAGCAATTCTGAAGTTATACTTATGGTTATTTTCATTATAGGTGGAAAAGAGCTCAGAGACAAAGAGGAAAGTGAAAATGAAAGCACAAAGTTTGAAGTAAGATTGTTAAGAGACCCAGTTGATGCCTTGGATGCCCACAAGCCCCCCAGCAGAGAGGAAGCAGGAGTCCCAGGGGAGGAGGACATCCAAGGCCCGACAAAGGTGGACACAGAGAAATGGGTAGAGGGAGGCGGGCACAGCCGAGAGGGAGCAGGGGAACTTCAGGGGAGCCTTTACCCCTCTGACAGTCAAGTCTCCAAAGAAACAAAGACACGCCCTTCTGAGGAGAGCAACAAGGAAGAAGTGGAGAGAGAGAACTATGAGAAAGTGGAGCATAGGGAAGATGGCAGTGAAGAGAAACGCCTTGAGGAGCCAGGAGAAACACAGAATGCTTTTCTCAAAAGAAACCAGGCTTTGGCAACAGAAAAAGAGGAGTTAGTGGCCAGATCTGATACATCTACTGGGCATTCTGAGAAGACACATATCCAGGAAAAGAGCAGCCAGGAGAGTGGAGAGGAGACAGGGAGTCAGGAAAAACACTCTCAAGAGTCTAAGAGCCAACCCCAAAGCCAGGAAGAATCTGAGGAAAGTGAGGAAGACGTTACATCCAAGGTGGCCAAACGACGCACGAGGCCGAGACACCACCACGGGAGAAGCAGGCCTGACAGGGCTCCTCAAGATGGGAATCCTCCCTCCAAGGAAAGGGGACACCCCTTTGAGGAATCTGGGAAATCAAGTGTGGGCACTGCCAGTTTAGAAGAAAAGAGGGACCACCATTCAGCCCAGTACAGGGCTTCAGAGGAAGAACCTGCATATGGGGAGGCAGAGAGAAGTTATCCAGGTATCCAAGCCCCAGAGGAACTGGAGGGGGAACAACGTGGGGGCAGAGGGAGTGAAGAGTACAGGGATCCAAGGCCTCAAAATGAGGAGAGTTGGGACAAGGAGGACAAGAGAGACCATCCCAGCTCAGAGCTTGACAATATGGCGCACAAATATAAGGAAGAAATGGAGCAAGAGAAGGGCCATGAGGGGGAGAAGGGACATCCTCACAGAGGCAGGGGAGGGGAGCCAGGTGCCTATTCCATGCCTGAAACCAGAGAAGAGAAAAGGTTCTTAGGTGAGGGATACCACCATGCTCAAGAAAGCCAGCTGGACAAGGCAAGGAGACACCCACAAGATGAGTGGAAAGAGCTGGACAGACATTACCTCAACTACGGTGAGGTAGGGGCCCAAGGGAGATGGCAGCAGCAGGAAGACCTGCAAGATGCTAAAGAAGACCGGGAGAAAACCAGGCTTCAAGACAGACAATATGCCCCCCGTCACAACACTGAAAAGAAGAAGCGGTTAGGGGAGCTGCTCAACCCGTACTACAACCCTGTCCAGTGGAAGGGCAGCCATTTTGAGAGAAAAGACAACCTGGGTGACAATTTTCTTGAAGATGAAGAGGGAAATGGGCAGACCTTGAATGAGAAAAATTTCTTCCCAGAATACAACTACGACTGGTGGGAGAAAAAGCCCTTCTCAGAGGATGTGAATTGGAGCTACGAGAAGAGAAACCTTGCCAGGGCCCCCAAGCTGGATCTGAAAAGACAGTATGACAGAGTGGCCGAACTGGACCAGCTCCTTCACTACAGGAAGAAGGCAGCTGAATTCCCAGATGTTTATGATTCTGCGGAGTTGATGAACATACACCACGAGGCAGAAAATGAAAAGGACAGGGCTGACCAGAGGGTTCTGACAGAGGAAGAGGTAAGGTGTGGGGCTTTTGTTTAAAATTAATGTCCTATGGTCAATGTTAATATGTTATGTTTAATTCTGATATTCATAGGAAGAAATTGGTGGGAATTAATGACCATGAGAAAAGTGCCTTCATCATGGGGTAGATAGCACTTCTGGGGCCTATTTCTACCCGTCATCTGAGCTGTTGTCCACATCCGTGTCCACATTCCTCTTCAGGGCTTTGCAACACCAGCCACACATTGGAATCACCTGGACAGCTTATAAGTTACTGTGTCTGGGACCCATCCTCCGAGATTTTTGTCTCCTTGGTACTGGGTGCTGCCTGGGCATCAGGACATTTTAAAGCTCCCTGGTGACCACAATATTCAGCCCAGGCTGACAACCACTGTTCTATTGTCTTCCCCTTGGTTGTTTGATTGCTCATCACAATCTCCCAGGTAGAGTAGGGAGAATAGGTGATACAGAAACTAGTTGCTTTACTATTTAGTTTGCTATCATTACTGGTTCATGCAGTACAATCAGATATTTACATCTGGGAGAGGTATCATTATTGGAGCTGTACCTGCCCAAATGTCTTTTTCCTAGTATTGATTATGTAAGTTGGTGCTTCTTTTCGAAGTTGAATCAGAATCAAGAGGGATTCCTACTCCCCGCCCCAGAGTTTCTGATTCAGTAAGTTCTGGGTGGGGGTGGGGGGCGGGAGAGTCTAAGAATCTGCATTGCAACAAGTTCCCTTGATGATGCCTGTGATGCTGATGCTGGCCAGGGGACCCCACTTTGAGAACCCCACTACTGTAGGGTTGACTCACAAAGTTTCTAACATACCATAAAATTCCTCTCCCCATTCATACTCCCTCAAACAATGGCAAAAAAAATTGATTCTGGATCTCATACCTTCACTTTTCTGTATTTTCCAGGAAAAAGAACTTGAGAACTTGGCTGCAATGGATTTGGAGCTACAGAAAATAGCTGAGAAGTTTAGCAAAAGAGGCTAATGGTTGTTGGAGCAATGGGCAGTGTTAAGAAGCAGCCCTCACATTGTGTATTTTCCACCACTTCACTGAGAGGCACCATTTATTTACCCAAAGGCAGAGAGTAGAACTCATTATTCATTAAATGTTTGACACAATTGGAAATGTCTTTATTTTTCACCAGAATGCTATTGAAAATATGAATAGCATGACTTGTAGTATATTCTTTCTTGCAAAATAGACATATTAACATGCTTGTGACAATGACTGTGTTACTGTCTTTGAAAAAAATGTTTGTCTCAATTTGAAACAATAAAAGATTGACCTGAGACCAAAAGCATCATTGTACAATCTCAGCTTCCTTTGGGCTAATAGGGAGGAGTGTGATTTTTCAAATATATTCTTTGAAGTAAATTGTGAAAAATGGCATTTTGGATCTGTTGGTCTTTGAATACATAGTGAAATAAAAAAGCAAACCTTTAGAAGTGAAAGAATGTGCCAGCTATAAAGAGAAAGAGATCAGGAAAAGACATCTGCTTCCCCAGCCCAGGGCGATGTTTGAAGAACTTGTTTCAAAAACCATCATAAGAAATTAGTTTTAAAATACTGTTATCTGGGGAACCATAGTAGCCAACCAAGGACCATTTTTCAGGGCTGAGAAGAAAGCCTGGATAGTGTGATGAATTCTGGAACGGGAGTCAGAACATCTGGCTTGTCCAGACAGACTCCTGGTCCCTCAGGGACTATCTTATTTCTACTTTGTAAGAAGACAGAGCTCAGACTGTTATTACAAGAAGGATACAAGTCTGTGTGAAACACTCAAGAGTAGTGGCTGACATACAGCTATGGCATAGGAAATGTTAGCTGCTGCTGTGACCGTCTCTGCAGCTTCTTACAGCAAGAGGGTTGGACAATTCTCCATCTCCCTCTTTTATCTGCCATTTTATTCCTCATCCCTGGTGGCTTCTATTTGGTTGATTTCTACTGTTTTGACAGTTAAGGTGAAAAGCTATTGTCTGGGAGGTGGAATAGGGGAGAGAAAAACATTCTCTCCACTCTCTGAAGATTTGATAATTAAGTCTATGAAATAAACTAACAGTAAGCAGATTAACAAAAGAAAAACTGTGTTAATTATGTGCATAGGCCTGGGAATTCCATAATACAAGAGACTCAAAGAAGGGCCAAGGGTGGGGGACCTGTGGCCTTGGGGTGGCACTTCTGGACGCTTTTGACTGAACTCAAATTTGGATTCAATTGAGGGATCCAAAGGGCCACATGTGACTCCAAGGCTGTAGATTTCCAACCCCTTTTGGAGGCTTGGAGCTTTTGGTGGCAACACAAGTTATGCAAGTGTGAGGGAAGGAATTGTGTGGTGAATAAATGTTCTGTCATCTAGATGAAGTCTCTCAAGTAACAAAAGTTATTTAAAAAAACCAGTTATTAATGAGTGGTGCCTGTGGCTTAAAGGAGTAGGGCACCGGCCCCATATACTGGAGGTGGCGGGTTCAAACCTGGCCCCGGCCAAAAACTGCAAAAAAAAAAATCAGTTATTAATAAAAGCAAACCTCTTCCTTTTATGCAGATATTTTACTATTAAATAACATACATTCTCCTTATAGACATAAATTTCCTTTAGAAAAAGGCAGCTGTTCAGAACTATTCCTGTGTCTGCAGTTTCTCAGAATAAGCAGCTCAAAGTATGTCAAAGAAGTATATTTTGGGGGTATGAAATTCTGGTTTCCTACAGTCATATTTTGGGGTGGTGTGTCCTGAGCTTCCAGAGTGGTAAAAACAAGGCTGGGGATCACATATGACTTATATCTATCTGGGAAGTCCTGGTTCTCCTCCTCTTGTGTAAATCAAGAATTCCTTGTGCTAATTTAACTGGATTCTTTTCAGGCTGAGTTTCTGTGACACACTTTTCCAGGAGAGTTGCAGCTTCATCATATGTAGCATGGGAAGCAAACCAATTGGTGCTATGAATTTGATGGCAAATTGTTCACACACTTCTAGAAGGCTTCTTACTATTTCCTGCCTGTTTTTTGTTTTTTTTTTTGTTGTTGTTTTCCTGGCCCTGGGATCATGACTGGCTGGTTGCAAAGGCCAGTAAGTTGCGTCAGGGATGGCTGCAGCCCTCACAGCATACAGGGCATTGGTGAATAAATTTTGTACTAGTTTCCTAGGACAAACCAGGTGGCTTAAAACATAAATGTATTCTTTTACAGTTCTGGCGGCTAGCAGTTCAAAATCAAGGTGTTGGTAGGACCACCCTCCCTCTGAAGCCTGTGGAGGAGGCTCTTCCCTGCTTCCTCATGGTTTCTGGTGGCCATCGGCCTACTTTGGCTTGTGGCAGCATAACTCCAAGCTGCCTTCATGTTCCCAGGGCCATCTTCTCCCCATGAGTCTGTCCCTCAACGTGATGTTCTTTTTGTAAGGATACCAGGCATATTGGATTAAGAGCCCACCTCATCTTAACTAATTACATCTGCCACGACCCTATTTCTAAGTAAGCTCACGCTCTATCCTGCCGTACCAGGGATGGGCATTTATTAAATTTTTTTCTGTGGATACAATTCAATCTTTAACAAGGCAGGCCGGTTCCCACCGGCCTCAGGTGGAATAATTTTGAGGCTCATATTGCTCTCTGCCTCCCAGAATTCTTTTTTTTTTTTTTTGTGGTTTTTGGCTGGGGCTAGGTTTGAACCTGCCACCTCCGGCATATGGGACCAGCACCCTACTCCTTGAGCCACAGGCGCCGCCTGCCTCCCAGAATTCTGCGGAAGATTGAATTCCAGATACCACAGGTGACCTGCTTGAAAATACATCCTTTACTCACTGCTAGGATTATAGGCATGAGCCACCGCAACTGGCCTATGTATCTAATTATTTTAAACAAATTTTTAGTCATTTAGGGCCTGCCTGCTTTGTATATCATACCTACTCAGCCTTGGCTGGTCACTGATAAGTGCCTTGTGGTTATAAGACCCCAAGCTGCTCCTGGCCTTTGGGGCTTGATGATCTGGGGGAGACTCTTCCATGGTGCTACTGAGCAACATCTAGACACAGGAGACCCAGAAATAGGAAGAGGCAGGGAAAGATTCTCCCCCAGAACTGTCAGAGGGAGCACGACCCTGCTGAAACACCTGCCGAGGGCAGTACCTGTGGTTCAAGGAGTAGGGCGCTGGCCCCATATACCAGAGGTGGTGGGTTCAAATTCGGCCCCTCAAAAAAACAAAAACAAAAACAAAAACAAAAAAAACACCTGCTGGTCTGAACTGTGAAAGAATAAATTTCTGCTCTTTTTGGCTACCCAGTTTGTGGCACATTGTTATGGACATTTAATACAATGAAAGACAAATGGCCTTGGTGCTTGTCCCCCAAGTCCTTCTGTAGATGCAGCCACCTATAGGTTAAATTTTAAGAGTTTTTTATTATTTGTTAATTGTCACATTCTCTAATAGGTTGTCAAGAAGGAGTTATAGCACAGAGATGGGACAGGAGGGAGAAAGGGTCCGTATGTTTCAAAATAAACATGCACAACCTGCCATTGTAAAACATAGCATAATCGGGTGATTTTAAGTGCGAAAATAATTAGTTGCAATAATTACAGCTCTGTAGTCCAGGAACTGGATGCTCAGACACATGATAGGCCTCACTGAGAAAATGGCTGGTGATGAGCGACCTCAGGGAAGTGTGGGTGTGAGCCATGTGGACACCTGGGGAAGGACATTTTAGTCTGAGGGAACAGCAGTTGCAAAGGCTGGGCCAGGAATGTGTGTGGCATGTTTGAAGATGAACAGTTGGTGCTGTCATGAGAGGCAATGTTAGAGGCAACAGGGACCAGGTCACACAGGGCTTTGTAGGTGCTGGCAAAGGCTTTTACTTTTGTTATTGGAGAGTTCTCAGCAAAGAACTTATAGGATTTGCTTTACATTATATGTCTGGCTGCTGAGTTAAAAAAAGGCTGTAAGGGAAAGTGAGGGTGAAAATACAGAAACTGGCTAGGGAGAGCCTGAGAGAATCCTGGCTGGGCATCATGATAGCTGGGGCCAAGGTGGTGGCTCTGGGGTGGGGAGAAGTCAGCAAACCCCAGATCTATCCCGGAGACAGAGCCAATAAGGAGGGCTGACTGGTTTGATGTGGCAGGAGGGAGCCAAGATTTCAGGCCTGAGGGACTTGGAAAGTGAGGACTGCAGGAGGGATTGGCTTGGGAGGGAAGACTAGGAGCCGAGGTTTGAATTATATTAAGTTTGAGGCATGAATTGACACCCAGCAGAGATGCTGAGTTGGGTTTAAGGGTGGAGCTGGAGGAAAAGGTCTGTGCTGAGGACTTACCCTGGGAGTCATCACCACAGAGGTGGGATTTAAATCCTTAAAACTAGGTGAGATGGGTGTTCAAACTTTTAAACAGGGGGCCAGTTCACTGTCCCTCAGACCGTTGGAGGGCCAGACTATAGTTTAAAAAAAACCCAAACTATGAACAAATTCCTATGCACACTGCACATATCTTATTTTGAAGTAAAAAAACAAAACGGGAGCAAATACAATCACACTGCCTCATGTGGCCCGCGGACTGTAGTTTGAGGACCCCTAGACCATATAAAGGAGTCAAAGATGGCTTCTAGGTTTATTTCTTCATTGAAGACTGAAACTGGTTAGGTCAAATTCAAGTTTTAATATATCCAATTATTTATTTTTTTTTGAGATAACAGTCTCACTCTGTCCAGCCCCAGGTAGCATGCCATGTCATAGTTCACAGCAACCTCAAACTCTTGGGCTCAAGTGATCCTCCAGCCTCAGTCTTGCAAGCTGGGTCTGTAGGTGCCTGCCACAACACTTAGCTAATTTTTCTATTTTTAGTAGAGATGGGTCTCCCTCTTGCTCAGGCTGGTCTCAAACTTCTGATCTCAAGCAATCCATGTGCCTCAGCCTCCCACAGTGCTGGCATTACAGGTGTGAGCCACCTCAGCCAGCCTATATATATCCAACTATTTTAAACAAACTTTAAGCACATTTTTAGTCACATAGTGCCTGCCTCCTTTGCATACCATGCTTTCCCAACTTTGGCTGGTCACTGATAAGAGCCTTATGATTATAAGACCTGAAGTTGTTCCTGGCCCTTGGGGCTTGCTGACTTGGGGGTGGGGGGACTCCCCATGGTGCTACTGAAGAACATCACCTAGACACAGGAGCCCCATTTCTAATCCCCTTCTCTCAGTGGGGCAGGGGGCTGCCGTTCCCCTTCCTCCTCCTTTCTGAGTAGCAGCTGCCGTGATGCCGCCTCTGGACAGACACTTGCTGTGAGGGACATCCCCACCTTCCCTTTGCAAACCTGTCAATGTCTCTGTCCCTCAGTAAAGCCTATGTGTGCTGTTGCCACCTCATGATCACATTGCTTCACCAGTACTGCCAATCCCTGGAGCACCCACGCGAGCTAGTACAGACAAGGGGAACAGCTGAGCCCCGAGACAGTTAATGTTTGTTAGAAGTCTCAGAGATAAGCAAAAGAGACAGAAAGGCCAGAGAGCAGGAGCGCAATGGAGAGACAGTGGTGTCCTAGAAGCCAAGTGAGGAAAATAGTAGCAAGGACCAGGGATGGTGCCCAACCCAGCTGATGGGCCTGGAGGATCCCCGAGGGAGTTCTGGATTTCACACTACTGTGTATTCTTTGTTGCTGCTCATTCTAAACCAGCTCCCCACTGTGGATGCTCCCATTTCATCCACGCCATGCTCTTTCATTGCTTCACTGAAATCAGTGCTCAGCAAACTTTTCCTCAAAGGGCCGATAGCAAGTATTTTAGGGTTTGAGGCCACATAGTTTCTACCCCAACTATTCAACGATGCTATGGTGAAAGCAGCCACAGACAGTACGTAAATCAATGAGTGTCTCTGGGTTCCAACAAAACTTCAATTTGAATTTCATATAATTTTCTCATGTCTCAAAGTTATTTTTTTTTAATAAAATTTTATTTTATTTATTTACTTACTTGCAGTTTTTGGCCAGGGCTGGGTTTGACCCTGCCACCTCCGGCATATGGGGCTGGTGCCCTACTCCTTTGAGCCACAGGCGTTGCCCGCTTTTTTTACTTTTCTTCACCAATCATTTAAAGAAAGTAAAAACCAGCCTACCACGGTGGCTTGAGCACTCTGGAAGCTGAGGCAGGAGGATCTCTTGAGCTCAGGGGTTCAAGACCAGCCAGAGCAAGAGCAAGACTTCGTCTCCACTAAATATAGGAAAGTTAGCTGAGTGTTGTGTTAGGCACTATTTGGGAGGCTGAGGCAGGATTGCTTAAGCCCAGGAGTTTGAGGTTGCTGTGAGCTGGGCTGACGCCATGGCACTATAGCCTGGGCCCCAAAAAACCAACCAACCAAACAAACAAAAAAACAAACCAACCAAATAAAAAAAACCCATAAAACCTTTCTGGCTTGCAATATATATAAAAAACTCAAAAGTGGGCCAGATTTGGCCAGTGGGTTTTGACTTGCTGACTCCTGATTTAAATCAATCATATTTTTAAAAATTTCTCTTCCTTGAATCTGTTGCTATGTTGCTTGAGTTTATATCGAATGTAGCTCCTGTGTCTCCTAGGAGAGGCCACTTTACCCACCTGAGTACCTCACTGAACAAAGTGCTCCCACAGGCAAAGGAACTGCTGTACACTCTACACCCTGGGTTAACTTCTCTGCTTGTTAAAGTTTCTTGGCTTATAGTAATCAACACTAAGCAGACTAAACACCTGAAAGACTGAGCCCCTCCTCCCCCACATTTCAAAACAAAATTTCCTTACAGCAGCGGTTCTCAACCTGTGGGTAGTGACCCCTTTGGGGGTTCAATGACCCTTTCACAGGGTCACCTAAATACATCCTGCTTATCAGTTATTTACATTATGATTCACAACATTCACAATAGCAAAATTACAGTTATGAAGTAGCAACGAAACTAATTTTATGGCTGGGGATCACCACAATATGAGGAACTGTATTAAAGGGTCTTGGCATTAGGAAGGTTGAGAACCACTGCCTTAGAGCCTTGTTACTTTTCTGTCAAAGTGAAAAATGAAATGTCAAAATCTTTCCAGTCTTGTTTTCATGGTATCTCAGATAAATGCCAAAAGCTCACGTTACTGGCTCATGATATTTATTTCCTATGCTTCAGAGAGTTTGCCTTCCTCATAAAGGCTCAAAAAGCTGTGGGTACCTAAGCAATGTTAATAGGGGAGTTAACAATTTATTAGTTGCTCTTAAGCAGCTATTCAGAGACCTCACATCTCTTGTCATCTGATCTGTGCCACCTAGGTAAGTCTAAAGAAAACCTGTAATCCTTTTTACAGCCTAGAGGCGACATTACATTTCAAGTAAAGGTATTAGATACGCCCTGGTCTTGGTAGCATTGCACCAAAGCACATTACAGAATCAGCAACATTTGGAATGAATCTCAATCACATTTTTAGGACATACTTTCAGTACTTACTATTATTCTTACAATATTTACAGCCAATGCTTTATTCATTTTTAAACCAACCTGATCTGGAATGATAGAACCGATGCTTTAAAACAAAAAGCAAGGGCGGCGCCTGTGGCTCAGTCAGTAAGGCGCCGGCCCCATATGCCGAGGGTGGCGGGTTCAAACCCAGCCCCGGCCAAACTGCAACCAAAAAATAGCCGGGCGTTGTGGCGGGCGCCTGTAGTCCCAGCTGCTCGGGAGGCTGAGGCAAGAGAATCGCTTAAGCCCAGGAGTTGGAGGTTGTTGTGAGCTGTGTGAGGCCACGGCACTCTACCGAGGGCCATAAAGTGAGACTCTGTCTCTACAAAAAAAAAAAAAAAAAAAAAAAAAAAACAAAAAGCAAATACCCACACTGTTTTTTTTTTTTTTTTTTTACAAAAATCTTAATACAGTCTTGTATTAAGATTTTTGGCTCTTCCATATAAAACCAGTCCATGAATGACTGATACATGAATGATCTGCTTGATACAATTTTAGCACACCTCTAAGCTAAACACGCGTTTATGGGAACTATAGTATGTTGCCAAGTATCCTCATCCAATAAATAGTGTGGATGTTACAAAATTATTTTTTGTGTTTTACTTTTGAACCCCACTCACTTAAGTGGCATTCCACATAACTCTGCTGGTAGCTAGATGTCTGGAAGTCATAAAATTATCCTCTTATCTCCTCCAAAGGTGAATGCCCATTTTACACACAAGTCAAAAAGAGTAGTGGTTCTCAAGCGGTGGTTCCCAGGCCAATGGCACCAGCATTCACCTGGAAACTTACAGAAATGTAAATTCTCTGCCCCACCTCAGACCTACTGAGTAAGAAATTTGGGGGTGGAGAGTAACAATATGTACTTAGGAAGTCATCTATAGGAAGTTTTTCAACACTTAGAAGTTTGCACACGGTATTTGCAAACCACTGAATTAAATCATATGCATTCAAAAGACAAAGGAAATTATATGAGAAAAAATAACACAAGTTAAACTTTTGTGGCTGGTACTGGTAAGATGACTTCACAAGTCATCTCCAGGGGAACATGGGAACACAGAGCCTATTATAGCTTAGATTCCAGTGTCCTGCCCACAGTGACCAATAAGGATTTAGGGAATGAAATGAGTCTTGAAAACTGGCTGAATCCCAAGTAGGAGATGGTCCTAACAGTGACCAGCAGAGACCAGCCACTACTAAAGCTAGTCTGTGCAGTTTTCTGTTCTCCTTGACTGAACTTGACTGGCAGATGTGGGTCTGAACAGCCTGCAACGTGTTCAGTGAAGTGCTAATCCAAGCATGTCTCTACTAAAAAGAGTGTGTCTCACAATCAGCAATTAATGTGGCAACACTGACTACATCATTAATGTTAGATGGATCATAGTAAGAAAGTCTTTTATTCTTTAAAAGCAATTGTTTTCAGAAAAAGTAAGTAAAACCAAAGTTGCTGGTAATCACACTGGGCATTATCAGAATAGTACACACTATTTGTTTTTTTTTTTTTTGGCCAGGGCTGGGTTTGAACCCGCCACCTCCGGTACATGGGACCGGTGCCCCACTCCTTGAGCCACAGGCGCTGCCCTAGTACACACTATTTGGAAAAAGAAATGTCTTTTGTTCCGAGATGTTCCTCACTAGATGATCCACATCCTATTCTATGGTGACATGAAAAGCACGTTCTAGTAAGCAACAGATTCTAACTCTCAAACAGACAAGAGCTTTGGCTTTTTCCGCACACTTGCCTTTGCTGCAGCAGCTGATCAAATTTGATTATACTTTTCCAGAGCTTAGAAAGGCTACCAATTAATCATGCCAGAGCTCTTTAGACCAGTATCGAATACCAATAAAAAAGGCACTTTAAAGTACATTTTAGTATTGACACCAATGCAATAAGAAGTGATCTAAGACCTGCATGGAACTTTCTTTACAGTTCAAACAGACTGTATATTCTGTCTCCACATGTGCATGTACATATTCATATAGAGAGCAATCTATGATTCCATGTGTATACAAATATGTATGTGTACATAACAACATCCGTACACCCGTATGTGTGTGCATATGTGTATCACAAGTGAGGGAAGGAAAAAAATCATTTCTGTTTCCTTTAATTGAATACTACACAAAAATTCTAGTTACTTTATTTTGAACCAAGAATGAGAGGATTGGTAATTAATCCAAAAAAGTACCCTACTGAACCTTGCTATATACAAAAAAAGCATTAAAATAAATACTCAGAACTCTCCCAGGTTGTCAACTATTAATATAATAAAACCTAGCATTTCAAGAAAGCTTATTCGACTGCAGAGAACAAAATGGACATTTTTGGTACTGTAAACCTCACACACACACCCATATTGCTTAGGTGAAAAGAAAGGAATGAACAGAGGAAATTTCCTCCACAAATTCCTTCCTTTCAATACCCACCAAGTTTTAGCTATATTGTTATTTCACTTAGCTTAAAATATAAACAAAGTCTTGTATAAATACATCTTTTGGATGCTGAAATTCTCAAGATAATTACACAGAGCATTTAGAAGTCCTCAGAGGATTTTTGTTAAATATACACAATTGGTCACATTAGCGCACTGCATACCTCAGAGCCGCAGTTTTGACAGACCAAACCCAGCTGTGTCAAAAGTAGACAAAAGGCTTATTCCTTCTCAGGAACAAATGTATAGGCATTTTCTTATTCTCAGGATATGGAAAAACAATTAGTTATGGCATTTAAAATTTAATTATTAACTGTATGATGTCTTTTAGAACAAAAATCAAAGTAACTCTTAACAGGTTAAGAGTCAGACTCTGGGCATTTCCGTTTTTTAGCTGCTGGTTTCTCGGTCTTGTATGTTTCTAAAGTGCTTGAGTCGGACTTGAGGTTGGCATCTGCTTTAAGGTTGTCCATGGAAACGGTGAAGCCTGAGAGAAGGTACCCCCCACCTCCACTCATCAGCAATTTGGGATGACTTCGATCTGGCAAGACCTAATCAAGATGGAAAGGCAGACATTCATGTTTTCCCAAGACAAATGAAGTGCAGGCTAACAATACACACATCCCAAATCAGAATTTAAATGATATCGGTTCTCTTGAAGATTTAAATAGAACAATTTCTTTTTTTTTTGGCCGGGGCTGGGTTTGAACCCGCCACCTCCGGCATATGGGACCGGCACCCTACTCCTTAAGCCACAGGCACAGCCCAAAATGGAACAATTTCTAAGGAGCTACTTCCTTCATGTGACAGTGTGGAGAAAAGTACAGAAATCAGTTTAAGAGATTTTCCTTTGAAAAATAAAACCGAAGCTGTTTCTCAAGCCTGAGGCATGTTTCTGGTGGAGAATGGGCAAAAGGTTTGGGCAGGACTCTGGGCCTGTGCATAGCTTTCTTCCTCTTGCTTCAGGAAGTATTGAGGCCAACAGTGGAGCTCGTCGAGGAAGAAATAGCTACTAGAAGTCCATGCAGAACCTCCCTTCCCTGCTTCCCTGTTCTGACAAGGCTTCTCTCTGTTACCTTGGTTAAATAAGACAACCTCCACAAAAGGCAGGGTTTTACCCAAGGCTCACCAGCATCCTCACCAACCACAATGTGACAAAATACTGAAAGTTCCCAGTGACTGTTCCTAGTTGGTAACTAAGCATGGGTACCAGGACTGACCATTTCTGTCTAACACGGGGCTCCTTGAATGGACACTATTTGCTCCTAGGCTCCCCATCAGCCTTGCTGAAATATTCCTACAGCAGCACTGCAGGTTCTTCCTCTTGTCACCTTCCTCTACACCCTCCTTGCACAGCCTACCCAACTCACACCACCTACCCCGCACCATCTCTCCTTACCTTTTAAAGGCATTTCCTCCCAATACATCTCTTACACTTCAACTTCCATCTTGGTTATGTCTTTTAGAAGACCTGAACTGACAGGGAACCCACAAATAAATCCTAAAATATTGCTGCAATGATATCTCAGCAGAGGAGAAAAGACACTTCCTTATCTACTTGGGGATTTTGCTATTATCAATTACACCCTTGACAGTGATATCGAGGCCTTGAGGAAATACAAATCACAACTTGGTGTTTGCATTTTAAATGCCTCTGGGATGGAGTTACAACATAATGCACTCTGACATGAAAAGAGAAAAAAGGATCAGGAAAAGGCAGAGGCAATTTCTGAGTTACAACCGTAAGACGTTTCCACCTCTGCAGACAGAAACAGAAATATCTCTATTAAACAACTTCTAGTATGACTGCAAGGAGCCAGGCAGGAGTCAAGAGAGCAGCCCCTGGGCCTGGCTGTAAGAGCACATACCTGATAATTTCTGAGCCAGGTCTCAGATAGCCTGAGGTTGATGACCCCTCCCCTCTCTCGTAGTTTCGTATAACATTCCAACAGAGGCTGCAGGCAAAAACAGAATTCTGCTAAGAATTATTTCCTGGGCTACAGTTTGAGGATCAACATTCAGATCCAAGAATTCCCACCCATTCGTTCTAGTATTACCTCTTTATACTGACAGTAGACCACGAATGGCCTTGAAGGGGCCACAAAGTCCAGCAAAGACAGCAGCAGAGGAGTGGGGTGAAAACGACTAGCTACAATTAAACTGAAAGGAAAATGTTAGACAAATTATTTTTCTACTTCCCCAAAGTGGAGCGAAGTTTTAAAATGCATTTAAAATAATCATGCATTTAATTCGCATGACTCACACAAAGAAGAGATTTAGACACCACATTCTAGAAATCCACAACAGAATATAAAATGAGCTATTCTTTCTAGGAAACCCAAACTGGGTTATAAGCTCTTGAGCAGCTTGGCAACTCTAAGTTACATTAATGACATTCTTGAATTTTTTTCAAATTATCTGGAAGCAAATCCAACACTGTATGCTGCTTTGCAGGTATTTGAATCTCCTCTCCTTGTCAGGTTTCATTAACCCTTCCCTGTACCACAGCATTTGAATGCCCTACTCTCTGCACTTAGTAGGACTACTACAGTCCCATTTGGTCTGATGCATTGTCACTGGAGAAGGTTCAAATTTCTTCTGAAATGCTCTCAATAGCACAATCAATTTCCCACCTCTGCCGGGCTCAACCTCCTTTCTTTAAAAACCCACGAAGGAGCCTCATCTCATGGTCCACCTAAAATCTAAACAGTCAAGCAGAAAGAAAATGTCGATCTATTTGAAGTAGAGCCCACATGCACCAAGATGGCTCCTGCATTCTTTCATCAACGCACCCATCTGCATTTCTTTCGCTCAGCAGAGCAGCAGCCTCTAAATGTCTTTTCCTCTGTTCTTCTTGTCTCCTTTGTTTTTCCTGAATCTTCAAGAAGAAAAAGAAGAAACCAACGTACTGGGGTAAGTCAGTCAGGCTTATGGAAATGCTCTGGTCTGTCAAAATATTTCAACAATATTTATCAACTTGGACTTAAGCATCAGAAGGAGGCTGTTTACGAGGAAGTTGGAAAAAACATAAGATAGACTATACACATTAAAAACCTTCAGTAAACTACCTATGCAATGCTTTGTATCCTAAAGCTCCATCCCAGAGATTAAATCACACACTTGTATACACATATACACACACCCTTTCTCCAACTATTACCATGTTGGGAGCTGATGTGCCACAGACAAACCAAATCTCATGATTTAAATGAAGCTAACCGAAGCTCAGAGGCGAATATTATGAGGGTAGTGGGGACTCTTGACGTTCTTACATAATCCTTTTTGCTTCTTCTCTCTTTCGGCTCCTTATGTTCTGGATCTTGAGAGATGATTTCCATGGTTTCTTGCTCTACTGAGTGATTGACTTCTGGGGTCTCTGCCAGCCTGCCTTCATTCTCTTGTTCAGAAGTCTGTTTTTCCTCCTCAAGTGTGCCATTACTTTCTTCAACTGAAGCACTGTCTTTTGGTTCTGAAGATAACATGTCAGCGGAAAATGTTCCATTTAGGAGACTGTCCACTTTGTTGAGGGGAAATTCGTAAAGACCATGGAGGAAAGATTTGGGAAATCCAAAACATGCGGTTGCTGCCCGAACAGGCCCTCCTCCAGGATACAGCTGAATAATGGTGCCCAAACCTGGACAGATAAGAGAAATAAAAACATCTGCCTGATGGAGGAGACCCTTCATGGGTCCTCCACAGTTGCAAGACTTAAGGTCTTTCTACTTTATTCAGAGGCTGAAGGATGATGTAGCATCATTTGGGTCCAAATGGGGTCCATTTGGAATCTATGAATATTCCTAATAGAGGTAACAAAATTCTAAAAGAGATAAACAGGAAATCTTAAAGAAGTTTACCTTTAGGCCAGGCGTAGTGGCTCATGCCTGTAATCCCAGCACTCTGGGAGGCTGAGGTGGGTGGACTGCCTGAGCAAAACCCAGACCCCATTTCTAAAAATAGCTGGGCATTGGGCAGGAACCTATAGTCCCAGCTACTTGGAAGGCTGAAGCAAGAGAATCACTTGAGCCCAAGAGTTTGAGGTTTCTGTAAGCTATGACACCATGGCACTCTACTGGGGGTGACAAACTGAAACTGACTCAAAAAAAAAAAAAAAAGTTCAGGCGGCACCTGTGGTTCAAAGGAGTAAGGTGTTGGTCCCATACGCCGGGGGTGGCGGGTTCAAACCCAGCCCTGGCCACAAAAAAAAAAAAAAAGTTCACCCCCACTTTATACTACTATAAAATCCTATGATCATGCAAATTTGAAAGTCACATGATTGCTAATTAGCTGCTTCTCCTCACTCTAATCCTCAAATGGGCCACTTGTAAGTTACTTCCATTTTTTTTAAATGACAGGCTCTCCCTCTGTTGCCCCAGTCATTAAGACAGTGGTATCATTACAGCTTATTGCAACCTCAAATGCCTGGACTCGAGAGATCCTCCTCCATCAGCCAGCTAGGGACTACAGGTACATGCCATTACACTGAGCTAATTTTTTCATTTATTACAGACAGGGTGTCTTGCTCTATTACTTTGGCTGGTTTTGAACTTCCAACCTTAAGCAATCCTCCCACCTTGACCTCCTATAGTGCTAGGATTACAGGTGTGAATAAAAGTTCTTATTTTCTACAGGGCCAAAGAAAAGGCAGGCAAATCAGGCTGTGCTGTATCTTTCCAAGACAGAATACATGTTCATTAATCTTCCCACTCAAACTCCTCAATTTAGGCCAATAAAAATATCAACTAAGCAACAATTTACTAAAATAACTGTCCTGGAAGACCTAGCCACCACAGGCTCCAGCCTCATGCTCACTAATAGGAAAACTAGAAAAGACAACCACCACAGCTGAGTGGGACACGGGCATGGGGTGTGCACCAGCACAGCCTAGACAGGGAGATGTGGAGCAAAAAGGAAGGTATCTGGGGCCAGGAGCTGTGCAAGTTCACTCCAAGGCACTTCATTAACCTTGAAGTAACTCAATCTGGCTTTCCATGAGTTTGAATTTTTAGAACCCTTCACGCACATCAGGGTGGAGTTTTACTAAACTTGAAAATAATAAATCTTACCTCCCATTCGTTCCATCATTGCACCCAGCACCAAGCCTGCACACGTTTCCATTACAATCATTTTATTGCCAGCACGGATATTTCCCAATGTCAACATCTGGGCTAGGGTATCGTACCGCATATGGCTAAGGTAAAAAGAATAATTTTTTCATTTTTAGCTAAGTAAAGCCTGCTATTTTATTCATTATTTTTCAAGTTTTGTTTGTGTTATAAAAATTATGTTGATAAGATTATTGATTGCGTTGGAGGCAATAGTAAAAGGACTTACAATTTATGAGGTAGGAGGACACTTTATGCAGGTGAGCAAGTTTGTCATTTACTTAAAAGCATGACTTTCTTAAGGATATATTTCCCCCAATTATATTTTTGAAAGGAAACAAAGCGTACTTAATTTTTCCAGGTTCTTTTGCATAATACATAATTGAAAGAATACGGGTAGAAGGCTTCACAACAGTAATGATGGCTTCATATCTGGGGGAAGAAAAAACAATGCTAATTTAAAGTGACTTATAATATTTTACTCTAAAATGTATTATAAATACATAAAAATTGAATATTAACTTTTTCGAACAGAAACTACTTACTTCTTTTTCTTCTTTTTTATATATTTATCTTGAGCAAATTCTGTCTTGTCTCGGAATGTTGTACTATTTTCAATTAACTGCTGAACTATTTCCTATAAGAAAAGGAGCAAGCAGATTTTCTGAAACTTTACTTTCATGGGATAAATAATTTCAAAGGTTTCTTACCACAGAATGGCTCCAACAACCCGATTCTCCAATCCCTTTTCCAAAGAAGTTCAAATCGATGAACTTCCTGTTTCTATACCCTATTTAGAATTTGTAACAAGATACAAGTATTTTATAACTATACTTAAAGTAAAAGATCAGAAATATACGATAAAGGGAGAAGAGAGGCAGAGGAAACTCATTTCTGAAGATTTTGGCTGAAACATTACTAAAAATGAACAAAGTTAAATCCTGATACATACTCTTACCAAATTCTCTACCACTAATATTAGTAATGTCATTCACCCATATGTCTGCACATACAAAACAAGATATTTAGTGTACTGAATTGCATGTATTTTTTGACAACAAAAGCATATTATTTTACCATTTTACCCTAAGGTAAAGTCTGCTTTAAAAACCATTTCCCTAAATATCGAACACACAAAAACAAAACAAAAAATCCTTTGAATCAACCTGGATGGAAGTGGAACACATTCTTCTTAGTAAAGCATCACAAGAATGGAGAAGCAAAAATCCAATGTACTCAATTCTAGTATGAAGGCAGTAGATGAGCTAATATAGTAATTCTCAACCCTCCTAATGCCACAACCCTTTAATACAGTTCCTCATGTTGTGGTGACCCCCAACCATAAATTATTTTCGTTGCTACTTCATAACTGTAATTTTGCTACTGTTATGAATTGTAATGTAAATATCTGATATGCAGGATGGTGTTAGGCGATTCCTGTGAAAGGGTCGTTTAACCCCCAAAGGGGTCGTGACCCACAGGCTGAGAACCACTGATCTAATACAAGAGTGGGCGGAAGGGGAATGAGGGACTGGGGAGAGAGGAGGCGGGAGGGGGGATGGGGGGGTCACCGTGTATGGCACACACCTTGGGGGCAGGACACAATTACAAGAGGAACTTTACCTAACCATCAAAATCAGTGTAACCTAATTATTTGTACCCTCAATGAATTCCCAAACAATAAAAAAGAAAAATCCTTTGACTGTTACCTCTCCTTTAATGCCCTTGTCCTTCAAAGCTTTTATGTCATCTTGAGTAAGCTTCTGAGATTTCCCATCATCAACTATATTTCGATTATCAGTGCCAGCTTCTTTAGTCTCTAAGGAAAGAAATTGCCTTATGACATATATGGTCTGAAATTAGTTTCCAATCTTTCTTTTTTTGAGTTCATATCCATGCCCAGCCTGTTGGTCATTCCACTCTGGCCTTGCAGTTCCACTGTCCCCACCAGTCTACTCTCCTTTCCTGCAACAACTACTCTGAGCCTCTAACTTGTCTTCTGGCCCCCACTCTTCCTCTCCTGCTACACACTTGGGATGCCAGAGCACTTTCTTTAAATGTATTGGCTCATCTACCCTAACTCTTCTTTTTTTTGTAGACATTGTCTCATTTTATCACCATTGGTGGAGTGCCGTGGCATCACACTGCTCATAGCAACCTCCAACTCCTGGGCTTAGGCGATTCTCTTGCCTCAGCCTTCCGAGTAGCTGGGACTACAGGTGCCCGCCACAACACCCGGCTATTTTTTGTTGCAGTTTGGCTGGGGCCGGGTTAGAACCCGCCACCCTTGGTATATGGGGCCGGTGCCCGACTCACTGAGCCACAGGCGCTGCCCATCATATACCCTAATTCTTAAAACCATACAGTGGCTTCCCATAGCAATGAGAATACATTCCAAAGATGACCTACAAAGTTGTGAATGATCTGGCCCCAGCCTACTTTTCTGGCCTCATCTCTTCATCCCTCAGCTTCAGCCAAACTGCTTTTCTCTCTGTTCATTGACACGCCCAGCAAGGTCCCACAGCAGGCTTTTGGCACTTGTGGCTCCCTCTGCTTGGAAGGCTCTTATGACAGATCTCTGAGTGGCTGGATCCTTTCCACCACTTAAAGCTGAGCTCATCCTATCAGAGAGGTTGGCTTCACCCAATCAAGCTGCAGTACAGGCTCTAGCTTTATCATCATCACAGCACAAACCACCATCAGAAATTATGCCATTTTGCTTGTCTACTTGATTATTTTTATTGTTCCCTACTGGTAAGTACATTTTATAAGACAGCCTATCTTATATGCTTTGAACATATTTGATGCTTTATAAAAACATGGATATTAATTTAAGAGTATCTAAATAATTGATACAAATCAAAACTTTACTAGTACTTTAAAATAATTATTTTTCCTTTTATTAATAAAATTATTAAGTATGTTCCTTTTAATAAATACTTCATTTTAATTAACAATAGATTTTAGATAAAAAGTTGATGCTAAAAAATAATAATATTAATAGCTAAAATTATGGGCCCCTATTAAAAGCAAGGCACTATTCAGAACTTCCCATGAGTCTAAGCACTGAGCACTCACTACCACCTAAGCGTTAAGTGTGTTAATGGCCCCATTTTACACTTATAAGGATATATGACTTAGAGAAACCAAATAGATATATGACTTATAAGGATATATGACTTAGAGAAACCAAACCTTGCCTAAGGTTATAAGGCAAGTGATGACACTAGAAATTAAACTTAGCTAGTTGGATTCAAAGTCAGATCTCTTAACCTCTCCACTATATGCTAGCTATCTTGTAGCTACTACTTAATTTCTAGGCACTGAAAAGAGTTCTACACTTGTTCATGCAATGAAGAAAGGACTCATGGGATTAAATGTCTGGCCCAAGCTCAGAGAATCAAGTAATGGTGGGCTGGTACCAGAATCCAGATGATCTCGTGGACCAAGGTAGTACTTGCTTCATTTCACCTAGCCATCGTTCTTAGATTATAAGTTAAGATTACTTTCCGGATATCATGGGCTAGCACTTTGGAATTCACTGGAGCTTGACTAGCCAGTTGGACAGCATCTATTTCAAACACCCAAAGTAGTGCACCTGAAGTAGGCTCTTGCTGCTTCTTCTTGGGCTGAAGACTTCCTCCACTGGTCACTTCAAATGTGGTTCCATAACTATGGCCAATGATGTTATCCAGGTAGAACCACTGCTTTTCAAAAGTTACTTTTCTGGGGAAGAAAAACCAATCGATTAACTGGTTTATTTTGTGCTCAGTATAGAAAAGACACACTCATTCTACTTTTTTTCAAAAGCAGTCTCCACAATGTATGACCAGCAAGATTATGTCTGAACAAAAAGCAACAAATGAACTATGGAGAACTGGGTTAGAGACACAAAATTAGTAAAAATGCCATAAAACACTGAATTTTGGAAAGAGGAGGCAAATACAGAAAACACTTCTCTTCTAGGACATCAGTCTGACCCCACTTTGCACTGTCTTCAGAATATCCAAACTGAGAGGCTCTGAGGATTTCCTGAATAGTAGGCAGGGTTGCCAATATTGCCAGACCACTGGACATGTATCGTGATACCCTTTGCAATTTACACCAGAAAAAAATCTCAAAACTGAACAATCATTGAGATGACAAAGATTTAACAAATTCCCTGGACTTGATGAAACAGGGCAATTTATTTAAAATTATCTAATAAAAACAAATTACATTTAGTGACAATTTACATGTTTAGAAGTGAGGTTTAACACTGACAATACCCTCCTGAGGACCAGGCCACTTCAGGTTTTCCTATTACCCAGATCTTTACATTATTGCAATTTCAAAGGGAAATCCCACAAAAACACAAACCTGTCTCCTCAAAAGAAAACTACCATCTGCTGAGTGCCAGTCAGGGGCTAGGTAGTATAGGCCAAGTATGTTTACACTCTTTAATTTAATTCTTATAGTAACCCTGGGATATAGCTCTTTCCAGATGAGCAAGCTGAGGCCCATGGAGAAGCATCTCATCCAAGATTAACAGTTACAAAGCAGGGTGGCGCCTGTGGCTCAAGGAGTAGGGCGCAGGTCCCATATGCTGGAGGTGGCGGGTTCAAACCTAGCCCCGGCCAAAAACCAAAAAAACAAACAAACAAACAAACAAAAAAAAACAGTTACAAAGCAGTGGACCCGTGATTCTGCACTGAGCTATCTGACATTAAAGCCTGATTCTTCCCACTCTACCACAGTCTGCTCTAGCAAAGATCTAAAGAGCTTAGGAAACCCCACCTAGCTCCAGGACATGACTCATGTGCACAGAACACTGAACTGTGGAAGATACATCATGATAAGTGTGCTTGCACTCCACCCCTCTCCTTCTCTTGCTGTCTTTGTGCCCCTGGAGGCTGGCCATAACAGAATGCATTGCCCTGTCATCCAGGCTCCCTAGTCAAAGGCATACTACCACTGCTGGTTCCCGGGTGCATCACCTTATTTAAATCTAAATCTGAAGGATTTAGATTTCTCTAAATCCTGCCATACCTTCGTATATGTTATTTGCACATCTTCGCTAAAGCTTACTTAAATCATTAGAATGAAATTCTGCAAGATCCTAAGGGACCCAGACAGAGAGAATTCTTGTTCTTTGCTGGGTCCTCAGTTATTAACACAGAACACAGCAGACATTCAAAATATTTGCTCAGAAGTCAAAACTTAGCTCATCCCAGATGTGCATCCCTCACCCTCAACCTTCAAGCGCCTTGGTGCTACTGAAACACTGGATCTGAGCTGACCTGGGTTTAGCGGCCTATGTGATGTCCAAAGGGGGTGTGGGATGTCAAACTAGCTCAGCAGTTTTCAACCTGTGGGTCGCGACCCCTTTGTAACAATGAAAATACAACGCAGCATTAGGAAGGTTGAGAACCACTGAACTAGCTGGTCTAACAGGAGGTCACTACCCCAGTCAGGAAAGTGGAGCCCAGTCAGAGGGATCTGGGGTTCACATCTTCACCAGGCAAGAGAATTCTTTTTCTCCTCCCCTGAGAGCCAGGACTACTGTTGCCCAACCAGATGAGTGCAGCCCACAAGGAAAGCTGATAGGGGAGTTTGGCTGGGATGTTATCCAGGTAGATAACCATGGCAGCTGGGATGTTATCCAGGATAACCATGGCAGCTGAGTTCAGAGGGTCATTTTCTAAATAAAATGGAAACTGCCACCATGACTTCTGTCAAAAAGAGGGTCTGATGGAAAGTATTTCCAAATAAATGTCTAAGGAGTACTTTTTATAACTGAATAGGCTACTGTCTGTCTCCTTGATGATGAAAAAGTCTAAAAGAGTACATTATTACTCTTCTCTTCCGTTTGTAAGCATCTGTTCGTAAGTGCGAGTTGTACCTAAGTCAGATGTTTGTTACTCGGGAACTTTTCTCTCTCTTCTCTCACATTTAAACAGCTACAGATATGAAAATTAAGTGACTTGCAAGAACAATGGGAGAAATAAAAGAAAGGGGAAAAAATGTTTCACCTGGGTGGTCATTATATAGATGTGTAACATTGGGCTCATTCATTGACGTTATAATCTAAGAACTTTGCTGGCTATGTTATACTTCAACTAAAAAATTTAAAGAATTACTGTTATGAACCTCTGAATATTATGTACTTGGAAGCAGGCACTGAACTTCTAATTTAAAATTCTGAAAAGAGGGCGGCACCTGTGGCTTAGTCGGTAGGGTGCCGGCCCCATATACCGAGGGTGGCGGGTTCAAACTCGGCCCCGGCCGAAATGCAAAAACAAAAACAAAAAAATATAGCTGGGTGTTGTGGCGGGCACCTGTAGTCTCAGCTACTTGGGAGGCTGAGGCAAGAGAATCGTTCAAGCCCAAGAGTTGGAGGTTGCTGTGAGCTATGTAAGGCCATGGCACTCTACCGAGGGCCATAAAGTGAAACTCTGTCTCTACAAAAAAAAAAAAAAAAAATTCTGAAAAGAAAAAAATACTCGTTTCAAAAGCACTAAAGTACAGTAGTGATGAGGGACAGTCATAAAATTCCTCTAATGCAATCATCAGTATAAAATTTTTTCTTACTGAAAAACTTAAAAATGCTTAAAAGTTGGTGCAGATATTACATTTCTGGACTAAAAGAAATACACCTTTTCCTCACATTTTTTTTTCTTTATTGAATTGGTGCTTGTACAAAAAAGCTGATTTATCACCAGCTTGGGGCTTTGGGGACTGTCACTGGACTATTTTCTAATGATGCCTGCTTCACCTTAAATGCCAGTCAGCAGCAGATTCAAAGAGGAGTAATGTAATTCACCTCAAGTGAGCACTTACCAGAAATTCCAAATCTCATTAATACATAGCTTTTTGGTCTGCAAACAGCTGTTGTCCTGACATGTATTCAACTTACTTCTTTGTCAAAGGTAATATAATAACCCAGCTCAAAAGAAAACTTGGTTGTACTTTTCAGATACATTAACCTAAATATTCCAAGGCATTTTCCCCATTCATAGCTATTAGGATTTAGCAACTTCATCATCCCTTGCAGTTATCAAAATTCCACTTCTCTAGTACTAAACAGGGCAACACCGGTCAACAGGTTTATAAACTAAACCTAATATCGAGTTCTTAGATGTTGAGCAAATTGCTTTTGAGCAAATTTCCAAGCTTTGAATCCCTTCGTGTAAAATGAAGGAACACCAAAGTTATCCCAGGAAAAGTTGTCTCCTTTCTTTATTCCTGATAATCCTGCTGAGGTAAAGGTAAGGGGCCAGACTACATAGGAGAGATTCTATTTTTTCGCAGGATAGATCCTGGCTGCGGGATTAGAGAAGGAAGATGTATGGGAGAAAAGGGGATGCTGGGAAGAGATTCCGAAAATAAGGATAAAATCCCAGAATTAAGTGGGAGCATGGGTCTGTGAGAAGATCTCAAGGACCTAGGGAAAGAAACCCAGGACCGGGGAGGCATATTCATGGCATCTGAACAACCAAAGGCCAAGGATTGCCCTCAGGAGAAAGGACTCAGTGGAAAAACTGGAAAGATGCTGAAGGTAGAGGATCATCAGGTAAGAAATCATGGAAGGGACACTCTGTGGGAAGACAGGATCGGAAGGGGAGATTCCGAGGGTCGAGGATGGGAACCTGGTGGAAAATCCGTCTGTGACTATTAGACCTGAGACAACGAGAGCGAGATAGGGATCAAGAGATGCAAGAATGAGACTCTGGTGGCAGGGGTCTGTGGGAAGACCCGGAGGAAATAAGTATCCAGGGTGGGGGACTCCTAAAACCAACCACCTGACTTACTTTCTCCGCTGGACTTGCACTGCTTTGAACACATCTTCCCGTTTCAGCACCACGAAGTCTCCATCACGGATGCGGTTGCCCCCAGGCTGCGGTGGCTGTGGGCCCGGCTGCTCCCCTGAGTCTTCCATGACGCTCAGCCGGTCCCGGTGCTCCGCGGCGTCCCTCCACCCCTTATGTTCCGCTCCTCCTCCTCCACAGTAGCCGAAACAAGCTTTACTTCCCACAACCCGGGAGACCTAACGCCCTCGGACCAGCACCGCCCCCACGTGCTGCGCGCCGCTTCCGCTTTCCGGCTCCAGACTTCCGGACCGCTTCCGCGGCCTCCCGGCTTCCGTCCGGCCGAACTCCTGGATTGGCTGCACTCCGTCCCACCCCGCCTCCGCGGCCTCCCGGCTTCCGTCCGGCCGAACTCCTGGATTGGCTGCACTCCGTCCCACCCCGCCTCCGCGGCCTCCCGGCTTCCGTCCGCCCGAACTCCTGGATTGGCTGCACTCCGCCCCACCCCTCCGGGCTCGCTTATGCCTTGGACGGAAGTTGCGTCACAGACGCGCCAAAAAGGAATTTGAACAAGCTTGGGCTTCAGCTTAAGGTAGTTTGGTTCTGTAGGTTTGTTCTTAGATTGGATTTGTACGTAAGTTGGAACAGACACATTTACCTGTAACAGCCCTGTTTGTAAGTGCGAGTTGTACCTAAGTCAGATATTTGTTACTCGGGAACTGCCTGTCTCGTTCTCCACTCTTACCTCTTAGATTTATGTTGGAATCGTTAACTCTTGTCACCATATTATCTCGTTTGAGAAGGGTATGGCCTGTAGCCTTGTTGAAGGAGCGCCTCAGCTTCAGAGCCTGAAGGAGTGTTGATTTCCGTATTGTCACCGCTTTGATCTTGAGCAGTTTGCTTAATTTCTCTGAACATTGGTTGTAAAATGTGTAATGTCAGATTGATTTTCAAAGTCCTGTCGTGCCCTAAAATCGTGAGCTTTTTAGTTATTTATTAACCAGATTCTTTTAATGAAGATGAATAGGCTCTCTTGCAATGAATTGTACTAAAGTATATGGATATATTCTTATTTACTGGTATCCGTAGGATGTGAATTATTTTAAAGTAGACTATTTTTTAGACCAGTTTTCGGTTTACAAAAAAGTTGCACAGAAAGTGTTTGTGACAGTGCAGAATTGACTGTGTGTAAGGAGCTATGATGATGTATTTCTCAGTGCCTGACCGGTCAGGGTTATGTTCATCCTATTATTACCCTATAAAAGGTCTCAAGTTTATTATCTTAGAATAACAACTGGCAACAAGTTATCTTAGAATTAATAACCTATCTTACTTTCATTTCTACTGTGGGAAACTTCTTGAAAACAAGTAATTATAAGTCTTTATTTTTAGCTCATGAGCTTCTAGTGTGGTTAAATGAAACTATGAAACTAATAGTTATTAGTTATTAAACTATAAAATTATTCCGTGCTATAATATGCTTTAAAAATTGATATAGATTAAAAGAGTAACTGCAGAATGCTTGGGTCTTGTACCATAGTGTACAACTTTGCATACTATAGTGTACAACCTTGCAAGCCTCTTTACTAGTCTCCAACCTAGATATATTATTTTATTATTAGTACATTTTTAGGAGCACTATTTTCCAAATAGTTTTGGTGAAGACTTTTTAAAATTTCTGTCTTTTAGACATGAATGGAGAGCATAGAGGCAGAGGTTTTGGACGAGGAAGATTTCAAAGCTGGAAAAGAGGAAGTGGTAGGAACTTTTCAGGAAAATGGAGAGAAAGAGAACATAGACCTAACTTGAGTAAAACTACAGGAAAACATAATTCTGGTAGGTGAGGTCAATGATTGTTCAATTTTTTTTCCCTTCATGAAGGAAGCAACTCATGTCTATCATAGGAAACAGTTTATCTCAAACTTCGGTCTATCTTTTATTAGATGCTACTCCTTAAGCAAGTATTTGAATACAGTATAAAAATCCCCAAATTTTTACCAAAACCTCTACTTCATTAATATCATATCAAATTCTCATTGTTGGAAGAAGCAAATTGGGGAGGAAAGTTTACTGGTTCTACTAATTTAGTATTCTATTTCTTTTTCAGGACAAACCCCACAGTCTTTGCTACTTCAGTCAACACTGGATAAATTCATACCATATAAAGGCTGGAAGCTTTATTTCTCTGAAGGTAGAGTTAAAAGTGTAAAATGTACCATAAATTATATTTTCTTATCTTGTCTTTCGATGCTACATCTCATACTATTATTAATTCATTTGGCTTATTGACATATACCCTGTTAATCTTAGTTTACCCAAACAATTGAATCATGTTTATCTTTCAGAGCATTGCTTTTAGGTTTTTTATTAGGAAAATAGAAACCATACTAGGTATTTCAAAAAGGGGACTTGATACAGGGAATTTGATACACAGGGGAAGACTTAAAAGAGCAAATTGCAGTAATTCCCCAGAAAGTGGTAACTTTAAGAAACTATCCCTGTGACTGAAGGAACAAAAGAAGTTCTGAGGTTACCAAAGCCTAAGGTTTTGTTTGGGGGGGTGGAGGGGGACAACATATCTATTGTTTTGACCTCTGTAGGGCACCCTACAAAGCTGTACTTGGACTTTGTTGTGCTCAGATTACTGAGGTAAATGAAGCTGGTTGCTGCTGGTAGCTGAGAGGACATTACTTGGTGCTCAGAGCTGGGGACTACAACTGTAGCAATCTAGCTATCTTCTGTACCTGCAGAGATGCTGAAGAGAATTGGAAACAAGAATAAATTCCTGGTGGCACCTGTAGCTCAGTGGATAGGGCACCAGCCACATACACCCAGGCTGGCGGGTTCAAACCTGCCCGGCCCAGCTAAAAACAATGACAACTGCAACAAAAAAAATAGCTGGGTGTTGTGGTAGATGCCTATAGTGCCAGCTACTTGGGAGCCTGAGGCAAGAGAATGGCTTAAGCCCAAGAGTTTGAGGTTGCTGTGAGCTGTGATGTCATGGTACTCTACGCAGGACCATAGCTTGAGACTGTCTCAACATAAATAAATAAATAAATGAATAAAATAAAATAAAGAATAAATTTCTTTCTTACTTTCTGCTGCCTTCCAGTCTCTAAAGTACCTCCAATTGGCAGAAGTTGAAGGGAGTCTTGAAAATGGAGAGTGTAAATCTCGAGCATAGCATCACAGAACAGAAAATAGAATGGTTAGCTTAGAACTAGGAGGCAATAACCAATGCAGCTTTGTGTAGAAACATGGTTAAGAAATCTGTTTGATAATCAAGAAAAGCAGTAACAATGCATATGTGTTTGTATAGGTGTGAGGAACTGTCTCTTCTGTGCTCTTGTTATAAAATATATCTGTTATGTCTCTTTTGATGAGTTATGCGTCATGTATATGTATATATATGTATGCGTGTGTATTTGACCCAGTAGACTTAAAACTGTTTGAGGTCAAGGACCCTGCCCTATATACTAGCCACTCACTATTCAGTTTGTGAATGAATAGTGTACTTTACAAATGTTTTCTCTTTTTGGAGTATGAGTTTTTTTTCTATTTATAGATCACTTTCATAAGTGATCCCTGGTTGCTTTAGGATGCATTAGCCACACCCAAACTCATGTTGTTCTCTTAGCAGTACACTACACTATAAGAGATCTTTGGATTAGTCCTAAAGATGGATTTCAAGAGGTTTCACCAGCTTATATTTGACTGGCTGTTCTTCCAAACTACTTCATTATACATTTTCTGTAGGAGAACAGTTTGAAAGTATTGCAGAACTTTAGGGTATAAAAATAATAGCTTTACAATTTCCGGAACAGAATTTTGTATTGGTCTGTCAAGAGATCAGATCTCTCCTTTGATTGTCTTCAGCTCTGTTTCAGTATAAAAGGTCATGTGTCTGGCTTTGGTCGTAGTTTTGGTTTAAGTTTTTTTGTGTGAGCTATTTGAACTCATATGTACTATTAAATATGAAAGATTCAAAACGAAGTTTCCCAGATACTGGGCGGTTTTAGAGAGAGGCCCTTTCTGTCTGTATTTCAGGAAATACAGACCTAAACTTGTTTTAGAAATGAGTATTTATTCTATAACAGTTCTTATTTAAGTGCAATCAAAATATAAAGCAATTGGAAAATAATCGCCTAGCACGTATATAGGGTTTCTTTCATCTAATGAAAAATATGCTTGCACATGTGTGATTATTTGTGCTAATGCCATATTTGTTGGATTAGTTTACAGTGATAGTTCTCCTTTCATTGAGAAGATTCAAGCATTTGAAAAATTTTTCACAAGGCATATTGATTTATATGACAAGGTAAGATTCTTAACAACAAAACTGCCAGTCCAACTTTATGTGTGTTTGAGGTGCTATGATTGTGATCATATGAGTCATCCCTGCCACTTACCTCCAGTGTGGACTTTGGTGAATTATATAACTTCTCTTTGCATCAGTTTTTTCTTTCAGTTGATCAACCTCAAAGGATTGTTAAAAGGCATACATAAGTTAATATATTTAAAGTATTAGAGAACCATACTTGGCACAAAGCTTATATTTATATAGCATTTACCATTATCACTATGTAAATATTATATGCTCTCTCAAAAAGTGTATAATTCAATGCTAAGTTATGCTAATTGACTACAGAAACAATTATTTTTTGTTGTTGTTTTATTTTTATTGTTTTTTGAGACAGAGCCTCAAACTGTCGCCCTGGGTAGAGTGCTGTGGCATCACAGCTCACAGCAACCTCCAATTCCTGGGCTCAAGCCATTCTCCTGCCTCCACCTTCCAAGTAGCTGGGACTACAGGCACCTGCCACAATGCCCAGCTATTTTTTGGTTGCAGCTGTCATTGTTTGGCGGGCCCTGGCCACAGGTGCCGAACCTTTTTTTTTTTGAGACAGTCTCACCATATTGCCTTGGGTAGGGTGCTATGATGTCATCGTAGCTCACAACAACCTTAAACTACTGAGCTCAAGTAATCCATTGGGCTCAACCTCCTGAGTAGCTGGGACTATAGGTGCCTGCCACACTGCCCACATGCCTGGCTAGTTTTTCTGTTTTTAGTAGATACAGGGTCTTGCTCTTGCTCAGGCTGGTCTCAAACTGCTGAGCTTAAGCAGTCCACCCACTTCATCCTCCCAGATAGTATTATAGATGTGAGCCAACACACCCGGCCCAATTATGATTTTAATACATTTATATTTTATAGGATGAAATAGAAAGAAAGGGAAGTATTTTGGTGGATTTTAAAGAACTGACAAAAGATGATGAAATAACTAACTTGATACCAAGTATAGCAAGTGAACTAAGAGATGCTCCTGAGGAAACATTGTCATGCATGGGTTTGGCAATACATCAGGTAAATATTTATTTTGTGCAGACTTTTGTCAGAATTTTAAACGAGTATTTCACAGTTACAGCACCTTCTCTAAAAAATATGTATTTAGCTTTTACCAAAAGATTTTTGCTAGAACTAAAAGGTTGTAATCCTGTCATAAAAGATACCATTTATTCTATATTCAGCAACTTACTTAAATAAAAAATATTTTTAACTTATTTGAATTTTATTAATCTCATTAAAGATTGTCCAGAAATTAAACTTTGTTTTCAAGGAGCTATACAGTCTCAAAGGGAATATAAGACAAGGCATCACAGAGCAAAAAGACCAACTCAAATTTAGGTTCTGTGGCATGGCAAATCATTTAATCTTGCTGAATTTTCCTCATCTATCAAATAAAAATAATAATTTGTGCTGTGCCTGACTATTTTCCAGGATCAGTGACATAGCATATATGAAAGCTTTTTTTAGGCTTGCAAATAGATAAATGCTTTAGGATAAAGAATAGCAAATCTCAGGAAAGGCACAACAAAGTGCTGGATGCATTCAGTGGTAAATATGTATAAGACCCTGAACTGTTTGGGAAGAAGGGAAAAAGTTCAGAGGAAGACTTTATAAATAATGGTGGAATTTGACAGGTCTTAAAGGGGGAGCCAGAATTTGGACTTAGAGCCGGGAAGGTAAAGATAATCCAGGTACAAGGAATGGTTCATGATAAAGATGTTTACACTTCTATTAACTCTAAACTGGGAGCCTTGACTGTTGTCTTCAGACTCAACTGGTCATTCTTTCCCCATATGCATGTCACCACATCTTTTCATTTCTTTCTTTCCTTCTTTTTTTTTTTTTGAGACAGAGCCTCAAGCTGTTGCCCTGGGGAGAGTGCTGTGGCATCACTGCTCACAGCAACCTCAACCTCCTGGGCTCAAGCGATTCTCCTGCTTCTACCTCCGAAGAAGCTGGGACTACAGGCGCCCTACACAACGCCCGGCTGTTTTTTGGTTGCAGCTGTCATTATTGTTTGGCGGGCTCAGGCTGGATTTGAACCCACTGGCTCAGATGTATGTGGCTGGAGCCTTAGCCACTTGAGCCACAGGTGCCAAGCCTCATTTCTCTTTCTAACATGTCTTTTAAATCTACCTCTTTTTTCTTCTTCTTCTTCTTCTTCTTCTTTTTTTTTTTTTTTTGAGAGAAGAGTCTCACTCTGTTGCCCTGGGTAGAATGCCATTTCTTACATGTCTTTTAAACCCACCTTTTTTTTTTCTTCTTTTTATTTATTTATTTATGTTTGAGAGAAGAGTCTTACTCTGTTGCCCTGGGTAGAATGCCATGGCAAGATCATAGCTCATGGCAACCTCAAACTCCTGGGCTCAAGGGTTCCTCTTGCCTCGGCTTCCCAAGTAGCTGGGATTACAGGTACCTGCCACAATGCCTAGCCAGTTGTGTTTTTAGTAGAAATGGGTCTCACTCTTGCTCAGGCTGGTCTTGAACTACTAAGCCCAGGAGGTCCACCCACTTTGGCCTCCCAGAATGGTGGGATTACAGGTGTAAGTCACTGCGCTTGGCCTTATGCTAGGCTTTTATTGTCATTCTTAAACTATTGCCATACTTTGTAAAACATGATGTTTCTTGGGAAATTGTGATGACTCTTTTCAACTAAATGAAGTCATAGTCCTTAGGTGACATCGAAGGCCTTCTTTGTTTCTCCACTACTGTCCTTCATTCACTACATGCTTCTACTAGCTCAGATTGTCTCTCTGAGAAATCTTTCTCATGGCACTGTTTCAAAACTCTCACAATATTTTTGTCTTTTAAGTCTTTATGGTCCTTATAACAATTATAGTTGTATAATTGTATCTTGTTTTTCTCTCACAGTTTGTACATGTCTTTGTACACAAATATTAAATATTTTATTTAATGTTCAATGCCGAGGGAATGGGTATTAGGTATTTTAAAGTCATCTTTGTTTTCTCTGTCTTGATTAATCAGTGAATATGAAGAAGTAAAAATAATTTATTAGAACCAAGAAGTAGGTTCTAGGGGCTACTTAATAAGGACTTTGAATATCAGGTTTAGTTGGGGCAGAAAATAGCAGACCCAAGGGCTAGAGTTTTTCAGTCCAAGGACAACAAAATCCCAGGTAAAACATAATCCACTGTAAGATAAATGGTCATAATTAAATACCAGATTTTTTTTCTTAGTAACCAATATATTAAGGAGACATTCATACATTTCAAGAACTGCTTAAATATCTGACACCCAGATTTAAGCACGTGAACATACGTAAACTTTTAAACATACAATTAAAGCTATTCATCATTTGCTATACTATCAACATTAAATTACAGTTACTTTGGAGCATTAAAGTCAAATGATTTAAAGAAAGCCTGTAACATACCTAAAGAAAACTTTCCTAAATTATGCATGCAAATTACTTCTCCACATAAAGGTCTCTTCACTTTAACTTCTAAATTACTCACTTCTAGAAGTCACTACTCAGGGGTTTATCATGGTCCAAAGAGAAGAGGGAGGGAAAAAATAAACAAGTCTGGTCAAGTTACACGTATATGCATATATTACATATGGATGGCACAGATGGAATGCAATTCTGTAAGTGCATGCTCTCGAGAAGCAGCATATTATGATAAACCCTCTGTTTGCTAAGGCAACTTTTCTATTACTGATAACACAGGATAAATGATATATTATGCAATCTTCAAGTAACAGTTGAGGCAAAATAATAAATGCAGAGGCATCACAATGAATCCCACTCAATACAAATTAACTATACACACCAACACTTCTCTACAAATTAAGTTTTCTTTATCTGATTGCCAGTTAAATACAGAGTTTTAATTTCATAGCTTAACAATGAAGGGTCATACCCTGAAGCCATTGCAGACACCTACCATTTCATGCTAAGCTTGTTCACGTACACAGCTGAATCAGTTATAAGGTTTGGCCTAACAAATGCTAGGGAACTCTTTTTTAAAGTAGTTTTTAACAGGTATTAAATTTCATCTTGCACACCGAAATCATACAGGGCAAAGTCAGAGCTTTTATATTTGCATTTATTCTTCATTTAACCTTTAAAACACTACTATAGTTGAATATTAAAACAGAAACAATAGCAAGTAGTGAGCATATTATGATTACAGTCCCTCACTCATTCGTTACTGCACATAAAATGCCAGCATGAGTGTCATTCACTGGCCTCATTAAGAGGTTTGACACGGAACACCACCTCTGGGATGATGTTCATCATCCTCATATGCTTCTCCATTGTCATGGTGCCGTCTTTCCTGATTTGGATCAAAGTCCACCAGTTCTACTTGATCCAATCATCAGTCTCTTCTACTTCCTTCCTCTCTGGTAGAAGTTTTTCCAGCAATGAGAGTTTATCAGGAGAAAGAAAGCCATTTCAGGAAAGTTTACCTTAAATTCGATGATTAGGCAACCCTTTTCACATGGTCTATGATAAGTTGGCACGCCTTCATTTAGCACACACTTGATGTCTCCATGCTTGACAATCTGACCTGTATGAGAGGTGATGACTGGTTCAGTTGTCAAGAGTAGATACTGGCTTTTGGAAGCCACACAGTGCTTCAGCCAGCTGTATATCCATACACATGCACAGATCTTCTCCTTGTTGAGTAAAAACAATACGGTCCTTCTGATCTAACACAATGATAATATCTTCAGGCTCCAATCCTGGTTCTTGGTCTCCTTCACCATAGAATGTTATCTTCTGGCTGTCTTTCATGCCTTTGTCAATATGAACTTCCAGAATCTTCTCTGGAACTATCTTTCTTCCATTGCAGCTTTTACATTGATCTTTAGGACTGATCCATTCTCCATGGCCCTGGCACTCCATGCACACAGACTGAATTTCCTGAACCATTCCAGGTCCCATCTGATGAATTTTTTTTTTTTCATTGTTGGGGATTCATTGAGGGTACAATAAGCCAGGTTACACTGATTGCATTTGTTAAGTAAAGTCCCTCTTGCAATCATGTCTTGCCCCCAGAAGGTGTGGCACACACCAAGGCCCCGCCCCCTCCCTCCTTCCCTCTCTCTTCCCTACCCAATAACCTTAATTGTCATTAATTGTCCTCATATCAAAATTGAGTACATAGGATTCATGCTTCTCCATTCTTGTCATGCTTTATTAAGAATAATGTCTTCCACTTCCATCCATGTTAATACGAAGGATGTAAAGTCTCCATTTTTTTTAATGGCTGAATAGTATTCCATGGTATACATATATCACAACTTGTTAATCCATTCCTGGGTTGGTGGGCATTTAGGCTGTTTCCACATTTTGGCAATTGTAAATTGAGCTGCAATAAACAGTCTAGTATAAGTGTCCTTATGATAAAAGGATTTTTTTCCTTCTGGGTAGATGCCCAGTAATGGGATTGCAGGATCAAATGGGAGGTCTAGCTCGAGTGCTTTGAGGTTTCTCCATACTTCCTTCCAGAAAGGTTGTGCTAGTTTGCAGTCCCACCAGTAGTGTAAAAGTGTTCCCTTCTCTACACATCCACGCCGGCATCTGTGGATGTGGCCATTCTTACTGGGCCATTCTTACTGGAGTTAGATGATATCTCAGGATGGTTTTGATTTGCATTTCTCTAATAGATAGGGATGATGAACATTTTTTCTTGTTTGTTAGCCATTTGTCTGTCTGCTTTAGAGAAGGTTCTATTCATGTCTCTTGCCCATTCATATATGGGATTGTTGGCTTTTTTCATGTGGATTAATTTGAGTTCTCTATACATCCTAGTTATCAAGTTTTTGTCTGAATCAAAATATGCAAATATCCTTTCCCGTTGTGTAGGCTGTCTCTTTGCTTTGGTTGTTGTCTCCTTAGCTGTAGAGAAGCTTTTCAGTTTAATTAAGTCCCATTTGTTTATTTTTGTTGTTGTTGCAATTGCCATGGCAGTCTTCTTCATGAAGTCTTTCCCCAGGCCAGTATCGTCCAGTGTTTCTTCTGTGCTTTCTTTGAGGATTTTTATTGTTTCATACCTTAAATTTAAGTCTTTTATCCATCTTGAATCAATTTTTGTGAGTAGGGAAAGGTGTGGGTCCAGTTTCAGTCTTTTACCTGTGGATATCCAGTTCTCCCAACACCATTTATTGAATAGGGAGTCTTTCCCCCAAGGTATGTTCTTGTTTGGTTTATCGAAGATTAGGTGGTTGTAAGATGTTAGTTTCATTTCCTGGTTTTCTATTCGATTTCAAGTGTCTATGTCTCTATTTTTGTGCCAGTACCATGTTGCCTTGACCACTATGGCTTTGTAGTACAGACTAAAATCTGGTATGCTGATGCCCCCAGCTTTATTTTTATTACGAAGAACTGCCTTAGCTATACAGGGTTTTTTCTGGTTCCATACAAATGCAGAATCATTTTTTCCAAATCTTGAAAGTACGATGTTGGTATTTTGATAGGAATGGCATTGAATAGGTAGATTGCTTTGGGAAGTATAGACATTTTAACAATGTTGATTCTTCCCGTCCATGAGCATGGTGTGTTCTTCTATTTGTTAAAATCCTTTGCTATTTCCTTTCTGAGGATTTCATAATTTTCTTTATAGAGGTCCTTCATCTCCTTCGTTAGGTATATTCCTAGGTATTTAATTTTCTTTGAAACTATGGTGAAGGGAGTTGTGTCCTTAATTAGCTTCTCATCTTCACTGTTACTGGCGTATATAAAGGCTACTGACTTGTGGACATTGATTTTGTATCCTGAAACATTACTGTATTTTTTTTTTTTTTTGTAGAGACAGAGTCTCACTTTATCACCCTCGGTAGAGTGCCGTGGCCTCACACAGCTCACAGCAACCTCCAACTCCTGGGCTTAAGCGATTCTCTTGCCTCAGCCTCCCGAGTAGCTGGGACTACAGGCACCCGCCACAATGCCCGGCTATTTTTTGGTTTGCAGTTCAGCCGGGGCCGGGTTTGAACCCGCCACCCTCGGTATATGGGGCCGGCGCCCTACCGACTGAGCCACAGGTGCCGCCCCATTACTGTATTTTTTGATGACTTCTAGGAGTCTTGTGGTTGAGTCTTTAGGATTCTCTAAGTATAGGATCATGTCGTCAGCAAAGAGGGAGAGTTTGACCTCCTCTGCTCCCATTTGGATTCCCTTTATTTCCTTGTCTTGCCTAATTGTACTGGCTAGAACTTCCAGCACTATGTTGAATAGTAAAGGTGACAGAGGACAACCTTGTCTCATTCCAGTTCTAAGAGGAAAAGCTTTCAGTTTTACTCCATTCAGTAAAATATTAGCTGTGGGTTTGTCATAGATAGCTTCAATCAGTTTTAGAAATGTGCCACCTATGCCTATACTCTTCAGTGTTCTAATTAGAAAAGGATGCTGGATTTTATCAAATGCTTTTTCTGTATCTATTGAGAGGATCATATGATCTTTATTTTTGCCCCTTTTAATATGGTGGACAATGTTTATGGACTTGCGTATGTTAAACCAGCCTTGCATCCCTGGAATGAAACCTACTTGATCATGATGTATGACCTTTTTCATGATAAGCTGTAATCTATTGGCTAGGATTTTATTGAGAATTTTTGCATCTATATTCATGAGTGAGATTGGTCTGAAATTCTCCTTTTTGTTTGGGTCTTTTCCTGGTTTTGGTATCAGGGTGATGTTTCCTTCATAGAGTGTGTTGGGGAAGATTCCTTGTTCCTCGATTTTTTGGAATAATTTCTGCACTACAGGAATAAGCTCTTCCTTGAAGGTTTGATAGAATTCTGGTGTGAAGCCATCTGGGCCAGGGCATTTTTTTGTTAGAAGATTTTTTATTGTTTCTTTAATCTCTGTGCTTGAAATTGGTCTGTTCAGAAGCTCTATGTCTTCCTGGCTAAGTCTAGGGAGAGGGTGTGATTCCAAATATTGATCCATTTCCTTCACATTGTCAAATTTCTGGGCGTAGTTTCTGATAGTATTCAGAGATGATCTCTTGTATCTCTGTGGGATCAGTTCTTATTTCCCCTTTATCATTTCTGATTGAGGTTACTGGAGATTTTACTCTTCTATTTCTTGTTAGTCTGGCCAATGGTTTATCTATTTTGTTAATTTTTTCAAAAAACCCTCTCCTTGTTTCATTAATTTTCTGAATGATTCTTTTGTTTTCAATTTCATTGATCTCTGATTTGATTTTGGATATTTCTTTTCTTCTACTGAGTTTAGGCTTAGATTGTTCTTCTTTTTCCAATTCCATAAGATGGCTTGCGAGATTGTTGATGTGCTCTCTTTCTGTTTTTCGAATGTAGGCATCTAAAGCGATGAATTTTCCTCTGAAAACTGCTTTTGCAGTATCCCACAGGTTTTGGTAGATTGTGTCTTCATTGTTGTTATGCTCAAGGAAGTTAATGATTTTCTGTTTTATTTCTTCCTGCACCCATCTGTTATTCAACAGGAGATTGTTTAATTTCCATGCCTTTGTGTGGGGTTCAACGTTTTTGTTAGAGTTGAGTTCCACCTTTAGTGCCTTATGGTCTGAGAAGATAGAAGGTAAAATTTCAATTCTTTTGATTCTGTTGATATTTGTTTTGTGTCCCAGGATATGATCAATTATGGAGAATGTTCCATGGGGTGATGAGAAGAATGTATATTCTTTATGTTTGGGATAGAATGTTCTATATGCATCTATCAGGCACAGTTGTTCTAGGGTCTCATTTAAATCTCTTATATCTTTGTTTAATTTCTGTTTAGAGGATCTGTCCAGCTCTGTAAGAGGAGTGTTAAAGTACCCTGTTATTATGGTATTGTCGGATATCATATTGCTCAGACTGAGTAAAGTCTGTTTCAAGAATCTGGGAGCATTTAAATTGGGTGCATAAATATTTAGAATTGAAATGTCTTCTTGTTGTATTTTTCCCTTGACCAATATAAAGTGACCATCTTTGTCTTTTTTGACTTTAGTTGCTTTAAATCCACATGTATCTGAAAATAAGATCGCAACTCCTCTTTTCTTCTGAATTCCATTTGCCTGAAAAATTGTCTTCCAACCCTTGACCTGGAGTTTTAATTTGTCTTTTGAAGCCAGGTGTGTTTCTTGCAGACAGCAAATGGATGGCTTATATTTTTTAATCCTGTCAGCCAATCTATGTCTCTTCAGTGGCGAATTCAAGCCATTAACATTTATTGAGATAATTGGTAAGTGTTGTAGTATTCTAGTCATCTTATTTTGTGAGAGTCCATTGCTTAGTTTTATCTTTTGCATCAGTGTGGAGGTTAGGTTCTGTCCTTTAATTTCTGCTTTTAATTTTCTTACTTTGCTGCTGATCTATTGTGGTGGTCAGTGTGTAGCACCGGTTGAAGTATTTCCTGTAGAGCTGGTCTTGTTGTGGCGAATTTCTGCAATGTTTGTATATCCGTAAGTGATTTGATTTCTCTGTCAGTTTTAAAGCTTAGCTTAGTACAGAATTCTAGGCTGGAAATTGTTCTGTTTAAGTAGATTAAAGGTAGATGACCATTGTCTTCTTGCTTGGAAAGTTTCATTAGAGAAGTCTGCAGTCACTCTGATGGATTTGCCCCTGTAGGTCAACTGGTGCTTACTCCTGGCAACTTGCAGAATCTTTTCTTTTGTCTTGACTTTGGACAGGTTCATCACAATGTGTCTTGGAGAAGCTCGGTTAGAGTTGAGGTGACCTGGGGTCTGATATCCCTCTGAAAGCAGTGTGTCAGAATATTTGGTGATATTTGGGAAATTTTCTTTTATAATATTCTCTAGTATGGCTTACATTCCTCTGCGGCGTTCTTCTTCCCCTTCTGGGATTCCTATAACTCGTTTGTTGGAACCCTTCATAAAGTCCCGTAATTCTGTCAGTGAACATTCTGCTATCTCTCTTTTCTTTTCTGCCTCTTTTACTATCTGAGTTATCTTAAGAACTTTGTCTTCTACCTCTGAAATTCTTTCTTCTGCATGGTCTAACCTGTTGCTGATACTTTCCATTGTATCTTTAAGTTCCCTAATTGACTGCTTCAGTTCCTTCAGCTCTGCTATATCCTTTCTATATTCTTCATATTGTTCATCTGTTATTTGATTCTGTTTTTGGATTTCCTTTTGGTTATTTTCCACTTTATTAGCAGTTTACTTCATTGTTTCCATCATTTCCTTCATTGTTTTCACCATGTGTATTCTAAATTCCCTTTCTGTCATTTCTAACATTTCTTTATAGGTGGAATCCTCTGCAGTAGCTACCTCATGGTTCCTTGGGGGAGTTGTTCTGGATTGGTTCTTCATGTCGCCTGGAGTTTTCTGCTGATTCTTCCTCATGAGTGATGATTTCTTTTATGTGTTTCCTTGCCCTAATTTTCCTTTTACTTTCTCTTGCTCTTTAAGTTCTTCTGCCTGTGGACTAAGGTTTCAATGATTCCTTTTGGTACAGGACCAGAAGGATGAGTAGGTTGAAGAATAAGAAGGGATAAAAAGAAGAAAGAAAAGAAAATAGAGAAAGGAGAGCGGGTGGGTAAAAGGGAATATTGACAAAAAGAAGAGAGGCACTGAAAGAGGAAGACAGAGCAGTATAGGTGTACAGTGGGGTACTTTGACAGAACCTTTAAAAAACACCAACCTCTGGGGGTGCCCGGTTGGGTGGTTCCCTTGAGGTCAGAAGCTCTTTGCTAACTTGAGCAGACACAGTACCCCACCTCCACCAAGTAGAGAGGAAAGACAAAAATGCTATAAATCAAACTAAAACAAGCAAACAGAAAACTTTGCAGGATAAAATTGGGTGAAAAAACCAAATAATAGGATTAGAAACACTAGCAAAAATGAAGTTCTAGTCATTGAAAAAGGCAGCAATGGGAAATTGTATTTAAACTAGAAAAATTGAGAAAGAAAAAAATCTGTACAGTAAAGGTTGAAATTAAAAAATGAACAATAGCATCATCAATATAAACAAAAAACAAACAAGCAAAAAGAAAAAACCAACCAAAAACAAAGCAGTATATGTATCTTGTTGAATATTGTCTGGGGAACAGGTGTTCTTCTGGGGTATGAGATGTTAATCATAATGCTGATACAACTGGAGGCCTCCGCTAATTTTTCAAACCCCACAGGGTAGACACCCTAAATCTCTCTTCAGCCCTTTTAAAAGGCACTTTAAACTTCTAAACTTGCTAAGCAGAAGCTTTCCCAGGAAAGTGCTTGTTGCTAGAATCACTGCTGAAGTGGCTATCCACTTATCTAGTGTGCCAAAACTGGTCTCATTCTGCCCCTGAGGGTTAGGGCTATAAGGTGGCTCAGTGCCCGCCTTTAGGCTGCTCATCACTAGGTTACTAGCTCTTGCCCGATCCTAGCTCTGCAACCCTGAGGTCGGACCTTGTTGGGGCAGTTCTCTCTCAGTGGCTCCCTGTGGCCCACAGCCAAATACTATTAGCTCCGTCCGGCTCAGCGGCTCAGTCTGGGGCCCTAGAGAATGCCCAAAGTTCTCCGCACTCCTGCTCAAGCTCTCCCCAAGGCAGTTCAACTGAATGCCAAGTCCAAAAACACCAAAACAGTTCACAGGTAAGGCCTTTCTGGTTTGCAGTCTTGCTGCTACTGTACTAAACAGCCGTCGGCGGGATTAGGCCGATTGAACACACGCAACCACTTGCCAGTTTTCCACTGTTCTTGTCCTCTTGGGGTCCAGAGTCTCTCGCTGACTCCCTTTGACATCCCTGAAAGGGATGATTATAGGCAGCTCCCACCAGCCAGAGATGCCTGGAGTTTTATCTCCCCAGACTCACCATGCCCAGATGCAAGGAAGCTGTTACTTGGCCGCCATCTTGCTCTCTCTCTGGCTAATTTTTGTATTCTTCTGTCCCATCTGATGAATTCTTATTTGCATTCCAGTACCTCAACAATTGGGATAGCACGCTACTGCTCCTTTTTTACCACCTTGGCCTTTACATTTGTCGCAAATAACATTCTTTTGCAGAGCCAGTTTTCTTGTGGCACCATTACATAAATCTTCTAAGGTAACTGAGAGCTGATGTACCACATTTTTACCTCTCCTTTCTCTCTGCATCCTTCCTCCTCCTCCAAAAAACCTATCAAAGATGTCCATGGGGGAACCAGCACCACCACCTGCTCCACCCTCTTTAATTGCCTGTTCTCCTCCTTTGTCATATAATTCCCATTTCTTTGCCTCAGAGAGAACTTCATAAGCTTGAGAAATCTGTTTAAACTTCTCGCCTTCATTTGGATTCTTATAAAGGTGGTACTTCAAGGCCAGTTTTCCTTTTTTTTTTTTTTTTTTTGTGGTTTTCGGCCAGGGCTGGGCTTGAACCCGCCACCTCTGGCATATGGGACTGGTGCCCTACCCCTTTGAGCCACAGACGCCACCCCAAGGCCAGTTTTCTATATGCCTTCTTCAATTCTTCAAGAGTAACATTGGGTTTGACTCCGAAAACATCATAGTAAGTGGTTTCTTTCACCTTTTTCTACAGCCAGTGAGAGGGCAGAGGCCCACGCAGTGGAGTGGAAAGGAGCGCTTAGTTGTGCGCTGCTCGGGCAACCGCTGCTCCTCCGCCTCCCACCGAGCATTCTGGAAAGTTCCCTAAATGCCAGATTTTTGAACGGCTGTTAGCGTTTTGAGTTTTGTTGTGCTTTTATTTTGTTCTTTAGAGTTCTCCTTAAAGAGAATATTTTATTTTCTGACTTTAGAGTAAATGTCTGTCCTGTATAGGTATTAACTAAGGATCTTGAAAGGCATGCAGCTGAATTACAAGCCCAAGAAGGATTGTCTAGTGATGGAGAAACAATGGTAAATGTGCCACACATTCATGCAAGGTGAGGAATTGGTTTGGGAATAAAATATTACTTAGAATAGTAATTCTTACTTGCTATGTAAGAATGAGAACCTCATTTTATTTTATTATTTTATTTTATTTTAATTTTTTGAGACAGAGTGTTTTGGCATCACAGCTGGCAGCAACCTCAAACTCTGAGGCTTAAGCAATTCTCTTGCCTCAGCCTCCCAAGTAGCTGGGACTATAGGCGCCTGCCACAATGCCCGGCTATTTTTTTTGTTTTTGTTGTAGTTGATAGGATGATATTGTACGAGAGTTCCTTGTTGTTGTTGTTGTAGTTGTTGTTGTTGTTCAGCAGGTCTGGGCTAGGTTCAAACTCGCCAACCCCAGTGTATGTGGCCAGCGCCCTAACCACTGAGCAACAGGCACTGAGGCAAGAACCTCATTTTATAAAAACAAAGAAATCAATAAAAGTGTATGAGTTGATCATAGTTGATCATCATATCAAAGTGAACCTATTGAAGATTATTCAAAGAGATCATGATAGAACTCAACATTTCTTCTTAGATTTCCCAGATTGCAGATTTTTATGGACATTGGTTTTAGATGTGAATTTTATCAAGACCTTGCTATGTAAATTAAATAATCTATGAATATCCCTAATCTGAAAATCCAAAATCTGAAATGCTCCAAAATTAAAAACTTCTTCAGCACCAATGCGGCACTCAAAAAAAATGTTTCTTGGAACATTTCAGATTTTGAATTTTCAGGTTAGGGATACCCAACTGGTAAAGCTTAAAAATCTGAAAAAATTCATAACACTTCTGGTCCCAAGCATTTATATAATAGGGGATTAAATAGGATTTATTAAATAGGGGATATACTCAACTTGCAATACACAAAGCTGTATATATTTTATTAAATGATTAAGTTTCTATTAGACACAATGTAATAAATGAAATTATTAAAATCCTTTTTATTCTGAGATTTTAAACTCATTGGAAGAGATTTATATAATAATCATCAGGGTTTTCTTTTTCTTTTTTTTTTAGAGACAGAGTCTCACTTTATTGCCTTCTGGAGTGATGTGCCATTGCAGCTCACAGCAACCTTCATCTCATGGGCTTAGGCGATTCTCTTGCCTCAGCCTCCTGCGTAGCTGGGACTACAGGTGCCTGCCACAAGGCCCAGCTATTTTTTGTTGCAGTTTGGCTGGAGCTGGGTTTGAACCCGCCACCCTCGGTATATGGGGCTGGCGCCCTACCCACTGAGCCACAGGCACTGCCAAGGTTTTATTTTTCTTTTCTAGAATTTATAGAAGGCATTTCCTTATAGTTCTTTGAAAGGAAGTTAGAAACTCTAAAGCTTTTTAATCTGTAGGTTTTTCTTTTGGCATCATTTTTTTCCTTTTTATTTTTTTTCCCCCTAGAGAAGAGCCTCTGTTATAAGAAAAGGGAAGATACAGCATTTTTTACTTTTATGAATGATTTAATTTCTTGTGAAATTTCTGATACATAAAAGGATGATATAGTATGAGAGTTACTTAGTTGCTTCTAAAAGGAACTTATGAACATACAACGTCAACTTTTGTTCAATGTAATTTATAGATAAATAATGTTCTTATTTTGTTCTTAGGGTATACAACTATGAGCCTTTGACACAGCTCAAAAATGTCCGAGCAAATTACTATGGAAAATACATTGCTCTAAGAGGGACAGTGGTTCGTGTCAGTAATATAAAGCCTCTTTGCACCAAGATGGGTTTTCTTTGTGCTGCGTGTGGAGAAGTTCAGAGTGTTTCTCTTCCAGATGGAAAATACACTCTTCCGACAAAGGTGATGTAACTGCTTATTTATCTTGGTAAAGAAGGCTAATACAGAAAATGTTTGCCAGTGTTTCTAAGCACAGAGCTTATTTTAATTTTTAATACACACTATGTATTTATTAAACATTTTTGTTTAATACTTTAACATTTTATGAAATATTTTAGGATACAGAAAAGTATAGAAACCACTCAAATATTTCTTTACATACCACCCAAAATTTACATTTTTTGACTCCACATACATTTTTAAAGATACAAAACAGGCTCGGCACCTCAAGTGGCTAAGGCGCCAGCCACATACACCTGAGCTGGTGGGTTCGAATCCAACCTGGGCCCGCCAAACAACAATGATGGCTGCAACCAAAAAGTAGCCGAGCATTGTAGCGGGTGCCTGTAGTCCCAGCTACTTGGGAGGCTGAGGCAAGAGAATCACCTGAGCCCAGGAGTTGGAGGTTGCTGTGAACTGTAATGCCACGGCACTGTACCGAGGGCAACAGCTTGAGGATCTGTCTCAAAAAAATAAAAATAAAAAATAAATAAAGATACAAAACATTACTGATACAGTTGTCTCTTTTTTACCCTTTGCTGTACTATTCCCAGAGACAACCATTGTACTAATGTTAATGTGGTTCTTTCCCATTCATATTTCTCTATTTTGACTTCATAGGTAAACACATTTGATTTTTCCCCCTTTATTCCTTCCACTGTTTGGAAGTGATATGTTTGGTTCTTTTTTCTTTATTAACTTTTTTTTTTTATAATTATGCATTAGTTCCCAGATATATCAGCATACTAGATGCCCTGGCAGGATTTTCACATTTCCATCACTTGTTACGCAGGCATAAGGTTGAGCACTTACCCACTGACTCTTTATTAACTTTTAAAAACTAGGTTTTATAAAGCTAGTACAGAGAATTGGTAGTTATTGATATTTGGCATTTTAGCTTAATTTGTAACAAATATAAAGAATTGTAGTTAAAGTCGAAGTCTCTCCCCCCAACCCAGTTTCTTTCCCATTGTTCCGTCTTTAGAGGGAGCTATTATTCTGAAGTTGGTATGTGTTCTTCAAGTCTAAATTTTTATTCTTAAGTATATGTGTAGGGTTAATTTTTTTTACTCGATTATTTTGGAGTTTTACCTATTTTAATACATACCAAACTTGTTTTACTATCATGGAGTATTATATTAAATGAGTAGCCAATATTTATTCATTCTCCTTGTGGTGAGTGTGCTGTTTCCAGTTTTTTTATAATTACCAATGATGTTACAGAGACTATTCTTGTACATGTCTCCTAAGCAGAGGATTTTTTTAAGTGTTAGGCTACACATTTTTTTTTGGCTTACTTATTTTTAACTTCCTTGGATGTTGCCAAGTTACTTTCTAGAGTATTGGTTCCAACTCACATCCCTAGTGGTAGTGGGAAGCAGTTTCCATTTCCCCATATCTTCATTAACACTTGGACTGTTAGACTTCTTAGTTTTTGAGGGTCTGGTGGGTGTAAAGTGTTATTTCATCTATGAGGTGAATTTCTGTGATTTCTGTTACAGTTGGACATCATATCTTTATTGGCCAGTTTCCTTTATTGACTTTACTATTTATGTCATCTATTTATTTTCCTGTTAGTTTGTTGATAGTTCTTTGTATATTCTAGATAGTAATTATTATTGATTACCTACATTACAGGTATCTTCTCCCAGTCTTTGGTTTGTTTCTTAACTTTGTGCAGTTTTTTGTTGTTGTACAGTTTCACATTTTGACACGATCAAATTGATCAATCTTGTCCTTCACAACTTCAACATTTTAGGCTTTGCTTAAGAAGCTCATTTTAGGCCAGATGCAGTGGCTCACGCCTGTAATCCTAGCACTTCAAGAGGCCTACACAGGAGGATTGCTTGAGCTCAGACGTTTGAGACCAGCTTAAGCAAAAAGCAAGACCCCATTTCCATTAAAATTACATAAATTAGCTGGGCATTGTGGCAAGTGCTTGTAGACTCAGCTACTTGGAAGGCTAGGGCAGGAGTATCACCTGAACCCAGGAGTTTGAGGTTGCTGTGAGCTAGCTAACATCACGGCATTCTAGCCTGAGGCAACAAAGTGAGACTCTGTCTCAAAAAAATAGAAGCCCTTTTCACTCAAGTATTATATTTTCTACATTTTGTTCTAATACTTGTGAGTTTCTTTACTTGTTTTCTACATTTGGATATTTGGCCCATCTGTAAATTAATTTGGTGACTAATATAAAACTAGGGATTTTTAAGCCAGGCTTGGTGGTGGCACACATGTAGTCCCAGCCACTGAGGAAGCTGAGGCAGGAGAATTACTTGAGAATAGAAATTTGAGACTAGCCTGTGCAACATAGTGAGACCCCCATCTCTTAAAAACAAACAAAAAACCCTCGGGATCTAATGTTTAGGTGAAAAGTCATTTGTCCTGACACCATTTATGCCCATTATTACCACAAATGTGTAAGGTGTCCCTGGTGGTACATTGAGCTTCTAAAGACAGTCTGAGTCTGTTTCATTTTATCCGTCTTGTACATACTCTAAACAGTCTTATTTATGTTGATCTTATTAAACTTTATATGGCAGGGATTTTTGCCGTTATTCTTTTCTAGAGTTGCCTTTATCAGCTATTGGACTTTAATACATTTAGCCTTTACTAAATTTTTACTTATGTAATAATTTCTTGAAAAAATTAAAATCGAAATACATTTGTAATTGAAATTTCTAGGACTTCTTTCTCTTATTGTTAGATTGTGTTAGCTTCAGCTCCTAGTTCTGAATAATTAGTGGTGTTGGTAGGTAGGTGTTATCCACTGTTTGTCCCTGCTTAAAGTTCAAGGCACAACATTTAGCTGAGAAGACAGAATTTAAATCCTGATCTAAACCGGATATTTTCTATGGACAGTTTCTCATGATTTCTGTGGTTTAGGAATTTAGAAAAAGTATTTAGCGCTCGTTCTGGGCTCTCAGTCTCTTGCGAAGTTATAATATGAAGGTGGCTGAGGACTGGCTGGGCATCTTTCTCTCTCCATGTGGTCTCCATGGGTGGGCTAGTCTGGGCTTCTCACACAAAGCAGGGCAGCTCAAGACACTCAGTCTGTTCACATGGCTGCTGACAGCTTCAAGGCAAGGAAGCTCAGTCTGTAGGCAGAAATGAGCATCACTTCTGTCACATTCTGTAGGTTACAAAGTATGGTACAAACCTGCCCAGTTTGCAGGAGAGGGGAGGCGATTAGTCTCCATCTCTTGATGGAGGAGTTTGGGAGAGTCTAAAAAGACTTGAGGGGAAATATTGTTATAATCATATTTGGAAAATACAGTTTTCCAGAGTTTCTGAATTTGTAAATGCTTCTTGAGGTCTAAACACCAAACAAGTGACTTCTGAAAATTTGAACACAGCTTGATTATACTTATGTTGAGGACTGCCTGTGTAGTAAAATAAATATTGCACCTTATAAACAGTGCAAAAGGAGGCTAGATGAGAGAACTGGGAAGTAAAGATGACCCAGGAAAGGCTTTTGAAAAGTAGAGAATTTGGAGTAGGTATATGGGACTGAACTGAGAGGAGCGGAAGACTGCAGGGGTACAGAGGAAGGATATGGTGTTTGGTGGGGAAGACAAACAAGACTCCTTGCATACCCACAGCAGGAACAATAAGAGCAGTGAGTGACAAAGGCCAGCCAGCTGGAAAGTGCCTCAAGAGCTCACAATATCATAGCAGGAAGAAATAGAAAGTCATTACAACTCTTAATGGATTTTACTTTAATAGCATGCTGAGACCAACTTTTAAAGCAATATCAAATGAAGTGTTTTACCTTGGATTTTCCTGAGGTGTGACTGTAGTTGATCAAGATCTGACTGATGTACTCTTATTGCAGTGTCCTGTGCCTGCGTGTCGGGGGAGATCCTTCACTGCTCTCCGCAGCTCTCCTCTCACAGTTACGCTGGACTGGCAGTCGATTAAGTAAGCAACCACAATGTTAAAGAAGAGGCGGGTTTTAGGTCTCTCTGAGAGACTATAATTTTACTGTGATTTTTTTTTTTATCTGAACAATGACAAAGTATATAATAGATGGATTATTTGATGATGAATTTATGTGTTGAAGTATGCCTAATAACCTTTATTTGAAATTTATTCTCTGTTGGATTCCAGAAGGGATTAAATATGCAGATATTAAGTCTGAGAAGAAGTTGAAATAATATTGATTTGAAGTTTTTAGGTAAAAAATCCCTTAGAAATAGGCATGTTTCATTTCATGGTCTGTTCATGAGGCATTTGGCATTTTACTATAGGCCTTTTTTTTTTTTTTAAAGAAGTTAGGTTTTTCTCTGTGTATTTTTGATTCAATAATTGATTAGTTTTTTTTGTGTGTGTGTGCCATAGCCAGTAACTCATCTCTAAATATAAAATAATGGGTATTTTCATTTTTTTTTTTTTTTGTTGTTGTTGTTTTTGAGACAAGTCTCACTCAGTTGCCCTGGGTAGCATGCCATGGGGTCATAGCTCACAGCAACCTCGAGCTTCTGGGTTCAACTAGTCCTCTTGCCTCTGCCTCCTGAGTAACAGGGGCCACAGGCACTTGCCATAAGGCTTGGCTAGTTTTTCTTTTTTTAGTAGACACGGGGGTCTCATTCTCGTTCAGGCTGGTGTCTAACTCCCGAGCTCGGGCAATCCACCCATCTCAGCCTCCTAGAGTGCTACGATTACCGCACCTGGCTAGATAAAGACTTTTTTTTTCTTTTTCTTCAGTTTAGCTGGGGCTGGTTTGAACCTGCCACCCTCAGTATATGGGGCCAGCGCCCTACTCACTGGGCCACAGTGAGCGCCGCCCAATAGGTATTTTCGAAGTCAGAGTGCTCTTTGGAAAACTGAAATGGTCTTAAACCTAGGAATCTAGGGAAAAGATGAGATAGCTTGCTACTAGCTAGCTTCACCCCCTCCTGCCCTGTGAAAACCAATATGAACATATTTGATAACTAATTGTACTATGCTGAGGTTTTTGCAAACACCCCATTTTATAAAAAAGGAAAGTTGAAGATTTTTCATGTGATCATGTGGCCTATGAGGAATAGAGTTAGATTTCCATCCAGGTCAGTGGGATTTCACCACTGAAGAGTGATGAGGGAGGGCATCAGAGGGAGTACAGAGTTCATAGCAGGGCATATGCAGAGAAGATTCAAGGTGATTTAACTCTGGATCTATGAACAGAATTTGGAACTATTTGGACAAAATCTCTTTTCTTTCAAGTAAAAATAGCAGATAAGAAAATAGACTTACATTTTAATTGGATTTGAATGATGATCTGCTAATATTAGGAAATCAAAGTTAGGGGAAGACAATTTTAGAAGAGGCTATTTAAGTCTTTTTCTTAAATCTTAAAGTATTGGTAGGGCTGGCCAAGGTGACTCACACCTATAATCCCAGCACTTTGGGGAGGCTGAGGTCGGTGGATTGCCTAAACTCAAGAGTTCGAGATCAGCCTGAGCAAGAGCAAGACCTCGTCTCTAAAAATAGCTGGGTATTGTGGGCACCTGTAGTCCCAGCTACTTGGAAGGCTGAGGCAAGACAATCGCTTGAGCCCAGGATTCCGAGGTTGCTGTGAGCTATGACACTACAGCATTCTACCAAGGGTGACAAAGTGAGACTCCATCTCAAAAAAGAAAGTATTGGTCAAACTCATTTTAAATGAGTTAATTATAGTAAAACTTTGACAATATAATATTACTTCACATGATTGTTTTATTGTATAGATAAAGTGACCATTTGCCTTGAAGATACCCTTCCTGCCACATGAAATAAATTCAATTTCTGGTTTTTCTGAGGCTTAGCTTGGGATGGCCATGAGGAATTAAATTATTGTTTCTCAGCTAGTGCATTGAAACATTTGGTTGTATCAAGGTGACAGCCTTATAACTGTGTATAAGAGCCTTACAGTTGCAGCAGTCTGAGTTTTAGAAGATGATCTGTTGAAAAGACTTTAGAAATTGTTTACTGGAAGTATGTTTTTACAGTGTTGATAAAAATTAGGAATACCCTAAGCATCTGAAAACAATTATTACAAGGAGCATAGTACAGTGGATTATCATGTAGTCACTAATGGTGATATAGTAAAATATTTATAAATTATAAATATATTCAATATATTCAGAATTCAGAAAATATTTTCAATATATTCAGTGATAAAGCAGGTTGTAAAATATTTTCTACTGTACAATCCTGACTTTATTTTCAAAAAATTAAACAAAAGGCTGGGTGAGGTGGCTTATGTCTATAATCCTAGCACTCTGGGAATCTGAGATGGGTGGATTGCCTGAGCTCAGGAGTTCCAGAGCAGCTTGAGACACTCTTTAAAAAAATAGCTGGGTGTTGTGGTGGGTGCCTGAAGTCTAGCTACTCAGGAAGTGAGGCAAGAAAATCACTTGAGCCTTGGAGTTTGAGGTTGCTGTGAGCTGTGACACCATGGCATTCTACCAAGGCTGAAAAGTGAAACTCTTTCTCAAAAAAAAAAAAAAAAAAAAATTTAAACAAAAACACTGGTAAAAAATACAAATACGTGTTGAGATTGTACTGTCTGGACGAGAAATCAGAGACATTGATATTTATCTGTGTTTTAAATTTTTCTAAAGGGGAAACATAGAAATACTTGTTCTTTTAATTTAAAAGAGTACAAATATATAATTTTTAAAGCAAAATGACTTTAGCATGTATCATTGTGAGACTTCTCATTCTATTCTGCCACTTTGAATGTGCATTGAAGGTGAAAGTATTGAGTAAGCAACAGGGTGTAAAGTCAAGCAGGTTGGGGGAGTCCTGATACCTGGCCATGACCTGAAGAAAACTGGGTGGTAATCTAGATGCATAAAGAATGTATTCCAAAGTTATTACCTTAATGCTCAGTGAGTGTATTTATATTATGCAGTGTAATATAAATAAAAAGGCTTTAAAGCAATACACTTAAATATTTTTAGACATTCAATCAGGGCTAGACACTGGTAGATTATGCCTGTAGTCCCAGCACTTCAAGGGACCAAGGTAGAAGGATGGTTCGAGGCCAAAGAGTTTGAGACCAGCCTTAGCAATATAGCTGAGGAACCCATTTCTACAAAAAAATTCTTAACAATCAGCCAGGTGTGGTGGCATGTGCCTATAGTCTAAGCTAAAGGGAGGCTGAGGTAGGAGGATTGCTTTTAGCCCATGAGTTCAAAGCTGCAATGAGCTGTGATAATGCCACTGGACTCCAGCCTGGGCAACACAGCAAGACCTTGTCTCTAAGGAAAAAAGTCAGGGGAATTCAATCTGTATAGAAAGCCACAGTCCCCACAACTTTCTGTTACCTTATGTATAACTCTAGGTAACATTCTTGCATCCCTTTGTTCCTTTGCTATTAGAAATATACTTCCTTTTATCTTCTCATTTCTCAGTTCTGGGTTTCTTTAACTTGTCAAGGTTTATCTTTTGTTTTCTAATGATAAATTGTTATCTTCTAGGCCTTTTTGTATATGTCATATCTAACCAAAACAATAAACAGTATTATCATGGTCATGATATAAATATTGTTTGACAAAAGACCCAGTAAGGTGATCAGATGTCAAGAAAAGGAGATGTATAGCCGGGCGTTGTGGCAGGCGCCTGTAGTCCCAGCTACTCGGGAGGCTGAGGCAAGAGAATTGCTTAAGTCCAGGAGTTGGAGGTTGCTGTGAGCTGTGTGAGGCCACGACACTCTACCGAGGGCCATAAAGTGAGACCCTGTCTCTACAAAACAAAAAAAAAAAGGAGATGTAATTTATGTCACTGGGATTTTGGGTTTTGTTTTTTTTGTGTGTGTGTGTGTGTTTTAAGAGACAGAGTCTTACTATGTTACCCTCGGTAGAGTGCCATGGCGTTACGACTCACAGCAACCTCAGACTCTTGGACTTAAGCGATTCTCTTGCCTCAGCCTCCCGAGTAGCTGGGACTACAGGTACCCGCCACAATGCCCGGCTGTTTTTTTGTTCGCAGTTGTCATTGATGTTTAGCAGGCCCAGGCCGGGCCCAAACCCACCAGCCTCGGTATATGTGGCTGGCGCCCTCTTCACTGAGCTATGGGCACCAAGCCTGTGGGGTTTTTTTTGTTGTTCCTTAAATGAAAATATGGTCCACATATCAAAATCAAATTGTCAGGAAATTTTCTTATATTCAGGATTATCACATAATTTAGCATATATATTTGGACTGTAAGTTTTTTGTTTGGCATTTTATTTTTTCTAAGATTTCTAAATGCTGGTTTTACTTCTTAGAATGTGCCTTCCTGGGCAGCGCCTGTGGCTCAGTGGGTAGGGTGCTGGCCCCATGTACCAAGGGTGGTGGGTTCGAGCCCAGCTCCAGCCAAACTGCAACAAAAAATAGCGGGGTTTTGTGGCGGGCTCCTATAGTCCCAGCTACTCGGGAGGCTGGGGCAAGAGAATCACCTAAGTCCAGGACTTGGAGGTTGCTGTGAGCTGTGTGATACCACGGCACTCTACCCAGGACAATAAAGAAAGACTCTGTCTCTACAAAAAAAAAAAAAAAGAATATGCCTTCCTGTGATTTTTACATTCTGTCTTAAATACACTATGGAATACATGGAATCTACCTTTTGTTTTATAAAAACAAAACCAAAAAAAAAAAAAAAAATGCTGCCTAAGCACTGGTCAGTCCTTCTCTAGGCCTGCAGCCCTGATTCATCCTGGGACCTGGCTTCATTGCACTGCTAGATGGACTGCACTGTTCTGTTGGGCTTTGTCTCTTCTACTTTGTAAGATTCGAATTTTGTTTTTCTAGAGAATATTCTCAAATACATTTTCAGAAAGCATGCATGAGAAGTAAAATGTTCTGGGTCCTTATGTGTCTGCAAATGTCTTTATTTAGATCTTAGCCTGGGTAAGAGTTTTCCTGGCCATTGAAGTCTGTTTTGTTATGATTTTTCATGCTATTAATGTTGGTCTGATTCTTATTCCCTTGAGGGGACTGGACTGCTCCCTTTTTTTTTTTTTTTGGCTGGGGCTGGGTTTGAACCCACCACCTCCGGCTTATAGAGCCAGTGCCCTACTCCTTTGAGCCACAGGGGCTTCCCACTTTCCCCTCTTCTGTAACCATTTTATCTGTGTTGTTCTGAAAACCGAGGGCTTATCTAGTTGTGTCCTTACCCTGCTTGAAACTGGCACATTGTTTTGTTCTGAAGTTGTCTTCAACTCTACAGTGTTTTCTTTTCTAGCACCCTGTTAGACATAGCCCTTAGATTATTATCTGCCTTAACTTTATCTCTTCCTTTCATTTTATTTGTGGTGTTTTCTAGATTTCTTTGGCTTTTTCTGGTATCCTTTCCATAAATGTATGAGATATATACACACACACACACACACATGAAATAAATTCTCCTGATTTTGCATGATTTTAGTAGCTTATTCTTGTATTATGATAGCAACATTTTCTCAAAACTCTTAGGCAGTTTTATGTTTTTAATGCCCTTCTTCTCCCTGACTTATTGCCATTTAGTCCTCAAATGTCTGATGAAAAATTTGGAGTAAGTGGTATAGAATTATTTGGAGTAAATAGTATAGATTTTCTTTGCTATTTTGTAGGTAGATGGGAGTTTTTCCTCAAGAATTCTCACCCCTAAATAAGAAGATAGGAGTTTCGACTGTCAGATTTTGCTTTATGAATATGTTTAACTTGTTTAACTTTTTAGGATTCAGGAGATGATGTCTGATGATCAACGAGAAGCAGGTCGAATTCCACGAACAATAGAATGTGAACTTGTTCATGATCTTGTGGATAGCTGTGTCCCAGGGGACACAGTGACCATTAATGGAATTGTCAAAGTCTCAAATGCTGAAGAAGGTATGGTAAAACTTTTTTCCTCATTTTGATGTCTCTCAATATAATTTGTCAATATTCATTTTTTCTCTTTTTAAGATCCTTCCGAATCTCAAATAATTCAGAGTATTCCTTGTTGCTTATCTAAGGTGAAACTTTTCCTTTAAAAAATTTATTTGTAGCTCACTCTGACTTTCTTTTACATTCTAGTTGAGTCATTGTACAGAAAATGAAAATGCCAGTTACTGTATTTAATACTTTGAATTTACAGGTTTTCGAAATAAGAATGACAAGTGCATGTTCCTTTTGTACATTGAAGCAAATTCTATTTGCAATAGCAAAGGACAGAAAACAAAGGCTTCGGAGGATGGGTGTAAGCACAGAACATTGATGGAGTTTTCCCTCAAAGACCTCTATGCCATCCAGGAAATTCAGGCTGAAGAAAACCTGTTTAAACTCATTGTCAAGTATGTATTCAGTTATCTGAACTTTTATTACATAGTCACATGCTGGGGGTGCTCTTGAATACAAGTAATAAAAAAACTAGTCAAGGGCGGCGCCTGTGGCTCAAAGGAGTAGGGCGCCGGCCCCAGATGCTGGAGGTGGCGGGTTCAAACCCAGCCCTGGCCAAAAACTGCAAAAAAAAAAAAAAAAAACTAGTCAAAATGGTTGGCTAACTGTAAGCTATGGGCCAAATCCAGCTCACCACCCATTTTGGTGTGGCCTGTGAATGAAGAATGGTTTTTATATTTTTTAATAGTTGAAAAAAATTGAAAGAATAGTTTATAACACATAAATTATATAAAAGTCATGTTTCAGCATCCATAAATAATATACTCATTTACATAGTATCTATGGCTGCTTTTGTGCTATAGTAGGAAAGCTGAGTACTTATGACAGTATTGTATATATGGCACACAGGTATTCTCAGGGATGGCTCTGGCTCTTTTTTTTTTTTTTTTGAGACGGAGTCTCGCTATGTCACCCTGGGTAGAGTGCTATGGCGTCATAGCTCACAGCAACCTCAAACTCTTGGGCTTAAGCAATTCTCTTGCCTCAGCCTCCCAAGTAGCTGAGACTACAGGCACCCACCACAACACCCAGCTATTTTTTTGTTGCAGTTGTCATTATTGTTTAGCTGACCTGGCCGGGTTCAAACCTGCCAGGCTCAGAGTGTGTGGCCAGCACCTTAACCACTGTGCTGTGGGTGCTGAGCCGGCTCTGGCTCTTTTGCAGAAAAAGTTGATCTCTATTTTAAACAATAAGAGATACTTAGAGATGTTTGTTGTATGACAGGAGAGAGAACAACAAATTCCAAAGCCATTTTGATTAGTTGTTTGTAGGATGTCATTTGTAGAGATTCAAATAGAAATCACTTAACATTCAATAAGTGTTTAATAATATTATTTGTTTCCATGCTATTGCCATGCAGTAGGAAGGAGCAAAGTAGAGGCATTTTTGCAAAAGTGGTTGACCTTTTCTTTGGAGACAAACCTAAGTGGGAATCCTGCTTTGGTCATTTACTTCTAGTGTAATCTGGAGTATGTTACTTAGTTTCTCCTTCACTTTATCATCTAAAAATGGAAATGATAAAACCTACTTCACAAGGTTGTTCTGAAGATTAAGTTTAATTAATTAACTCAACAAGCTGTAATTTTCTGTTATTTTTAAACAATTTTGGGGATGATTTTGAAGAAATAGGGGAAAACACGAGAGAATGAATAATAGATATACCTAAGAGAGGTAAAGAACAAAGATGATTTGGAAATGCATTGTATTGGAAAAATTGATCTTGTACTTTCCTGTTCACCTAGACTCTGGACTCTAAAGAGAATTTGATGCTTTGTCATTTTGTCTTTAATATGTTAATTAGCCAACTGAATGAAGAATGGCGTTCTTCTGGGGTTCTTTATCCTTAAGCCTTCAGAGACTTCTCTCTGAATAGATAGCCATCCAGACTCACCCCAGGGAACAGAATGCTTTAACCTAGGAAGGGGAGTTATCCAGGGTGAGTACTCTGAGCAGACAGCCAAGGGGCCACCCGGTTGAAGATCCAAACACCCCTTTGATTTGTTACTCCTACCAGTTAAAAAATAAATATGAACATTTTAGTGGTCCTTCTTCTGCCATGCTTACAAAAGATAAGTTAGTATGAAAAAACTTGAGTTTTTTTTTCCCATTGTTGCTTTTTTCCCCTATATTTATAATTTTAGATCAAAACTAGAATTTTTCATGGTCTTCCATTTATTAATCTAGCAGGGATTGGCAAACTAGGCAGGCTGCCTCTTTTGTAAATAAAGTTAGAGCACAGCTCCACCCAATTTATTTACATATTGTCAATAATTGCTTTTGAAAGACTTGGGACAAGACCCCCACTCTGTCCTGGGCTGACACGACCCCCAGTCAACCGCAAGAGACGACTCTTGATGCAATCAGCATGAGGGTTTTTTTTATTTTTATTCCTGCATGCCGGGGCCTAACCCGTGACTCTCTCAGGAGCCAAGGAGTTAGGCCCTGAACAGCAGATTTTACAAGCTTATAAAGGCAAAAACCACAAAGTAGGCGGGAGTAGCAGACATAGCAGGGGCTTTAACCATAAAGTAAGAGGGGGAGCAGACATAGCAGGGGCTTTAACCATAAAGTAGGAGGGGGAGCAGACATAGCAGGGGCTTTCCAGATAAGAAGAACTCTGGTTCATTATTCAACTGTCTTAAGACAAGACTAACAGTCAAATATTTGCTTGATAGTAAACATTTGCTCTAGCTCGGGGGCTATCTCCTGGAACAGTTACAAAAGGTCACATTCCTATGGTAGGGAGTGAGAGGTGGTCACATTCCTATGGTAGGGAGTAAGAGGTGGTCACATTCTCATGGTAATATTTTCTTTCACTTTCACACTACAAGCTGAGCAGGAGCAGTTGACTGAGACAGTATAGCATGCAAAGCTGAAAATATTTACTTTTCTGGCTCTTTAAGTTTATTGACCCATGCTAGATAAAATGCAGAGGGCCATGAAAGGAAAATGGAGAAGACAGTGGCAGGTTATGTTTTAGTTTCAGTTTCTTCAGCAGCAGTGATTTGGGTAAATGTAGTTTATTGGGGAGGTAGGAGAATGGGGAAGTAATAGAGAGAGAGTATTACAGACCGTCAGTGTATGGTGCCTTGGAACACTACACTGTGTAAAACTAGCCTCAGTATTTTTCCATCTAAGGGCCTAGATTCGGGGCTGCTGCCAAGGATATTAAACACCCCAGCACTTCTAGCATGCTCATCCTGCCTGCTGATGATACTTCTGTGGCCATAGAAAGCTCTTTGGCACATAGGTGCAGGTGCTTGCTAGGAAGACAGCAGTATTTATGCGGGAACATGTTAAACAGTGAGTGCCAGGGGGCTGTGGGAAGGACACCGACTTCTGTATTTATATATATTAAGATGGGATTAGGAGTCACATTTTAGTCCTGATGGTTTTTTCTTTTACCCTGTCCATTTTTGTTCCTTGTTTATGAAATTAATAAGAATAAATATATTTCTTTATATCGGTCTGACCTTTTGAAATAACTAAAGTAGATGAAATTTTATCTCATCTTAAAATATTATTTAATGAGTTCACCCTGTACCCTAAAGTGGAAGACCATGATTATGATGCATTATAAAGGCTAGTTCTGGGCTTGGCACCTGTAGCTCAAGTGGCTAAGGCACCAGCATATACACCGGAGCTGGTGGGTTTGAATCCAGCCCACATCCCGCCAAACAATGACAGCGCTAACCAAAAAAAAAAAATAGGCACTGTGGTGGGCACCTGTACTCCCAGCTACTTGGGAGGCTGAGGCAAGAGGATTGCTTAAGCCCAAGAGTTTGAGGTTGCTGTGAGCAGTGACGCCATGGCACTCTACCCAGGGTGACAGCTTGAGACCCTGTCTCAACAACAAAAAAAATAAAAAAAAAAAAAGGCTAGTTATATGAAAAGATCAACAGTGTATTTGGTTACCTTTTTTTTTTTTGAGACAGTCTCACTATGTTGCCCTCAGTAGAATGCTGTGGTGTCACAGCTCACAGCAACCTTCAACTCTTAGGCTTAAGTGATTCTCTTGCCTCAGCCTTACAAGTAGCTGCGACTACAGATGCCTGCCATAATGCCCAGCTATTTTTTGTTGCAGTTGTCATTGATGTTTAGCTGGCCCAGGCTGGGTTTGAACCCGCTAGCCCTGGTGTATGTGGCTGGTGCCATAACCATTGTGTTACGGGCACTGAGCCTATATGGTTACTTTAAGATGCTTTACAAGTATCCTATCTTCCTTATATAGGTAGTTTTTAAAACATTCTTCCCTTTATAGATTAAGCAAGAATTTTGAGGAGCTTACTCAAAATTCAGGGGATAGAAATATTTTATGTTTGTCTTTTTTCTCATGCTACATAAAGGAAGTTAAACAAACTGTAAAGTGGATCTTCTAATAGAACAATGAAGTATAAGTTAGAGTTTATAAGTTGTATTCTGTTTTTCAGCTCGCTTTGCCCTGTCATTTTTGGTCATGAAGTAAGTATTTCACTTCATCTTCACTCAGAAACCATGCATATCATATAAAGTTGGCAAAAAAACATAAAGACTTTTCAAACATAGGAAATTTCTGTTGGCCATTCATTCATATTTTCACATGAATCTTTATTCTTCATAAATGAGTGAGTGATATTAAGGATATACTATAGTCCCTTATAAGAAAAAGTGCCTGCCAATTAAAGTTAATAGAAATGGCCTTCTTTAAAACTGACTGAATACTGTCGATGTTAAAGCAGAAACTAACAAATATTTATTTTTGTGGAATGAATGGCCTGTCGGTCACAGTAATTTTTAAGGCACTTCTCTGATCTTACATGTATTCGTGTTTTTGCTGTTTAATCATTTACATTATAGAAGTTTATTTTTAGACTTTTCTGGGAAAAAAATTAAAGTTCAGTCATGCTTTAAAAGAAAATTACCCAAACAAATCAATATTGTAAACACTGAAGGGGAACACCCCTTTTGCCAGTCATCTTTATGTTTTTCTCACTTCTGTTTCTTACCCTCTTTCTCTTCTTTCACCCTTGAGCTTGTTAAAGCAGGTTTGGCGTTAGCACTCTTTGGAGGAAGTCATAAATATGCAGATGACAAAAACAGAATTCCAATTCGAGGAGACCCACACATCCTTGTTGTTGGAGATCCAGGCTTAGGAAAGAGTCAGATGCTGCAGGTAGCCACTCGGTCATTTAGTATTTGGCCTTTTGCTTATTAAATGCATGAATAATTCATAAGTGAATTTTCTTAAAGCATGTAGTATTTATGTTCCAGAGGATAAAATTTGGTTGTATAAGTGGACTTTGTGTTAGTCATATGTAACTTGTATCTGACCATATTTTTAATTTCAGCCAGTTTCCTTCGCACAGGCTGCACTGACATCCTGGTTGAGACAGAAATTGTATAATAAAACATTAACCATTTCCCTTACCCCTTTTTGTATCCAGCATTGTGTCCAGACTGCTAGTTGTCATATTCCTCTTTTTTTTTTTTTTTGAGATTTTAATTCTACTACTAGTCTTTATTGTTGTGACATGACTTCACCTATGAACAGAATAGTTTAAGGAAGTAAAACAGGGTGACCCATTCTTTTTTTTCACATAAATAATGTAAACTCTGTATTGGGCTTTAAGAACAGTCTGATAAAGGTGTGAGATCTGTCTGTATACATCTCTGCTGTTTCTAAGTCCAAAGCAAGACAACTTCCATGACCAGTCAGTTTTGATCCCAAAGAAGATTCTGCTTCTGATTAGAGCCTCGTGGTGTTCCTCTCCTAGGTTCATGATGGCTCCAGAAGGTGCTACTTGTCGGAATGCTTATGGTTTTCTCAGACTGACAGCTGGTGAGCCAGCCATAATGTCCTTTCTAAGAATGCCCATGAAGTCCCCTCCCCACCTTTATGTAGTATGGAAAATATGACCAGACCAGGGGCTCTCAGGTCCTTTGGTTAATTGTAGTCCTATGGCTACTAAATCTTTGTCCCAAGTGGAGACCCTGGCTGTACATCAGAATCCCCTTTGGAGCTCTTTGTAAAGACTGTGGCCTGCCCCAAGTGAGTGGAATTTAGAATATCCCAGTTAAGGTCCTAGTGTCTGTACATGTATAACTCTCCACAGGTGACTCTGATGTTTAGCTAGGTTTGAGGACTGTTTTGATTTTGTCACTTTGTGATAAACCCACAATGCTTCATGTGTGAGTCACTCTTTATTCCCTGTGGTTGGCTGTTAAACCAGTCGTCATTTTAAATTTCTAATTTGACATTTGATCTATGTTGGGTTCCTTTTGGCTAGCTGGGCCTACTTTTTTAAAAATAAATTTTTATTTCAAGCCCTTGATAAAAGTATGACAATTGAGACACAGTACCCAGCTGTAGGTGAAACAAAGTTCGTAATAAAAATGAAAAGAGGATCCTTAGAATATGTAGAGAAAGGTACCTGTTACAGCTCTCTTTTCTGTCTTTTGAAGCAGTGTGTGTGTGTTGGGGGGGCTTTGGAATTAATGTATTATGTATTAATACTAATATGATCCCTACAGTGTTTGATTATCTTTACAAATAAATTTTTTAATATATATGTTGCTTATATAAAACTTTCTCACTCTATTTTTTTTTTTGTGGTTTTTGGCCAGGGCTGGGTTTGAACCCACCACCTCCAGCATGTGGGACCAGCACCCTACTCCTTGAACCACAGGTGCCGCCCTTTTTTTTTTTTAATTTAAGTAATACCTTTTGGCAAATAATGGTTCCAAAATACATCTCATGGTATTGAAAAGGATTACATTGGCAGTTTTTCTTAATTTTCAAACCTGGAATAATGCTTTTCAAACCTTGGCCCAATTAAAAATAGAAGCCATAGGGCCGCACCTGTGGCTCAGTGAGTAGGGTGCCGAGGGTGGTGGGTTTGAACCCAGACCCCGCCAAACTGCAACAACAACAACAAAAAAATAGTCGGGCATTGTGTCGGGCGCCTGTGGTCCCAGCTAACTTGGGAGGCTGAGGCAAGAGAATTGCCTAAGCCCAAGAGCTGGAGGTTGCTGTGAGCTGTGACGCCACGGCACTCTACTGAGGACAACAAAGGAGACTCTGTCTCTAAGAAAAAAAAAATAGAAGCCATAATATACAGGAAATTAAACATTGTAAACAGTAGAGAGTATGGCGTGTAAGCCCCACTAAACGGGGTGGGGCTAAAAAATTTGGCTAACACTAGCAGGTATGAGCCTTTACCTTATGATAGTTAATCCTGTTTTCCTTATACTACTGTTAGAGTAGTGTAAGGTTTCTCAGAAAGACTAACAAATAAGGAGTTATAAGTAACAAAAATAATGATAGTTATTCCTTTTTGAGCCAGCATCATAGGGTCACTGGAGGTGCGCACTGCACATGTCAAGAGTATGCTATTGCCATAGTCAGCAGTGTGAACAATTCCCTGGAATCTGGCAGTACACAGCCATATACAGACGCTTTACATTGGGTACTTATTATGTGCCAGGCTACGTGCCTACGTACATAATTCTATTTATTCTTTAGGGGAGTACTGTGGGAAAGCATAAGGAAGCCAGGCTCAGAGAAGTCTGAACCACACAGCTGGTACATGGTAGCGCGCCCACAGGTCTGCCGAGCTCCAGAAAGCCATGGTTTTCACTGTTGTGCTATTTATTTTTCTGACCTGTGATAATTCATCTGCTCATAAGGTGAGCATGTACTGAATCATTTTATTACCTATAATTTAAAGCCTTGAAGACTTTGAAATTAAAATTGGTACCCATGTTTTTGCTACATGAGCTTGAAAATAAAGCAGAAAATGGAATTGTGTTGAATATTCATGTGACCACAGACTCAAGTGAGATTTGTTGGGTTTGATCAAATCCTGGCTTACAGCTTCATAGTTGTGTAGTTCCTATTCACTCTTGATAGGCCTTTATCAGGTAAACAGGATATAATACCTTCTTCTTGGGGTGGTGGTGAAAATTGTACAGTAGAGCTCTTAGAAGAATATCTGTCAAATGGCTAACCTTTGTGAACAATTACTATTATAGTAGCATTTGTTTCCCTTTTACCTTGGATGATTCTCTTAAACTTTTGTTTCCTTAGGCAGTATGCAGTGTTGCTCCGCGTGGTGTGTATGTGTGTGGTAATACCACGACCACCTCTGGCCTGACTGTAACTCTTTCAAAAGATAATTCCTCTGGGGATTTTGCTTTGGAAGCTGGTGCCCTGGTACTTGGTGATCAAGGTAAGAAACCAAAGGGAATAATCGGTGATTTGGGGGCTTTTTTTTTGAAGCCTTTTCCTTTTCAGTTAATTTCTTTACATTCGGTTCAAGAGACATTTAGACAACACAGTCTTAACCAGTGAATTGACAATGTCAGAAATAATAATCAGAAATGCAGTACTATCATTTTTATTTATACTACAGGAAGCTGGTACTTAATATCATTCATTTTCAGAGTCTTATAGTAGATTCAATAATATGTAAACATCGAGTAGAATATGTATAGCTCCCTACACTTTCCGTTACATTGCCACCCATCATATTTGTGATCATTTGTTTTAACTTCTGTTTTGAAGCTTTATATGATAGTAAGCTCCCTGCAAGGTGTGATTTAGATGTCTTGTTGACTGTTGTGTTTCCATTGCCTAGTACATAAGTTCACAGTAAGTATTGGTTGAATGTATTACCATTATTTAGCTTGGAATAGTTCTTGGTAACTTGGGACTGGAGAGTAGGTGGATGCCATCATTTGCTTGCGGAAGACTTGCAGTAACAGATTAGAGCTGTTACTTTAGAGTAATTGTTATGCTGTCTTTTAACCCACCTTATTGGAGTTTTTTTTTTTTTTTTCCTCCAGGATTTGAGTGATTTCTTTTATAAGAAATCTAGCTGTAGGACTCAGCTAGAAGGGATTTCCTTGGGATTTGCTAACTAAGTTTCACTTAGTGATACTTTAACCTTATTGAAGAAACATGTTAGTATGCATGTGTCAGGCAGTGCCCAGATTCCAGTCTAATTGAGGGCATCATCCCTTTCAGTTTGCCAGTGATTCCTACATATCTTTTTAAAAAACGTTTCACTATGTTTTATTTTTCATTCTATGTCTTAAGTGATTTTTTATTTTTTTGAGACAGAGTCTCAAGCTGTTCCCCTGGGTAGAGTGCTGTGGTGTCACAGCTCACAGCAACCTCCAACTCCTGGGCTCAAGCAATCCTCTTGTCTCAGTTTTTCTATTTTTAGTAGAGACAGGGTCTCAGTATTGCTCAGGCTGTTTTTGAACTCTTGAGCTCAAGCAATCCACCTGCCTCGGCCTCCCAGAGTGTTAGGATGAGCCACTGTGCCCGGCTAATTCTCACATTTCTAAACCCAGTACCTGACAGTCACTTTTTTTTCTTTTTTTTAATTGAGACAGAGTCTCACTTTGCCACCCTCTGTAGAGTAGCTTAGCATCATAGCTCATAGCAGCCTCAAACTCTTGGCTCAAGCAATTCTCTTGCCTCAGCCTTCCTAGTAGCTGGGACTACAGGCACCCACCACCATGCCCAGCAAATTTTCTTTTTTGTTTAGTAGGCTCAGGCCGGGTTCAAACCCACCAGCCCTGGTGCATGTGGCCGGAGCCCTAACCACTGAGCTATGGGCACCCAGTCCTGACATTCACATTTGACACAGTTGATCACTCCTCCTCTTTGAAGCACTTGAAGCTCTCCTAGGTTTCAGGGCCACCACATTCCGGGTTTCTTCTTACTTCACTCAGCGTCCCTTCTCAGTCTTTGCTGGTTTGTCTCCTTAACCACTTACCTGTTGGTACCAGGTGCTTAGTTTGGGGGCCTTTTGTCTTATAGGTCCACACTTCACCTTCTTTGTGATCTTACATAGTTTAATGTCTTTACCTCTCTATCTGCTAAAAATTCCCAAATTTGAGATCTCTCTTGCCTTGAACTCCAGACACATATTTCTTTCTCTTTTTTTCTTTTTTTTTTTATTGTTGGGGATTCATTGAGGATACAAGAAACCAGGTTACACTGATTGCATTTGTTAGGTAAAGTCCCTCTTACAATCCTGTCTTGCCCCCAAAAGGTGTGGCACACACCAAGGCCCCACCCCCCTCCCTCTTTCCCTCTCTCTGCTCTTCCTTTCCCCACCCCTCCCTCCTTCTTTCTCTCTCTGCTCTCCCCTTCTTCCACCCCCACCGTTGTCCTTAATTGTCCTCATATCAAAATTGAGTACATAGGATTCATGCTTCTCCATTCTTGTGATGCTTTACTAAGAATAGTGTGTTCCACTTCCATCCAGGTTAATACAAAGGATATAAAGTCTCCATTTTTTTTTTTTTTTTTATAGAGACAGAGTCTCACTTTATGGCCCTTGGTAGAGTGCCATGGCATCACACAGCTCACAGCAACCTCCAGCTCCTGGGCTTAAGCGATTCTCTTGCCTCAGCCTCCCAAGTAGCTGGGACTACAGGCGCCCGCCACAACGCCCAGCTATTTTTTTTTTTTTGGTTGCAGTTCAGCCAGCGCCGGGTTTGAACCCGCCACCCTCGGTAAATGGGGCCGGTGCCTTACCAACTGAGCCACGGGCGCCGCCCAAGTCTCCATTTTTTTAATGGCTGAATAGTATTCCATGGTGTACATATACCACAGCTTGTTAATCCATTCCTGGGTTGGTGGGCATTTAGGCTGTTTCCACATTTTGGCGATTGTAAATTGAGCTGCAGTAAACAGTCTAGTGCAAGTGTCCTTATGATAAAAGGATTTTTTTCCTTCTGGGTAGATGCTCAGTAATGGGATTGCAGGATCAAATGGGAGATCTATCTTGAGTTCTTTAAAGGTTCTCCATACTTCCTTCCAAAAAGGTTGTATTAGTTTGTGGTCCCACCAGGAGTGTAAAAGTGTTCCCTTCTCTCCACATCCACGCCAGCATCTGCAGTTTTGAGATTTTGTGATGTGGGCCATTCTCACTGGGGTTAGATAGTATCTCAGGGTGGTTTTGATTTGCATTTCTCTAATAAATAGGGATGATGAGCATTTTTTCGTATGTTTATTAGCCATTTTTCTTTCTTCTTTAGAGAAGGTTCTATTCCTGTCTCTTGCCCATTGATATATGGGATTGTTGGCTTTTTTCATGTGGATTAATTTGAGTTCTCTATAGATCCTAGTTATCAAACTTTTATCTGATTGAAAATATGCAAATATCCTTTCCCATTGTGTAGGTTGTCTCTTTGCTTTGGTTGTTGTCTCCTTAGCTGTACAGAAGCTTTTCAGTTTAATGAAGTCCCATTTGTTATTTTTGTTGTTGTTGCAATTGCTACAGCAGTCTTCTTCATGAAGTCTTTCCCCAGGCCAATGTCTTCTAATGTTTTTCCTGTGCTTTCTTTGAGGATTTTTATTATTTCATGCCTTAAATTTAAGTCCTTTATCCATCTTGAATCAATTTTTGTGAGTAGAGAAAGGTGTGGGTCCAGTTTCAGTCTTTTACATGTAGACATCCAGTTCTCCCAGCACCATTTATTGAATAGGGAGTCTTTCCCCCAAGGTATGTTCTTGTTTGGTTTATCGAAGATCAGGTGGTTGTAAGATGTTAGTTTCATTTTTTGGTTGTCTATTTGATTCCAAATGTCTATGTCTTTACTTTTGCAGGCACATATTTCTTAATGTCTGCACAGGAGCCTGACTTTGCTCCTCCCCTATCCCCACCTCTGAGGAACTATACTAGTAATCTTGAGAATTTCTAATAAAGCCATCAGTGGGCAGCCTAGGGAAAGTTGAGATAAGCCTTCGGGTCCTCCACTGCTAAGATGTTAGCACAGGCAGGGAAGGCTCAGCACATTTAACAGCAGGGGCAGGCTAAAGCACAGGGCTCTCTTGTCGTGAACATGGGACACATTCCTAATGGAAAGGGAAGAGAGATCAGCAAGAAGGGGTGGACAGAGTTCAGCAAGACCCCCCTTGCTTCCTGTTTCTAGATCCTTGAGTTACAAAATAGCAGGGTAATACCTAACCTTCAAATGGTAGCTAGACAGGAAAAAATGGGTCAAAATTACAATGGGCAAAGTTTATTGACAAGAATTCATGTGCACTGTGTCAGAGAAGATAGGTTTAGACAGACCAGACATCATTAACAATGAACAAGGCAAGGAGACAACATGACAGAGAAAAGTGTAACATGTGTCATAAAAGTACTGACAGTCCAGACAAAATTATAATCCAAGAAACAAATGGAAATTTCCCCCAAGTGTTTTAAGAGTTTAATGAGAGCATGAATTTAATGAAATAACTCAAAACAAGAGGAGATGATGAGGATACTAGAGATGACAAGTTGATGACTAACACCACTATTATAAAACTAATATATAGGCTGAGTGCGGTAGCTCACTCCTATACTCCCAGCACTTTGGGAGGCCAAGCAGGAGGATCGCTTCAGGCCAGGAGTGTAAGACCCTTGGCTAACATACCAAGACTCTGTCTCTACTAAACAATAAAAGATTTGCCAGGAGTGGTGCCACCTGGCTGTAGTCTCAGCTACTCGGGAGGCTGAGGTATGAGAATCGCTTAAACTCAGTAGATCAAGGTTATAGTGAGCTATGATCAGGTCACTGCACTCCAGCCTGGGCAACAGCACAAAACCCTGTCTCCAAAAATAAAAATTAAAAATAAAGGCTAATATTGAAAATTGACCCTGCTGTATGAGAAATTATGGATAGAGAAGAAGGACTTGAGATAATCACAGTAAGTGCAAAAGAAAAGAACAAAACTTAAAATAATTGGAGGGGCAATAGTAGACATAGAGAACAAAGGAAATTAAACATAAGGATAATTGGTTCCAAGAAGTAGAGAACCCAAAACTGAAGCTGGGCATGGTGGAGCGTGCCTGTAGTCCTGCCTGCTCGGGGATGAGGCAGGAGGATTGCTTGAGCCCAGAAGTTCCAGGCTATATTGAGCTATGATAGTATCACTACATTCCAGCCTGGGCAACACAGCGAAACCCTGCCTCTAAAAACAATAAAGTGAGAACCTCAAAATGGAACCAGAAAGAGATAAAAGAAAATCTGCTTGAAATAAGCAAAACTAATCGGCAATTATTTTCCATGTATGCCTCTGAGCTAGCAAGGCTTACTTAGGTGTAAAGTAGGTAGAGAGTAGTTCCCCACTGTATTGCCCTTGAGAGGTGATCAAGTGCTCAACTGATTGATATGGGTATCAGGGAGGACAAATATTAAAAGGTAATGTTAGAGAATCTCCAATAACTTGTGGGTTAGATATAACATCCAGGGCACAAGCTAATGCCTTCTGTCAGCAGTGGCACTTCGTATTATGTTTAAAGAAGTTACATGATTTCCCTGCAAGTTTGCAGTCAGTACCTGGGATTGCTGAGACCTGCACTCAGCACTCGAGTCTTTGGACTTTACAGCCCATACTTTTCCTCCCTAATCATGCCATCCTGTGGTTCCTCCAATACCTAGCTCAGATAGCACCTTGTTCTTAAAACCTTTCCAGATTTCTCCTTCCTCATTTAACTTCCTCCCATCCTAGAAAACTAATATAGTTAAGCAAATTTCTTTCAGTTTTTGAAATATATTTCTTGAATATATACAGAAGGTGCTAAAAAAATGTATACACATTTTAAGAAAGGGAAAAACTATTAAAATTGTAAAACCAACATATACTGATAAGATGACTGCAAGTCACGTTGAGCATCTCTTACAATTGCAAAAGTCAAACGTGACTTGAGTATTACAGTTTAATACCTTTTTTCCTTTCTTAAAATGTATATACATTTTTTTGGCATTCTCTGTGTGTGTGCGTGTGTATACATCTTATCTCAGTTGTTTGAATTTAAATCCTTAATCATTTTGAGGGTCACTCTTACCTCTTCAATTTTGTAACCCTTGGAAAATAGTGCCTTACCTGTGAAAATTGCTAAGTGAATAAATATTATGCAAAACTTACTTAAATAAGACAAGTGTATTATTTGCTGTAAAACAAGCAGCAACTCTCCCTTGTACGACATTTTATAATTTTAACTGGAAAGAATTTTTTATTATGGAACACTTTCTGTCCTATAAAATTTGGAACTTGACAAAATGAAAACTGGTTGTATTTGTATCATTCTATTGTGATTATAGGTATTTGTGGAATAGATGAATTTGATAAGATGGGGAATCAACATCAAGCTTTGTTAGAAACCATGGAACAGCAAAGTATTAGTCTTGCTAAGGCTGGTGTGGTTTGCAGCCTTCCTGCAAGAACTTCCATTATTGCAGCTGCAAATCCAGTCGGAGGACACTACAATAAAGCAAAAACAGTTTCTGAGAATTTGAAGTAAGTCCCCTCAAATGTTTATACTTTTAAGATATTGAATCAATAAGAAAAAGATAATTGAGGACGTAAATAGTTCACAGAAGATACAAGTATCCAATAAATGTACAAAAGTATGCTTAACCACTGCAAATTAAAAATACCATTGAGGTCTACAAAATTGGCAAACATTTTAAATATTAATAATCATTATTGGCAAAGGAGTGGGGAAATTGGTTCTCACACAATTTAGTATTTTGAAGAACAACTTGGTGTGTTTATCATAATTTTAAATGTGCATTCCATTTGTTCTAACCATTCTGCTTTTAGGAATCCTATTCACAGAGATAGGCACACCAAGTACACAAAGATATGTTTACAGTATGGGTACTGTATCATTACCAAAAATTGGAAACAACTGAAAACTATAGGAAGACTATACAGTGGAAAGAAAGTAACAATTATGAGTGTGAGAATGCGTTTGTATGTACTGATAGGGAACATGTCTGTTTTACAGTTAAGTGAGGAGAACACATTATATACTTTATGTGGAATGATCCTATATTTTTCCACAATGTTTATATCTATATGCTTTCTCTTCTAATTCACTTTGTACAGGTTGGACAAATATATGGGAAAGGAAAAATAAATTTAAGTAATGCAAAAGTGAGAACCTTAAGTCTAGTGGAGGAAAAACAAAAATTTCCTAATGTTTACTAATTTATACATTTTATAGAAATAGTGTTTGATGGACAGTAAAATATACTTGTAAATTTGGATGTATTTCTGTACCATCACCAAAAAGGTCAACATACTAGTTACGAAGTGCTTGATTGCGAAGATCAGAAAGATCTATTAACAAAAATCTGGGGCAGGTTGGGCGGCGCCTGTGGCTCAGTGAGCAGGGCGCCGGCCCCATATACCCAGGGTGGCGGGTTCAAACCCAGCCCCCGCCAGACTGCAACAAAAAAATAGCTGGGCGTTGTGGCGGGCGTCTGTAGTCCCAGCTACTCGGGAGGCTGAGGCAGGAGAATCGCCCAAGCCCAGGAGTTGGAGGTTGCTGTGAGCTGTGTGACGCCACGGCACTCTACCGAGGGCAATAAAGTGAAACTCCTCTGTCTCTACAAAAAAAAAAAAAAAATCTGGGGCAGGGCGGTGCCTGTGGCTCAAGGAGTAGGGCGCCGGTCCCATATGCCGGAGGTGGTGGGTTCAAACCCAGCCCCAGCCAAAAAACCACACACAAAAAAAAATCTGGGGCACTTGGTTTTTACTGGTGTCTTAAACTTACTTTGGGACCTTGTTCAAATTCTTTAATCATTCTGAATCTTAATTTTTGTGTCTCAAATAGAGGAGTTATCTGGATTGGTAGGTTTAGAGAAGATAGCTAAATGTAACACAGCATTTTTATTTTCAAGTAGATGCCTTTTTGTAAAAAAGTAGGCTTTTTGCTTCTAAATGGGATATAGGTGCTTTGAGAGACTCAATGTTTTTGGTCAAACAACAGATAGAAAATATTAAGAACTACACGACTAGATAACTTCTGATATATTATGCAGCATTTTTGTCAGTTAGTGATGATAGAGCATTAAGAAGAATTCAGTGGTTTTGATTGTATGAGAAAGGGACATGTCCTCAACCTACCCAGGGAAGTACATGTAATTCTTGTGTACACATTGAAGGGAGTTGGCCTGGGTGGATATATGTCTGCAAACAAGCTATTTGCTTATTTCTTTAACCTAAATCTTGGGATTTTTTTTTTTTTTTGAAGTTTTACATGGAATGTAAGTAGTAAACAAATGAGTGAAGTTTCTCTATTTTTCTGTTATTCCAACCACTGTTTCTTCTTTCTTTCATGCTTATTAGAATGGGGAGTGCCCTACTATCAAGATTTGATTTGGTCTTCATTCTGTTAGACACCCCAAATGAGCATCATGATCATCTACTCTCCGAACACGTGATTGCAATAAGAGCTGGAAAGCAAACAACTGTTAGCAGTGCTAGAGTACCTCATGTGAGCAGTCAAGAGTCCAATACTTCTATACTTGAAGTGATTTCTGAGAAACCATTATCAGAAAGATTAAAGGTATCCTGTTTCTTCTCCTTAATCATTCACTTTTGTTCTGCTTGAATGTCAAAGCTCATATGTGGTTTATTGTAGAGCAGTAGCATATACAAGTTTTCACACCAAAATTTTTTATAATATGATACTAGAGTTTATGTAAATTTCATTTGAAATAATTTAAGTCAGAGACATCTTGGCAGCAAGGGAGATGACAAGATCAGGAATATAGCACAGCCAAGCCTCACAGTACAGGGACAGACACACACTACAGAGAAAATAATAATAATAAGAAGAAGAATAATAATAATAATTTAAGTCAGAACAAGAGTTACAACTACAGTGTGATATTTATTTGGAGAATCTCTTTGAATTTTATATTTATATAAACAAGTAATTTTAGCAGAAAGATTTTATTTGCTACTGATCCTTGAACTCTTGGACCTTCTTATCATGCTTTAGGTGGTTCCTGGAGAAATAATAGATCCCATTCCCCACCAGCTGCTGAGAAAGTACATTGGCTATGCTCGGCAGTATGTCTACCCAAGGCTATCCACGGAAGCTGCACAAGTTCTTCAAGACTTTTACCTGGAGCTCCGGAAACAGAGTCAACGGTTAAATAGCTCCCCAATCACCACTAGGCAGCTAGAATCTTTGATTCGTCTAACAGAGGTTTATTTTTATGATCATACATTTTTGGCTTAAAGAAGGGGCAATATGATTTCTCTTTTGAACAATTTTAGGTATAATTGACTCAGTTTTTCTTCTCACTGAGTAAAATTAAAGATGGATGAAAGTTTTTTTTTTTTTTTGTAGAGACAGAGTTTCACTTTATGGCCCTCGGTAGAGTGCCGTGGCCTCACACAGCTCACAGCAACCTCCAACTCCTGGGCCCAAGAGATTCTCCTGCCTCAGCCTCCCAGGCAGCTGAGACTACAGGCGCCCGCCACAACGCCCGGCTATCTTTTGGTTGCAGTTTGGCCGGGGCCGGGCTTGAACCCACCACCCTTGGTATATGGGGCCAGCGCCCTACCGACTGAGCTACAGGCGCCTCCCGGATGAAAGTTTTTTAAAATATAAGGTCTTATCTGTAACATGTCAAAGAGTAACTCTTTCTGGGTCCATGACCACTTTCTATGCAACTTTTTTTTTTTTTTTTTGTCCTTTTAATGACTTTTGGAAATTCCTGGACTATCTGCAGAATGATTAGGTCAACTAGGATTCTGGGATTCCAATTCCAAGTTGAATTTTTGGGATATAGAATGGTGTCAAATATCTTGAGTATGTGATTTGATTACATAACAGATCTGTAAGGATGGTGCCTGTGTTCTAATAGCAATATTAACTCTTCACAGTTATAGAATGTGAAGAAAACTGCAGCACTTAAAATTAGCTGGGTCAGAATATGGCATTCCTAAAATCTAATTTTTTTTTTTTTTTTTTTTGTAGAGACAGAGTCTCACTTTATGGCCCTCGGTAGAGTGCCGTGGCCTCACACAGCTCACAGCAACCTCCAACTCCTGGGCTTAAGCAATTCTCTTGCCTCAGCCTCCCGAGTAGCTGGGACCACAGGCGCCCACCACAACGCCTGGCTATTTTTTGGTTGCAGTTTGGCCGGGGCCGGGTCTGAACCTGTCACCCTCGGTATATGGGGCCGGTGCCTTACCGACTGAGCCACAGGCGCCGCCCAAATCTAATTTTTTTTTAATTATTGGGGATTCATTGAGTATTCAGAGAACCAGGTTATACTTATTGCATTTGTTAGGTAAAGTCCCTTTCATAATTGTGTTCCACCTCCCTAAAATCTGATTAACACCTCTTTTTTTCTAACAAATGTTTTCCTAAAAGTAAAGACAAGGAAAAACCAAGTGTATATCATGATCAAATATACTAAAATGAACACTGTCAGTAAGATATATATATATTTTTTTTTTTGTAGAGACAGAGTTTCACTTTATGGCCCTTGGTAGAGTGCCATGGCATCACACAGCTCACAGCAACCTCTAACTCCTGGGCTTACGCGATTCTCTTGCCTCAGCGTCCCGAGTAGCTGGGGCTACAGGCGCCCGCCACAATATCCGGCTATTTTTTGTTGCAGTTTGGCCAGGGCCGGGTTTGAACCCGCCACCCTCAGTATATGGGGCCGGCGCCTTACCTAATGAGCCACAGGTGCCGCCAAGTAAGATATGTTAATAGGTAAAAATGAGACTCGGCACCTATAGCACACTGGTTACAGCGTCAGCCACATACACTGTGGCTGGCAGGTTCGAACCCAGCCCAGTCCAGTTAAACAACAATGAGAACTGTAACAAGAAATAGCAGGGCGTTGTGGCAGGCACCTGTAGTCCCAGCTCTTTGGGAGGCTGAGGCAAGAGAATCGCTTAAGCCCAAGAGTTTGAGGTTGCTGTGAACTGTGACGCCACAGCACTCTTCCGAGGATGACATAGTGAGACTGTCCCTAAATAAATAAATAAAGTAAATAGGTAAAAATGCATTTTACTCTTATTTTCTATGAGTTATTTAAATGTAAAGGGTACATGTGCAGTTTTGTTACATGGATATATAGCATAGTGGTGAAGTCTGGGCTTTGCATGTGGCCTCCACCTGAATAGTGTGCATTGTGTCCATTAAGTAATTTCTCATCTCTCACCCTGCTTCCACCCCTTGAGTCTCCCATGTCGATTATTCCACACTCTATGTCCATGTGTACACATTATTTAGCTCCCACTTACACGTGAGAGCATGTGGTATTTGACCTTATTTCTGAGTTGTTTCACTTGAGACAATGACCTCCAGTTCCATCCATGTTGCTGTAAAAGACATGATTTCATTTTTTCATGGATGAATAGTATTCCATTGTGTATATGTGCCACATTTTCTTTTTCTTTTTCTTTTTTTTTTTTTGAGACGGAGCCTCAAGCTGTTGCCCTGGGTAGAGTGCTGTAGCATCATAGTTCACAGCAACTTCAAACTCCTGGGCTCAAGCGAGTCTCCTGTCTCCGCCTCCCAAGTAGCTGGGACTACAGGCACCCGCCACAATGCCCGGCTATTTTTTGGTTGCAGCCGTCATTGTTGTTTGGCGGGCCTGGGCTGGATTCGAACCTGTCAGCTCAGGTATATGTGGCTGGTGCCTTAGCCGCTTGAGCCACAGGCGCTGAGCCTATGTGCCACATTTTCTTTACCCAGTCATCTGCTGATGAACACTTAGGCTGATTCCATGTCTTTGCTATTGTGAATAGTGCTGCAATAACAGAATTTTTTTTATATTCTGACATTTGATGTTACAAACTTCCTTTCCCAAAGTTAATTTTTACGTAAAATGAATAAATGAAATAAAACTTAGACATACCATACCTTCTTGGATAGTAAATAAACATATTTGTCTTTTGTTACCTGAAAATAGTTGTTTTCTTTCAAAGGCACGAGCAAGGTTGGAATTGAGAGAGGAAGCAATGAAAGAAGATGCTGAGGATATAGTTGAAATTATGAAATATAGGTAAGATTAAAATTATAAATGCTGATTTTTTAAAATTTAAGTTTTTGGGGGTAGAGTGCCTTGGCCTTATCACGCACAACAACCTCAAACTCCTGGACTCAAGCGATTCTCTTGCCTTAGCCTCCTGAGTAGCTGGGGATGCAGATGCCTGCCACAACACCCAGTTCATTTTTCTATTTCTAGTAGAGAAAGAATCTTGGTCTTCCTCAGGCTGGTCTTGAATTTCTGAGCTTAAGTGATCTACCCACCTTAGCCTCCCAGAGAGCTAGCATTACAGGCATGAGCCACTGTGCCCAGCCATAAGTGCTATTCCTAGTATATATTTAATTAGACCAATAAATTACTTTTATTTGAATCACTTATTTTCCTCTGATCAAAGTATGCTTTCTGGGTTTAAAATATTTCTGACCGCATAAATAATGGTTATATTCAAAAACTATTTTTGAGTGGGTAATATAGTCACAAAATCATTGTAAGGTTTTGAGAAGACTTGCTTCCATCCTGTTTTATCACCCCTCTTCCCCTCTACCAATTACTTTTCCATAAATAGCACACTATTTTTTTTCCAATTTGTCTTTCTCTTTTATAAGATAAATTACCAACAAAGTCCTGACCTAGACATCTCAATTTAAATAAAATCTCAGTAGTTAATACTATGAAACAAGCTAAATCACACACAGTTCTTAATACCCAAATGATAAAGTAAGCAAACATTCAACTGTCACACTCATTTCAGAAAAGAGACATTACACAGTCATATCTTATATTTATTTACAAACTCAAATAGTATGCTATTGACTTCAAGAGTTGAGCCATTTTTCAAAGAGACTACATCTCTTAAAATGCTTTTCATATCTGTTAAATGGATGAATTAAAACATCTTTACTTCTTAAGCAGTTGGTGTCTTACTATAAAGAAAGGTGCAGCAAATCCAGATCCAAAGTACAAAGTCATCATAGCTAGTAACCACCACTTATTTTCCACTGAAAATGGCAAATTCTTCCCGGGACCCTCCTCATAGTGACTCCTACAGACGACAGAGGTTTGGAACCTCTGGATGCTCTGTGTCAACATGGCACCTTTGGAAGCTCTGAGAAAAGCCCAGAGACCCAAGGCAGAAGAAATGGCGGCAGCACACTGAGCCCTTTTCACGACCTTGTTCAGTAGCATACTATTTATACTACTTTGTGCCACTTTTGAATTTAGCAATATGTACAGACATCTTTCCTTAGGATATAAAGATTTCCTTTTTTATGGTAGTGCCTGTGGCTCAGTGAGTAGGGCGCTGGCCCCATATACCGGAAATGGTGGGTTCAAACCTGGCCCCGGCCAACAACTGGAAAAAAAAAAAAAAAGATTTCCTTTCCTACATAGTTTTCTATTGTGTAGCTACACTGTAGTATATTCAATCAATCTCCTACTATTAGATACATGAATCTTTCCCCTTCTTTTGCTATTACAAACAATGCTACAATGAGTAATATTCTATATAAGATAGTTTATATGTCGATTTGTTGTATGTCTGTATGATAAATTCTCAGAAGTGACATTTCTAGGTTCAAGAGTAAATAATACATTAGGACTTTGATAAATATTACTTAGTTATGTCTTATGCATTTTCTGTCATTTGGTAGATCATGATTCCTAGAAGGTAAAAAGGAAAAAATATATATTTAAACCGAATGTATATGTCTGCCTTAGACATAGTTTTCTTAATTGGTAAAAGTAAAAGCTGGTTATCTTATGTAGGCTTTATTTTCTAGCTAAAATTTTTTTGAATAGGTTCATATATTCATGTTTCAAAATTCCAAAGTTCAGAAAATATATAGTAAAGGGTGGCACCTGTGGCTCAAAGGAGTAGGGCGCCGGCCCCATATGCCGGAGGTGGTGGGTTCAAACCCAGCCCCGGCCAAAAAAAAAAAAAAATATATATATATATATATATACGTATGTATGTATATATATTAAAGAAGTTTCCTCCTACCCTGTTTAGTAGCTACTCAGTTCTTTTTACTGGCCAGTGGCAACAAATACTGCCAATTTCTTGTGTGATTTTCAGATATAAAATACACATCACAAATATGTATCTGTATATTCTTTTTTCCCCTTTATAGACAAATGGTAACATATACATTCTATATCTTGTGTTTTCACTAAAAATGAATATTGAAGATCATTCTGTATTAGTACTTAAAGAGCTTCTCATTTCTGCAAATGTATCAATTTATCAGCTTATAAATTAGCTTACTTAATATGTTCTCACAGCACTTAAAATATATATGTTAGGAATCTACTTTTCCAAAGCTAAAAAAAATATATTAAGATGAAATTATTATACATTATTTTGTTAAGTAATTTCTGTTTCTTCAAAGGTGGATGGGTTTTCTTTCCCCCCTAATAGCTGCTGATTCTGGGGCTTGCTTGCTGTCAGAACAAGGTAGCTTTGCCCAGTCGTTCCCTTTTGATTGTGAATAAAGTGGTGCAACACAGGTGAACAAGCAAGGGCCTTAGAGTCCAGCCTGCAGCTGCCATGGCAACTTACATACTGCTTCTTGGTCTTGTGTTAAACACACTTCAAAGGATTGTGCTCTTAGGAGTCATGCAGTGATGCTATATAAAGTGACATATATGGTTCTGACACATTGGTGGACATTCAGTAAACACTGTTCACCATCAGTAGTTTTAGCTTTGATGATGATATTAAGATGAGACTGAGCAGATCACCCCTTTTCTGACTCATACCATAAATTCAGAGTTTCAAAAACCTACAAATCTCAGATCCAAATAAGTACACTTTTCAAAGAATTTCCAGGGCCTAATCCTCAGTGCTCTCTGTGTAACTTGTCTAGATTCTCTGAGTGCAGATCCTTTTCTCCCTTTATTCATAGGGAGAGACTTGACTTAGTTGCCTCTTTGTCCCTAGGCTGGTCTGGCTTGTCCGTGGAGGCAGCTCTGCTGCCTCTAGAACTATGCATAAGAGTAGAAGGGGACCCATGTCTCCTGAAGGTCTTGGGGTTCTTTTCTACCCATATAAGCAGCCTATGGAAAAAGAGGAACCTTTCTTAATTTAATGTGTTAGAATTTGCCAGCAACTGTGAGGTTATATGGGCTGTCTTTGGAAGCTTTAAACAGTCTAGAATTGACATATCTTAATTTTTTGTTGCTGGCCCCAAAGCAATTGCCTCATTATAAGTAAAATTATTAACAATTAATGATTACCAACTGTTTATCCATGAATCAAAAAGAATGTTACAGGTATTTATGTTGTATATTGTCAACATTGTGTTTTTATGCATTTGTTGTCTCAAATTTAGAAGTTTCTTAAAAGTGATAACTGTCTAAAATATTTATCCCCAAAGAGTCCATACCATAGTGAATTTCAGATTAGCCATTCAATAAACACATTTACATTTTTGCTAAGTGAGCCTTGTGGCTGTTTCTATTTTTTTATGCGAATATGTTGGAAGTGTTTAATAATTGTTTTACTTTACTTGAACTAATAAAAAAATAAAACATTGTAACCATGTCATCAAAATATCTCATAAATGTCAGCAATAATAGAGTTTACAAAATGTTTTCTCCCACTGTGGGACAGAGACTGCTACATATACCCTCATTTCTTAGTATCTGCATTCCATTTTTCCAGAATAAAATGTGGTTGAGTACTTCGCTGTCCAGAATAAAGATAACATTTCCTAGCCTTCCTTGTATCTAGGTGTTGGCCAATGATCCATAAGCAAACATGATATGTGTAATTTCTGTGATATGCTATAGAAGAAATGGGTACACCCAGCATTTGCCCTTTCTAATGAAGCATCTTAGACCATATGGACAGGGTGACACCACAGAGATGGCAAGGGAACAAAAGAAGGAGCATGGATCTGGCTGATTCTTTCTTTTTTTTTTTTTTTTTCTTATAACCTGGAAGTCCAGGACAAAAATTTCTATAGCTGTGCCACATTGGATAATTTTTTCTTCCCTTCCCTTTAAGCATGCTAGGAACTTACTCTGATGAATTTGGGAACCTAGATTTTGAGCGATCCCAGCATGGTTCTGGAATGAGCAACAGGTCAGCAGCCAAAAGATTTATTTCTGCTCTTAACAACATTGCTGAAAGAACTTATAACAATTTATTTCAACTTCATCAACTTCGGCAGATTGCCAAAGAGCTAAACCTTCAGGTATGATAAACTAAATACTTAATAATTTTTTAAAAATAATTTCGGGGTGGGGGGGAGTGGCGCCTGTGTGTGGCTCAGTGAGTAGGGCGCCGGCCCCATATGCCAAGGGTAGTGGGTTCAAACCCAGCCCCGGCTGAACTGCAACCAAAAAATAGCCGGGCGTTGTGACGGGCATCTGTAGTCCCAGCTGCTCGGAAGGCTGAGGCAGGAGAATCGCGGAAGCCCAAGAGCTAGAGGTTGCTGTGAGTCCTGTGACATCATGGCACTCTACTGAAGGTGGTAAAGTGAGACTCCGTCTCTACAAAAAAAAAAATAATAATAAATAAATAATTTCAGGGGGTCCTTATTAATGTGTAGTAGAACAAAATAGTTTTTTTTTTTATTTAACCTCTTCTCAAAAGGTTTTTCAGCATCTCGATAGAGGGAACTATTATAGCAAGACTCAGTCACCACGTTTTTCTAAAAGTCTCTTGTGGGCAAGTCATCTTAACCTTAGCTTCCTCATCTGTGAAATGATTCTACCTGCTATTCCTACTTCAAAGTGCTATGAAAATCAATGTAATATGTGATGTTATACATTATGGGAAATAGCCTGCTTAATTTCAAAATGTTAATTTTTGTTTTTAAACTAACCTAAGACAAATATAAAGGTTCTCTGCATACTGGAGTTCTTAATTTATTTTGGCATTAATTATAGAATCCAGAGCTTTCAAATGTAGGCACTTGGCTCTGTAAGAAGTACAGATAATTGTACTTTTCCATGCAACTTGACAGTTGTATAATATTCAGGTTTTTTTTTTTGGCCGGGGCTGGGTTTGAACCCACCACCTCTGGTATATGGGGCTGGCGCCCTACTCCTTTGAGCCACAGACACTGCCCTGTGGTTAATTTTAAAAGTCATATTTTGGCATATTATTTAATAAGCTAACTCTTGATGTTTTCCTTAGGTTGCTGATTTTGAAAACTTCATTGGATCACTAAATGACCAAGGTTACCTCTTGAAAAAAGGCCCAAAGCTTTTCCAGCTTCAAACTATGTAAAATGACTTTACCAAGTCAGGTTCTCCTGGGTTTATCAGTAGTTTAAAGCCATCACAAGAACAAAGATATGTTCGCAAGCACACTGCATTTAAAAAAAATAAAAAAATAGTGAAGATATGCAAAATGTATACATATGTATGTGTATATATACACTGTTCTCTGAAGAAATGATGCCCCACAATTGCTGTCATAGGCAAAAAATTGTTGATTATAATAAACTAATCTAAGAAGTCATAAAATCATACGTTAATTTTTTTTTAATTTATTTATTTTTATTGTTAAGTCATAGCTGTGTAGATTAGTGCAATCAAGGGGTACAATGTGCAGGTTTCATATACAATCTGAAATATTCTCATCAAACTGTTCAATGTAGCCTTCATGGCATTTTCTTAGTTACTGTATGTAGACATTTGCATTTAGTAAGTTTCGCCTGTACCCATTCTAAGATGCACCATAGGTGTGGCCCCACCCATTACCCTCCCTCCACCAAAACCTCCCCCCTCCCTTCCCCTTCCTTGGCCCTTTTCCCATAGTCTTGTGCTATAGTTGGGTTATAGCCTTCATGTGAAAGCTATAATTTAGCTTCATAGTAGAGCTGAGTACATTGGATACTTTTTCTTCCACTCCTGAGATACTTTGCTAAGAAGAATATGTTCCCAGCTCCATCCATGTAAACATGAAAGAGGTAAAGTCTCCATCTTTCTTTAAGGCTGCATAATATTCCATGGTATACATGTACCACAATTTGCTAGTCCATTCGTGGGTCGATGGACACTTAATTTTTTATAAATTCTCCAAAGGCTAAGAATAAATTATTTTATCTAAATGTTATGATTAAAAATTATTTATAGTTAAATTTTTAACCTTATTTTTATGACTATTTCTTAATGTTACATATCCAATGTCTATCATGATGTATTCAGACAAACAAATGAGCATGTCAGTGTTCCAGTAAAACTTTATTTATGGACATTAAAATTTGAATTTTGGGTGGTGCCTGTGGCTCAAAGGGGTAGGGCACTGGCCCCATACGCAGGAGGTGGTGGGTTCAGGCCCAGCCCCAGCCAAACCGCAAAAAAAAAAAAAAAATCAAAAAATTTGAATTTCATAATATTTTCATATGTCACAAATACAAAATATTCTCTTTTTTTTTTTTAACCATTTAATAATAGACCTCTTTTGAACCGTAGGTTATGGTTTGTGGACTTTTTGTAGCAAATAATAGCAATTGATTAATGAAGCAGGGAAAGTGTTTTGAAAGGATTTTGGTTACTTTACAGAATTGTTAGAAGTCTGGTGAACCCAAGAGGGTAAGCTTCCAGGAGCAATTTCTTTCTTCCTTTTTTTTTTTTGGAGACAGAGCCTCAAGCTGTCGCCCTGGGTAGACTGCCATAGCGTCACAGCTCATTGCAACCTCCAACTCCTGGGCTCAAGTGATTCTCCTGCCTCTGCCTCCCTAGTATCTAGGACTACAGGTGACCGCCACAACTCCTGGCTATTTTTTTGGTTGCAGCCATCATTGTTGTTTGGCGGGCCTGGGCTGGATTCAAACCTGCCAGCTAAGGTGTATGTGTCTGGCACCTTACACCACAGCAGCTTGAGCCACAGGCACTGAGCCTACCAGAAGCAATTTATAAAACCTTGTATTAGAATAGGCCTAAAGAATAAACACTGCCACACAGGGGACCACAAGAAAGTGCTACTGCACACATTAGAAAAGCAAAAAAAGAAAGAGCGAGAAAGGAAGAAGAGGAAAAAAAGCATTCTTCATGGTGTTTCTTTGATTGCTGAATTCAAAAGAAAAGTCTGATCCGAAAGCTGTACGTGGTGGCTCGTACACCTCCTAGCACTTTGGGAGGCCACAAGCGTGGACTGCCTGAGTTCAGGAGTTTAAGATCAACCCGAGCAAGAGCGAGACCCCGTCTCTAGAAAATAGCGTGGTCTTATGGCAGGCACCTGTAGTCTCAGCTACTTGGGAGGCTGAGGCAAGAGGATCAGTTGAGCCTAGTAGTTTGAGGTTGCTGTGAACTATGATGCCATGTTACTCTGGCAAGGGCAACAAAGTAAGACTCTGTTTCAAAAAAAAAAAAAAAAAATCTGATCCAGAAACATCTAATTGGAAAAAGCTGTTACATTTCCCTTTAATAGGATGCTATGAAGATTTTTACTTCTACTTCCGAGTAGTAGGATCAATAAAGCCAGAATTTCCCCTACTTGGTGAGAGGATTCAGATGGTACTGGGCTGCTGGCCAAACTGTCAATTTATGTATTAATCCAGCAAACACTTTCTAACATACAAGAACTTAGAAAATGTGAACTATTATTGGAGAGAATCTACTAAAATACAACTTTTAGCAAATCAGAAGATGTATGGAAAATTTTTTTAAAAACTGGCAATATATATCAAACATTTAACCAAAAATCAAAACCAAAATAAATGTGATTATTGCCATAGAACACAACTAAATATAAAATCTTCATTTCAAAAAAAATCAGGAAACAAACAAGAAGGAAGGAGAAAGTAAATGGTGATATAAAAATGATGTTATCTTTAAAGGGTAGGATGGAAGTTAAAAGATGCTTAAATCTGATAAATCTATTAATAGAAGTAAGGCATATTGAGATTGCTTGGAGTTGGAGACCAGTAAGAGGGACACCCTGTCTCTACTTAAAAAAATAAAATGAAAACTAGGCAGGCTAGTGGCACATAGGTGTAGTCCCAGTTACAGGGGTGGCTGAGGCAAGAGGATCACTTAAACCCAAGAGTTTGAGGTTGCTGTGAGCTATGATGCCACGGCACCCAGGGCGACAGAGGGAGACACCGTCTCAAATAAAAAAGATTTGGAAGCAAAAAGCTCAGTATCTACAGCACAAACAGAATAAAGCAGAAGCTACAACTGTGAAAAGAAAAGCATCTAGTTCAGAGGGTTCCATGAAACTAAAAGCTTCTTCTGCAGTATTGTCACCCCAAAAGAAGTCTCCATCCACCACCATGCCGTTGCCAGCCTTGCCAGCCAAAGCTCCCAAGACAGAGCCCATTGATGTTGCTGCTCATCTTCAGCTGTTAGGAGAGTCCCTCAGCCTCACTGGACACCACCTGCAGGAAACAGAGGGCATGGTGGCTGTGTCTGGCAGTTGATGCTTCTGGATTCCATCATCTGTGCACTTGGCCCCTTGGCATGTCTGACCACACAACTACCTGAGCTGAATGGCTGTCCCAAACAGGTCTTGTCAAACACACTAGACAACATTGCTTACATCATGCCTGGACTGTGATGGCAAAGAATCCCGAGACAGAAACCTTATCCTGCACCGTTGCTGTTGGACCTCCAGACCCGTCACTGACCATTTGCCTTACCTGTCTTACAGTTTGAAATGTAATGGAAAAGATTATGAGAGGATGCCAGTTGACTGAAAATACAAAGCCTTTCAATTTGAAGTGACCTGGGTGGGAGGTAATAAACTCATTCCCGTGATAGTTATTGAGATGGTTTAGATGAACTGAATAGGGGCTTTATTCTAATTCCTACTATACAGGTGTCCATGTCTCAAATTTTATTGTAATCATTGGTAGTCTCACTAGAGGCCAACATGTTATGTAAGTGCTGACAGCAAAAATACCTTGAAATGGTTTGGGTAAAACTGTCAGCGCCACCAGTTGAACCTACATAAGTTCTGAGCTGACCCAGAATATTTGGTCTGCAACACCAAGAGCTGGTATCTTAATGCTGCTGCTTAGTTGCTTGGTGGTTGTGGATAAACTTCACCCTGCATGATTCTTGGGATCAGCTTCTGGGTTCCCCTGGTGAGCAGATAGACCATGTTCAGCATTCCACATACAAGTAAATTGCAAAAAATAGTACTCAATTCTCATGTAGGTTTATTTGTGTGTATGAATGTGTATTTCAATTATGTGTATTTAACTCTTTAAATCTCTTAGATTTTAATTTATCCTGTAAATTTCTGTATATATAATTTAATAACAAAAGCCTCCACCAGCAACCGCACGTGGAAGATACAGATTTGTCATTTCTCCCTTCCTCTGGTCTGTTCCGAAAACTCCAAATCATCTATTAGTGCATATCACGGTATTGTACCTCAAAAAGGAATCATTATATTAGGATTCTAATCTTTTAAGAACGTCATGGCCTTTAATAATGTCAAGAAAAGTAAAATAAAGAGAATGTTACCGTCCCCAGCTGCACATATTCCCAAAGAACTTGACTTTTTTTTCAAAGTTGGAAAGAAGGCAGCTGAGCACTTCAGGTTTGCTTTTAAATTTGGTATGAACCAAGCTCTGAGGTGACTGTGCTTTCTACTCCTGGCTTAAACAGAGCACTGCAGCATCAAAGGAAATCTTTGGTGATGGTGCATCCTATTTCATTGCTTCCCTTCTCCCACCAATATTGTCACAGGGCTATGCTGCTTAAAGGTGTTCTGGCTGCCGAATCCCTTTCTCAGATCAAGAGTAGTTTTGAGATGTACTTGGGGAAACAGAGAAGGAAGCAGGAATGTTTGGAAACCAAAAATCAAGAAAAGCCCAAATCTTAGCATGATTTTTATATGTTAGAACCTTACATCATGCCTCATTTGTACCTGTGAGAGTTTCCTGTTTGACACAGGGCAGCTAGAGGGGCCTGGAAGGCATGAATAGTACAAAAGAAGTTAGACCTTCCATTGTCATGTGTATACGTTAATGAAATCCTGATGAGGACCTGCTTTTTGTTTGTTTTCCTTTGAAACCCAGCCCTATTGTATTTGTATTTAAAATTTGTACACATTTGTTTGATAATCTGTACCTTGTGGTATTTGGTACTATTAGAGGAAATACTTTGGATTCAGACCTTCTTGCAATTTTTTTTTTTTTTTTTTTTGTAGAGACAGAGTCTCACTTTATGGCCCTCGGTGGAGTGCCGTGGCCTCACACAGCTCACAGCAACCTCCAACTCCTGGGCTTAAGCGATTCTCTTGCCTCAGCCTCCCGAGTAGCTGGGACTACAGGCGCCCGCCACAACGCCCAGCTATTTTTTTGGTTGCAGTTTGGCCGGGGCCGGGTTTGAACCCGCCACCCTCGGTATATGGGGCCGGCGCCCCACCGACTGAGCCACAGGCACCGCCCTGCAATTTTTATATCATTGTTTTATTTTGTTTTTTAAATAAATTCTAGTGGTTTGATCCAAATCCCGTGACAGTTGTATAAAGAAATAAAATTTTGTACTTATATTATTAAAAATCACATTAAAAAAAAAAAAGAAGGCATATTTCACAAATGTCAACCCATACTTATCAACCAACTAAAATAAAGTATATTTCTCTACGCAAGTTTACAAAAGTAAGTTAATAAAGAAAAATGTTTAGAAATAGAAGAGCAAAAATAATGAAAGATAAAATGGTAGACATGTAAGAGAAGAAATATACTAATTCATCGTTCAAAGAAAAAAAGACAAACGTCAAAGGTTAAGGCTATTATATAAAATGATAGAAAAGATGATAAATGGCTAAAGAGGATAAATGCCTAAATTATCGGAAGAAACTATTTCATGTCTTCTTAGATTCTATATTTGTCTATTTGGCATCCATTAATCACAGTACCAAACTAGCAACCAAAGCTGTTTAGCTGTCCCCTGCAATCTAGCTTTTGTGAGCACATAAAGCGACATTACAGACCGTCCAAGCACAAACCCTGACATCTGTCTTTTCACTTCCTGCCCAATGGGGGATGTCCCTACCTAAACAACTTTCCACCAGTACAGCAATAAAAGCTCTGGTGTAGGCTTTTCACTCATTCCTTTGCCCTTTGACTGATGTTGATGCTTCCTTAGAAGGCCTGGTGTGTATCCGTGCCCCTTACTCTTGGGAAATGTAAGTAATAAATTCTTTCAAAGGTAGTTGTCTCTATCATCTTGTCATACCTGAATTTAAAAAAGTCTATGTACAAATTTTAGAAACATGCAAAGCAAGAAAACCTTATATCATGAAAAAAATATGTTTTTTAAAGACATGGGATCTCACTACATTGCCCAGGCTGGACTCAAACTCCTGGGTTCAAGCACTCCTCCACCTCAGTGTTTTGAGTAGCTGAGACTACGGGTGCATGCCACCACACCTGGAGGCAACATCATGAAGAGCCTAATTGTGACAGAAGTAAACCTAAACCTCAGTATGTCATATTAATAAATGTAATAAATATAAATGGGCTAACCTCACCTATTGAAACGAACACTTTCAGATGGAATCACAAACTTGTATAGAAAATACATCTAAAGGCTCGGCGCCTGTAGCTCAAGTGGCTAAGGTGCCAGCCACATACAGCAGAGCTGGCTGGTTTAAATCCAGGGTGGGCCTGAAACAATAATGACAACTATAACCAAAAAATATCCGGGCGTTGTGGTGGGTACCTGTAATCCCAGCCACTTGGGAGGCTAAGGCAAGAGAATCGCTTAAGCCCAGGAGTTAGAGGTTGCTGTGAACTGTGACGCTATGGCACTCTACCCAGGGTGACAGCTTAAGGCTCTGTCTCAAAAAAATAATAAAAAAGTAAAAAAGAAAATACATCTAAAGCAAAGTGAGTTAGCTGAAAATAAAAAGATAGACAAAGATTTACTAGGAAAGTGCAAACAAAAAGAAAGCAAGGGCATTAATATAAAAAGAGTGAAATCAGGGCAAAGCCCATTAAGGTATATAACTAGCTATGCACAAGTAACAGAATTAGGGAGCAAACTCATTAATAGAAGATTTTATTTTGCTTCTCCCAGTTCCTATCAATTAAGTGATAAAAAATAAGAATGTAACAGGTATGAAGAGCATGATTTATGAAATGTATGTAACTGATAAAGACCAAAGTCTGTACCCTGGAAACTATATTTTCTTTTCAAATACTCATAAAAGTTATAAATGTTAACCACAAAATAGACTTTAAAATTCCAAAAAGTAGGCTGGGTGCAGTGGCTCATGCCTGTAATCCTAGCAGTCTTTGGAGGCCGAGGCAGGAGGATTGTTTGGGCTCATAAATTTGAGACCAGTCTGAGCAAAAGTGAGACCCCATCACTACTAAAAATAGAAAAACTAGCCAGTTGTGTCAGGTGCCTATCGTCCCAGCTACTTAGGAGGCTGAGGCAGGAGAATGGTTGAGCACAGGAGTTTGAGGTTGCTGTGAGCTAGGCTGATGTCATAGCACTGTAACCTGGAGCAGCAGAGTGAGATTGTCTTTTTTTTTTTAGAGAGAGTCGCACTTTATGGCCCTTGGTAGAGTGCCGTGGCATCACACAGCTCACAGCAACCTCCAGCTCCTGGGCTTAAGCGATTCTTTTGCCTCAGCCTCCCGAGTAGCTGGGACTACAGGTGCCCGCCATAGCACCTGGCTATTTTTTTGTTGCAGTTTGGCCGGGGCTTTGAACCCGCCACCCGCGGCATATGGGGCCGGCGCCCTACTCAATGAGCCACAGGCGCCACCCAGAGTGAGATTGTCTTAACAGCAGCTCTCCTAAATCCTGAGAGAAACACCTCAGAATACTGCTGTGTTAGAACACTGTATTCAACATGTTCAGCAGGCAGAATATTACCCCCACTCACCTCCCAAACAACATCCCCAGAAGCTGTGAATATGTTAGGTGATATGGCAAAGGAGAAATAGGCTACCAATCAGCTGATGTAAACTAGGGATATTATCTTGGTGGGTTCAATATAATCAGAGGAAGCCTTCAAAATGGAGGAAAGGCAGATAAAGAGTCAGGAAGATGTGACTCTGAAAGAAAGGCACAGATGACATGGAAACAGCCTAAATGTCCACCAACGCAGGAATGGATTAACAAGCTGTGGTATATGTACACCATGGAATACTATTCAGCCATTAAAAAAAATGGAGACTTTACATCCTTCCTATTAACCTGGATGGAAGTGGAAGACATTATTCTTAGTAAAGCATCACAAAATGGAGAAGCATGAATCCTATGTACTCAATTTTGATATGAGGACAATTAATGACAATTAAGGTTATGGGGGGGGAAGCAGAAAGAGGGATGGAGGGAGGGGGGTGGGGCCTTAGTGTGCGTCACACTTTATGGGGGCAAGACATGATTGCAAGAGGGACTTTACCTAACAATTGCAATCAGTGTAACTGGCTTATTGTACCCTCAATGAATCCCCAACAATAAAAAAAAAAAAAAAGAAAAAAAAAGAAAATAAATTGAAAAACCATAGATAAATAAAAATAAATAAGAACTTTAAAAAAAAAAAAAGGCACAGATGCAACACTGCTGCTTCGTAGATGGAGGAACTTGGACAGCCCTAGAATCTTATCCCAGGTATCAATATATGCACCACAATTAATTTTTTGTTTTTTTTGCAGTTTTTGGCCGGGGCTGGGTTTGAACCCGCCACTTCTGGCACCTCTGGCGCCCTACTCTTTTGAGCCACAGGCACCGCCTTGTTTTGTTTTGTTTTTGATACAGAGTTGCCCAGGCTAAAGTGCCATGGCCTCAGTCTAGCTCAGAGCTACCTCAAACTCCTGAGCTCAAGTGATCTTCCTGCCTAAGACTCTTTTTTTTTTTTAAGACAGAGTCTCACTTTGTCACCCCTGGTGGAGTGCTATGGTGTCATAGCTCACAGCAACTTCAAACTCTTGGGTTCAAGTGATTCTTTTCCTTCAGCTTCCCCAGTAGCTGGAATTACAGGCGCCTGCCACAACACCCAGCTATTTTCAGAGATGGGATCTCTAGCTCAGGCTATCCACCTGCCTTGTTCCTCCCAGAGTGCTAGGATTACAGGCGTGAGCCACTGCATCCAGCCCACTAAGCCTCTTGAGTAGCAGAAACTACATGACACCCAGTTGATTTTTCTATTTTTAGAGTCCTGAACTTACTCAGGGTAGTCTAAATTTTTTTTTTAGACTTTTTTTTTTTTGTAGAGACAGAGTCTCACTGTACCGCCCTCGGGTAGAGTGCCGTGGCGTCACACGGCTCACAGCAACCTCTAACTCTTGGGCTTATGCGATTCTCTTGCCTTAGCCTCCCAAGCAGCTGGTATTACAGGCGTAAATTTTTTTTTAAGATAGAGTCTCACTCTGTAACTTTGGGTAGAGTGCTGTGGCATCATTGTAGCTTCCAGCAACCTCAAAGTCTTGAACTTGAGCAATCCTCTTGCCTCAGCCTTCCAAGTAGCTGGGGCTACAGGTGCCCGCCGCTATGCTAGGCTACTTTTTCTATTTTTAGTAGAGATGGGACATCAGTCTTGCTCAGGCTGGTCTTCAACTCCTGAGCTCAGGCAATCCACCCACCTTGGCCTCCAAAGTGTGCTAAGATTACAGGCATCAGCCACCATGCCTGGTCCTTTGTCACCTTTTAAATTTTTATTATTTTTTGAGACAGAGTCTCACTATGTCGCCCTTGGTAGAATGCCATGGCATTACAGCTCACAGCAACCTCAAACTCTTGGGCTTAAGCTATTCTCTTGCCTCAGCCTCCCAAGTAGCTGGGACTACAGGTGCCTACCACAATGCTCAGCTATTTTTTGTTGCAGTTGTCACTGTTGTTTAGCAGGCCCGGCTGGGTTCAAACCCACCAGCCCCTTTGTATGTGGTCGGCGCCGTAACCACTGAGCTATGAGCACCGAGCCCCACCTTTGGATTTAGTGCCAATACTTACAGCTTACTCTTGTAAGAGTTAATGCTCCTTGACTCCTGGAGAAATTGCTTTGTTTAGTTTGTTTTAACTTCCAACCGTTAATGACTACATAAGACTCATTTGCAAAACTATCTTCTTTACATTAACATTATTTCACCTGATCCCAGGAAACAGAAAGTAGATCAAATTTATTGTATCCAAGACTGAACAACTTAATATAAATAATAAACACTACGCTTCATTGCACGTCTGACATAAGGCAGGGCAAATATATTTCTAGAGTTTGTCAATTGATGAATAGAAAATATTCATAATGGATTTGGAATAGGATTTTCTTTTCAAAACTCTGCACTTCAAATAGAAGTGACAAGTGAGAGTGACTGGGAAGCAGAATTTTCATATAGCCTGGATACAGGCTCCAGGAATTTTTAGCAAAAAGGTAAGATGTGCCAGTAATCACTGTGATACTGCAGCACTTCGCAACTTACCATCCAAGGCGTAAGTGGCAAGAGAATACCAACTTCCAGGGGTAGAATTTTTACGTTCAGTTTCCGTTGGTCTTTCCCTTTCCCACCTATTTGAACTAAGAGTTTAAGTACAACTTTAAGGTGGGTAGGCCATCACACTGGGAGAATAGTGGGGGAGATAGAGAAGAGACCGCAAGAACCACTCAAATTCAGCTGGACACATCTCAACAAGAAAAATGTTTTGTAACATTGTAAATTAACTAATATTAACATATCTATGGTTAACATGCATATTAATCTATATTAATAATTAATGGACTGATTCATAACTATCTTGGATACTCTTACAATAAGCAACTTTCTTTTTTTTTTTTTTTTTTTTTTTTTTTTTTTTGTAGAGACAGAGTCTCACTTTATTACCCTCGGTAGAGTGCCGTGGCCTCACACGGCTCACAGCAACCTCCAACTCCTGGGCTTCAGCGATTCTCTTGCCTCAGCCTCCCGAGTAGCTGGGACTACAGGCGCCCGCCACAACGCCCGGCTATTTTTTGGTTGCAGTTTGGCCGGGGCCGGGTTTGAACCCGCCACCCTCGGTATATGGGGCCGGCGCCTTACCGACTGAGCCACAGGCGCCGCCCAATAAGCAACTTTCTTAATCCAAGTTTCCTTATCTATTAAAAGTAAAGGTAAAAATAGAAACTATTTTAGAATTGTTGGGAGGGTTACATGGGATAATGCACTATAGTCTGGCTACACACTAAGCACTGTTTTCTGGAAAACAGTGATTGTTACTGACATTTTCTAATGTGCATATTTTGGTATATGCATCTTCATTCCAAAAGAAGGGTAGGCCAGGCGCGGTGCCTCACGCCTGTAATCCTAGCACTCTGGGAGGCTGAGGCGGTTGCATTGCTTAACCTCACCAGTTCGAGACCAGCCTGAGCAAAAGTGAGACACCACCCCAACCCCCGACACACACACACACACCTCGTCTCTACTAAAAATAGAAAAACTAAGGCAAGAGGATCGCTTGAGCCCGAGTTGGAGGTTGCTGTGAGCTATGACGACACGGTACTCTACCCAGGACGACAGCTTGAGACTTTGTCTCAAAAAAGAAAAAAAAAAAAGGATAGGAAGAGAGTACTTATTACTTCTGTACTGGACGCGAGCGCCCTAGACCGCCGCGCACACCGCGGAGGGAGTCCTTCTGCAGGCCACCCGCTCGGAGGGCTTCAGGCCGTGGGATGGGATGGCTCCTCCTTCGCGATTGCGTCGGCTGCGCAGTCATTCCACCTTGTTTACTCCGTCCCTTCCCACCCATAGGGTCGTCTTGGCCCGGCTGCGGATAGACAAGAAAGTGCCATTAGGCCTCGTGGGCTTAGGGGACGCGGCCAGTGCGCGGCGCTCACCTCCCGCTGCCGCCTAACATCCTGGGAAGTCTGACAGCGGCGGTGTCGCAAAAGCGTCGCGAAGCCGTCCGCCCTTGGCGGCTCCCTGCCACCTGTATAAGCAGACCGTGCAGGGGTTTGAAAACGGGTATGGAAGCAGCTGTAGCCGTGATTCCCCGCGATTGCTGGGACTCCATGGAGAAGCGGTTCTTCGGTGTCCCGGGCTGCTGAGCTCTCGCCTGCGTTCCCGCGGCGCAGCCATAGGGCCATGCTGGCCTTGCGTGTGGTGCGCGGCTGGTGGGGGGTCCTGCGCGGCGCAGCCTGGGCGTCGGGAGCGCGGCCGGGCAAGGTGCGCGTCCGAGGGGCCCTGCTGCCGCCCGCGCCCTGCTGCCTGGGCTGTCTCGCGGAGCGCCGGTGGCTGCGCCCGGCCGCGCTGGGTCTCCGGCTGCGTGGGGCCGGCCCGCGGAACCACTGCTCGGGCGCCGAGAAGGCGGCCCCCGGGCCGGCTACCGGGCGGGGCGCCGCAGCCGAGGCCCCCGGCGGCCAGTGGAGCCCGGCGACTGCGGCCAGCCTGGTACGTACCGAGGAGGCGGCGGAGGGCTGTCCTTGGCCTGGGGTCGTCGGCCCTGGAGGCGAGTAAAGTGCTCCGGCCAGTCTAGCTCTGATGCTTGTTTCGGAACGTTTAAACCGTTCTCTGAAGAGAAGTTACGGGCAGGTCTTTCGGCCGGGATGAATTTCAGGGGCGCCAGTAGGTTCTGCCTATCGTATCAGTGTTCAGATTTGAACTGTGCTCTCATCGCCCTTCTATTCGTATCCGGTGCTAGAAGGGCCTCTGCATATTGCATTGGTAAAAGTAGTTTTCGCTTGTCTCATTCAAACTCTGTTTTTAAATTTTAGGAAGCGAATCCTCATTGCTTAGGGAAAATCAGTGGGGATCATTTAACAAAGAACACGGGCTCTTTTGTTTGTCCTTGTGTGGGTCAGATCATTTGATGGTTACTTTACACATGATAGGATGAAAGATAATATAGGTCATGATTAAAGGATTCTTACACTCTAATTATAGAAAAAGGTTAACACTATTCTTGAGGTAACGGAGGGAAGTTCGCCCACTTACCTGTTGAATACTGCCCAAGTAGAAGACACCAGAGCATAAATGTGGGAGAGCTTTTGATGTCATGTTAGCAAGACTCATGCAATTATTACATCTTCAATTGTTATGTCTGCAGTGGCCCCTGTACTGCTTTCATCAGTTGTACAGCATGGGTTGAGGCGGCCACATCCTGGCGGGAGTCTCAACTCCACTAATAGCTAAAGCATGTTGGGGTTTAAACGCTGGATGCTTTGAAGTTGTCATATCTTGGCTGATGTCCTTCCCAGACGGCAGTAGTTGGTCGAGTATACCACAGGTTATCTGGTTGGGTAATCTGAGATTAACTCTCCTAATGTTAACTTTGAAGCTTTTACAAATTTAATGATTAGAAATTAATGAGGTATTTTAACGGAAATGTTTTATGTGAAACTAAAAAGAACCCCCTTTACTGTTCAACATTTAGTCCAATTTATTCATTCACCAAATGAAATTATGTTGCTGTTTGCAACTTTGTCTTTATTTTTGGCTTACAGATACCTCCAAGGTTAATTTTGGGTCTTTTGTTTCTGATCTTTTGATTTCTTTGTTCCTTTTTCTCAATCACGAACTGCATTTCCCTCTTCCCTCCCTCCCCGTGAGTTGCTGTAATATCAGATTGATAGTCATTGCCACAGTATGGTCAGCAGACTTATCTTTTCTCTGGTCTCTGAAACTTTGATCTTTGAACTTGAAATTTGGAATATATTCCAAGAATATTTTTCATTATATAATGTGTTCTGCTTTCAATAAAAGATCCCAGGCAAAGGTTTGTATTGATTCTTATTTTGTGTTCCTGGAAAATTTGAAACTTTTCTATATCTTTCAGTGACAGTATTCTGCCACCTAACCCCAACAGCAACCACAGAATTACGCCTGTAAGCTGAGGTGCTTTCTTGCATGTATCTTTAGAAATGAACTCTGCCACTTTTTTAAAAACCAAAATTAAGGTTTAGGCAAGTTGGTTACTTATTAAGAAAGAGGTTAAGTAGGGTTAGTTCTTGTGAAGAGAAAGTCCCAGGGTGGAATTGGCACTCTTGACTCTGTGTAGGAAAAAAAAATCTAGGCTTTCTTGGTGTTATTTCTGTATCCTGTTGTGCAGGGTGTCTTTTCTCTACTGGGCAGAGAGTTTTTAAAGTTGAAATACCCTCTCACGAATCAGATTTTGTTTGGCAAGGAAGGGATGTTCTTCAGAGCAGCTGCCAAAGAGTTCTTTTGTTAGTGCCAACTTCAAGCAACTTGGCTCCAAGTGAAGTTTCAAGGAATTGTAAAGCTCCCATATAAGAGCTGTATGAGCCCCTTAGTTTCTAGTTGATGATCTTAACATTTCTATGCCTGTTTTGAGTAGAGTTGCAAAACTTTTATTTCCAAGTATTTCAATCCCTATCCCATCTCCATTTTCTTCCAGCAATTCACTGACTTAGTGACAAGGTTAAAGAATTAAATCAGTTTTTTTCCTCTTCATTCGTATCTCGTATTCATTGTGTACAGCATTTATCATTCTTTTGATCGATGTGTGTAAGGGAATGAGAGAGGTCATTTGCAATAAATGTTTGAAGCTAAAATGCCTGGGGTTGGTAATTTGGTCTAGAAAGTGTCAGAAGGCCATTTGTCTACTTACAAGATCTTCCTGAAGTTTCACTTTTGAAAGCAGAGTATTGAAATCGAAAGTTCTGATTTCTTATATGACAGAGGATATGTTCTTTTGTCTCCTCTTTATTTATTTATTTATTTTTTTTTTGGTAGAGACAGAGTCTCACTGTACCGCCCTCGGCTAGAGTGCCATGGCGTCACACGGCTCACAGCAACCTCTAACTCTTGGGCTTACGTGATTCTCTTGCCTCAGCCTCCCGAGCAGCTGGGACTACAGGCGCCCGCCACAACGCCTGGCTATTTTTTCTTTTTGCTGCAGTTTGGCCGGGGCCAGGTTTGAACCCGCCACCCTCGGCATATGGGGCCGGCGCCCTACTCACTGAGCCACAGGCGCTGCCCTTGTCTCCTCTTTGTAGGAAGAAAACTGTAAGACTCTTTAGGCTGTATTTGGGTGCATGACACATCTTCATCTTCAGTATTCTTAGAAGATGGTTTTAGGGAACCATGAAAAAGACAGAATGGATTTAAAAACTCAGTTTAATGTATTAAATTTAAATGTTTGTGTAGCTTCTGACCCTTATGTTGTTGAACTGTATTTTTCTAACATACATAGTTGTTTAAAGTATGAATTCATAGTATTTCATTTAAATTTTGTTATCTTTGTGTTTCAGTATGAAAACCCATGGACAATCCCAAATATGTTGTCATTGACAAGAATTGGCTTGGCCCCAGTTCTGGGCTATTTGATTATTGAAGAAGATTTTAATATTGCACTAGGAGTTTTTGCCTTAGCTGGGCTAACTGATTTGGTAAGTTGTAAACACACACCCCTTTTGCTGTCTTTAATCCCAGGGTCTCTGCTACTGTACTGCACAGCCTTAGTCTGCTTTTCCTTGAAGAGAAATCCTCAAGATGAATTTGACCTAGTACTTTGTGTAAGGACTTGTCTTTAGCATGTGTGTGGGACTCTTCTTCTGCATGTAATCTAAGGAAGAAGTGAAAGTTGTAGGGAAGAATAGGAGGGGACTCTTTGTACTTTTGATTTTTAAATTCTTTGTTGAAGAAATACCCTTAGAAATTCCTTAAGAGCTGAGTGTTTGCTTTAGGGATAGAAATAAAGGGGAGAGTCTCTGCAACTATTTTTCTTTTTATTATGACAGAAGCAAATACTCTAATATGTAATAAGAGTTGGTTTTTCTGATGGAAAGAAAAATAGTGAGCCAAAAAAAAAAAAAAAAAAAAAAAAAAATAGTGAGCCAGTTGTTATGACCTGGGGAACTGGGATGTGTTCAGGGAGCTTGTAGAGGTCAGAACTTTGCTCAGGTTTACTGCTGGGAGGCTGTAGGTACCCCATAGGCGTGGTCCCTGTTCTCTGCTCCACCCCACTCTGACCCCCTTACAGAAGGCTCTGCCCTGGGCTGGCCTTTTTGAATGTCTTTCTTCCATTCCCTTAGCACCTGGAACAAAGGAGAGAAGAGTATGGTATCACATAATTTCAGATTGGGGGAGGGGAGGATTTTACTTCAGTGATCTCAAACTAGAATCGGGAAGTAATTTTATAACACAAGGCTACATTATGTGTTAAATAGGCCTTAGTGGACTGGCTGACCCTTATTATGTGTGACATTATTTGTATTATTGCCAACCTTGTTTTATAAAAGATTTGAAATGCTTTATAAAATTGCATGTCCTGTAAACACACAGTTGAGGGAAAGATGAAAAGGTAGTGGAAATTTTAAATGAAGACAAAAATTAACTTGGGGAAACAGACATTATACTTTTGTATAAGGCTGGTCTGAAGTCCATGTGAGCACCTAGACAGTCCAGTGATGGGTCCCTCTTCAAACTTTGTTTGAAAAGCTTTACTCAGTATTTATGTAGTAAGACTAGAGAGGAACTAATTTTTTATTAACAAAAGTTTCATAGTAGATTCTCTGGTGCTGTTAAAAAAAAAGTAGTACATATTTCTTTGTATCATCAGCTATGCTGTTTGAGGATTGTAGAAATAAAGATTCCACCTGCCTAGCAGCACTATGGGGAAGAATGTAGAAAAAGCTAAAGATTCTGGAGGGAATATAGAGAAGAACATTTGTATCCTTAGATGATATTTCCAAATATGCATCTAATGTAACCTCAAATCGGCTCTTCCCTCTCTTTTTCCAGAGTTTAGCTCCATTTCCACCATCTGTCTCCATTCTCAAAATCTCTCCTTTTCTTTTGTCCCTGCTTTTATCTCTGAAGGCTCAAGGCCTAATGAAAACTTTTTTAATGTAACAGACACAATCCTTTTCAGTTAGTGGATTCACCTTTTTTGGTCTTCTAGCAGTTTTGTTTGTTTGTTTTTTTGTTGTTTTTTAAGCTGTCTCATGAGATTACAATATTCATTGAATGAGAGAAAGGCCCCATTAACATTTTTTAAGTATAGTAGAACCTCTATAGTTGAGGTCTGATTGTGTTGTAAAAAGGCAAGATTAAAAGAGTCACTGGTTAGGAGGCTTGCTATAGAGCACCTCCTTACATTGACTACCTCCTTAAGTTGACTTAATCTTCATAGACTGGACATGCATTACATGTACATATCATTACTGTAGGCTTAGGTCCTTATGTTGACCACCTCCATATGTTGACTAGTTTGTTAGAGTCCCTTGTTTGTTGGTCAGTTTACAGAGGTTCTACTGTATAAAAGATAATATCTGTGGAGACCTGAGTTAACTGGTACCATAAATATTTCACATTTATATGATGGAAGGTTTAATGCCTACATCTTGGCTGCTGGACAGAAGGCTGGATTCATCAGTTTGAGCAAGAGAATAACAGGTCTGATTGTGTTATGCATAGGAAATGGATTATAAAAAGGCAAGAGTGCAAGGGTAACTGGTTAGGAGGCTTAAGTTTGGAGTTATAGAGAAGTGGATGGGTTTGGGATGTGTTTTAAAAATAGAGTTAATATATTGATGGATTGGGTATGTGGAGTGAGAGGAGGAGTCAAATATGAATAGTATACTTTTTAAAAAACATTCTCTTTTCAAAAACCAGGTTCACAGAGGTAACTTTTCTATGATAGGCAACACGGGGTTTAGGGAAGAATACCAAGAATTCTGATGGCTGACCACTTAGAGGTTTCAGTTGAGAAAGTAAGTATAGTAGTTGGGAGTTGAAGGAAGTCCTCATTACAGAGAAACCTATTTGGTAATTATCAGATGTAGTCTAGGTAAATTCATCTAGGCTGAGGGAAAAAAAAATAGAAATGGAGAGTCAGAGAAATTCTACTCTCAACCAGTAGAACAATGGAGAAGCCAGTAAAGGACTCTGAGAAAGAATTGCTGGCAAGGAAGGGTGAAAATTAGGAAATAGGGTGCCCTAGAGGGTACGTGAAGAAAGGGCTTTAATTGTGTTGTGGTTAGGTAATTTAAAAATGCACAGTTCAATGGTGATTTTTATGAGTGTTCTCTCTGAGGGACAGGGATGTTTGGAATGGGTTGATGAGCAAATGTAAGATGTAATGACTATGGATATTACTTTGAGGTATTTTGCTTTGTGAGGGAATAGAGAAATAGGATCAAGGAAGGGTCATTTCATTTTTAAAGATATATACTGGGGGATTTTTGTTGTTAATGAACTGATTGATTAATTAAGTGATCAGGTAGAGGACAGGTGTAGTGGCTCATGCTTGTAATACTAGCACTTTGGGAGGCTGAAACTAGAGGATTGCTTGAGAGTAGGAGTTGAAGAACTGAACAAGAGCAAGACCTGGTCTCCACACAAAATAGAAAAATTAGGTGGGCAGGGAGGCATACACCTGTAGTCCCAGCTACTTGGGAAGCTGAGGCAGGAGGATCTCTTGAGGTCAGGAATTAGAGGTTGCAGTGAGCTATGGTGATGCCACTGCATTTTTGCCTGGCTGACAGATCAAGTCCCTCTCTCAAAAATATCAAATGAATAAATAAAGAAATGATCAGGTAGAAAAGGAGAGATTGATGATGCAGGGTAGATGGGGAAGAAAAGACGGAAGGTCTGATAAGGTGAGGACATGGGATCAAGCTCTAGGGAGGACAGAGAAGAGGAGTAGATACAGGTAGGCAGTGGATTTGATGATGAGAATATAAGGAATTGCTGACCATGTTTTTCTTTTCTCTCCAGGAAAATAATAGAAATGGTCATAGGCTAGAGGGATGGAATAGGTCTGAGGTGAGAGCAGACAGTGTGCAAAGAGAAGATAAATATAGTAGGTAGGTATAGGATTGGCAGGAAGTATTGAGAGCCCATAGGAGATTTGTGGTCACCTATTTGAAATGAGAACAGTCAGCCCAATTTTGTGTTTTCTTTTGGGTGTTCAGTTGCTTGGATACAGGCCTGGAGTACACGGACAGTTGTGTTTAAGCAGTGTTGAAGGAGAGTGGAGTGAGGGAGTGACAGATGTTTGCAAAGGAATGATGATGTTGATGACCTTTGGAATCTCATGTGGGTTATAGGAATACTGAGGATGATGGTAAAAAAGTGGAAGTCAAGTTTTCTGAGATCAGAAACAGAACTAAACCTGAACTTCCAAGGTCCCAGCTCCCCATTCTAGGTACTTTCTGTTAGAATGCATAAGAAGAAAATATATTCTTACCATTGTGATAGTAATAGCTAGTAACTGCTTTTTTTGAGGATTTTCTAAGTGCTGAGCGCTGAACAAGTATTAATCACATTATGTGCTGAAGACAACCAGCCCTTTGAGGTAGGTAATGCTATCTCTGTTTTTATAGATGAAGAAACTTATGCTTTAAGAGAGGCCTAATAACTTGCCCAGAGTCACACATCTAGTAAGTGGCCGAGCCAGGACTTGAACCAGTTCCTTTCTGCTGCGAAGACAAAGTTGTTAACCACTGTTCACTACTACAACTGTCTTCCCCTGTCTCATCGGAATACCTGATATATGGACAATTTACCTATCCTTTAAAATGTACAATGTTTAATTATATCTAAGTTAATTTTATCTTTTCTTTAGAAATAGGAATAGGAAATTCAAACATTTACTGATGCTTGAAGAGAATTAAAATGGATAAAAGCCAGATAGGGACTTAGGTAAACCAGAAAACACTTGCTGGATAGGCAATACACGGTTTCAGTCCATGTAGCCTCCAGGTGGCCAGATCTCTTCCTTTCTGAAGCTAGGCTGGAGATCTGGATTTTTTTATGTGAAAATTTTGAATATTTAAATGTTGGTAACGAATTATAACTTTAAAAAGCTCTGATAGGTCAAATAAAACTAGCCTGAGGGACCCATTTGTCCTTCTAGCAATTAGGTACGACTTCAGATTTAAAATATAATTTATTTCTAATAACAAAAAGTAGTAAAAGTAAGTAATTTAAATGTCAGAATTTTAACTAGGCCAGATTCAGAGGATTGAGTTTTTAGTCAAATACAGGTAATGCAGACACACTCAGGATATGGAATTAACAGGTATTGAACAAAGTAAATTGAAAAGTAATAAGTTATAACAGAGAGAACTGGATCGTGGAAAAGTTGATAGAGGTAGTGAAAGTTGAGTGTCTCACAGTTAAAGAGTAGTCCTTGCAAGTAAAAGCAGCTATTTTGGCTGTGGCGAAACTAGTCTGAGGCTCAAAAGACAGGGTTCCTCGACCAGGCTGTGTTAGTGCTACACTCTGTGAGTTTTTTTTTTTTTTTTTTCCTCTCTAAATATGTATCTACGTTCTTCCCTACAAAGTGAAAATACCAAAAAGTACCTGGAAGCCCATGAGGGAAAAAAAGGTTTTATAAAAATGTGAAATTATTTTCCGACCAGTTGCTAATTTAAAAGCTAAATGTATGCCAGCAAAAGAATGAGAATGTTTTGGGGGTAGGAAACAGAAGAGATTTTGTTAACATTTATGAAAGTATAGTTGTTAATGTGGTATCTCTTAAGCTTCAAGATATCTACTCTGTTCCTGTTATGACATTTATAAAAAAACAACTTCTATTTTCAGTTGGATGGATTTATTGCTCGAAACTGGGCCAATCAAAAATCAGCTTTGGGAAGTGCTCTTGATCCACTTGCTGATAAAATACTTATCAGTATCTTATATGTTAGCTTGACCTATGCAGATCTTATTCCAGGTAAGAACGCTGTCATATGTGCTTTTAAATAGCACAGGGAAGAATGACATTAGTCAGCTTAGGACTTCTATTGAGACACATGGTTTTTGTTCCAAAAATATATTTTTCAACTTTAAACTGTTTCCCTAATTTTAAACTATTGAAGTGTTTTGATTGCCAAGATCTTTGTTTATTTTAGAGTTTATGTTCACATTACACTTGTAGAATTAGTGGTTTTCTTAGTAAGATTATTTAGTATTAAAATTGAGCAAATATTTCACAATGCCAATTCATGTTACTCTGTCTAGAATTTGGGGGCACTATATTATATATTTTTAGTGCTTCATTTTTTGAAAGCAATTTAAAAATTTCCTAAGTCTATTATTACCTATATTAAATACAGCTTAATCATAGTAAAAGAAAACTTTGAAATCCTGAAGATGTCTGTTAAACTTATTACTATTATTTAGATCCTAGTATACAATATTCAAATGATACATGTACTTTGTCCATTATTTAAATACTTTTTCTAACAAAATTTTGTGATTTTTTTTTTTTTTTGCTTTGTATTTTGCATGTGCTTTTGTGGTTGTTCATTTTGTACTTCAATTGTATTTCTCAGTTTTTCTCCCTTAGTCTAGATTAATCTGGATTTTTTTACCCAAGAGTTAGAAATCAGATCTGAGAAGAAGCCACTATGTGTTCCTTCAGTATCATGTTGTTATTCACAGATTGGTAGGAAGGAGTATAGTGGTATTTCAAGGTAGAAATTCCTTTACTTTTTTCTTTTTCTCTTTTTTTTTTGAGACAGAGTCTCATTTTTGTTGCCCTTGGTAGACTGCTGTGATGTCATAGCTCACAGCAACCTCAAACTCTAGGGCTCAAGCAATTCTCTTGCCTCAGCCTTTCGAGTAGCTGGGACTATAGGCGGGCTTTTTTTTAGAGACGAGGTCTTGCTCTTGCTCAGGCTGGTCTTAAACCTGTGAGCTCAGGCAATCCACCTGCCTCTGCCTCCCAGAGTGCTGGGATTACAGGCATGAGCCCCTGCACCTGGCCCTCTTTTTTTTTTTTCTTACCATTAGTCTTCTAAGCTTTCATACCAAATTAAAAAATAAGTTGGACCAATGCTTATATATATATATCCTTTTTTTTTTTTTTTTTTTTTTGAGACAGAGCCTCAAGCTGTTGCCCTGGGCAGAGTGCTGTGGCATCTCAGCTCACAGCAACCTCCAACTCCTGGGCTCAAGCGATTGTCCTGCCTCCGCATCCCAAGTAGCTGGGACCACCGGCGCCCCGCCACAACACCCGGCTATTTTTTGGTTGCAGCTGTCTTTGTTTGGTGGGCCCAGGCTGGATTTGAACCCGCCAGCTCAAGTGTATGTGGCTGGCGCCTTAGCCGCTTGAGCCATAGGTGCTGAGCCCAATGTTTATATTTTTATGCTGTTTTGAAAGGTAGAATTGAGGTGTGTATGTGGTTGGCAGTAGGGGGGTTGTAAGGGCAGGGGTATTCTCAGTCTAATGACTTTAGATAATTTTTAGGAAAAATCCTATGCGGGGGTGCTCAACTTTTTTTTTTTTTCCTGCTGAACATTGAAAAACTAAGAGTTGTCTTGGGCCACATATTAACTACACAAACATTAACGAAAGCTGATTAGCAAAAAATAGGTACCTGCATGCTTTTGGTGATACCCAATACCATAGATAAACAAAAAAAGTCCTCACAAAATCAGCATGTGGCCCTTTGACTGCAGGTTGGACACACATTCTGGTGACATTCAAAATTCAAATGATCTTTGTGTGTGTGTGTTTTTACACCTCCCATTTTCAGTGTTACATTTTATTTTGTTATTTTACAAAGTTTGTCTGGATTATTTCCCTATTGAACACAGACATTTTTTCTTTTTAGACAGCATCTTGAGCTGTTGCCCGGGGTAGAGTGCCATGGCATCATATCTTACAGCAACCTCCAACTCTAGGCTCAAGTGATCCTTTTATCTCAGTTTTTCTATTTTAGTAGAGACAAGGTCTCACTTTTGCTCAGGCTGGTCTCGAACTCTTGAGCTCAAAGTAGTCCACCCGCCTCGGCCTCCCAGAGTGCTAGTATTACAGGCTTGAGCCACCATGCCTGGCCCTGAACACGGACATTTCTGAGTTTTTGGTGTTATGGATGATGTTGCTTTCAGCTTTACATAATTGGTGTAGGTTGCTTTCCAAACTGAGACTTCACTTTCATTCTGAAAATTCCATTTTCTCTCTTTTTGATTGGGTCAGTCTTCCAGGTTCCCATGTCTTCCTTTTTGTTAAAATACTCCCTTTGGCAAAGTACATTCTCTAGTTATTTTCTGTAAAAGGCTGCAGTATGGCAGCCAGATTTTTAGAGGTCTTAGACATCTACAGTCTCTTTGTTTTACCTTCTACATGTGATTGACAGTTGAACTAAGCATAATTTTTAAAAATCTCAATAGATATAGAGAGTATGCATGTATTTTTGATAGATGGATGAATCGTAGTACATTGTAGTGCAGTGAGGGCTTTTAGTGTACTCATCACCTGAATAGTATACATTGTATCCAATAGGTAATTTTTGATCCCTCACATTTTCCCACCTTTACCCCTTCTGAGTCTGCAAAGTCACCACTCTGTATGACCACATATATTTGTCACTTAGCTCCCACTTACGAGTGAGTACATATGCCATTTATTTTTCCATATCTGAAATACCTCACTTAGGATAATGGCTTCTAATTCCTTCCAGGTTGTTGTGAAAGACATTTTGTTTTTTATGGCTGAGTAGTATTCCATGATTTTAATTTTTCTATATATATATGTCTGTTCATCAGCTGGTGAGCACTTCGGTTGATTCCACATCTTTGCGATTGCAAATTATGCTGCAGTAGACATGAGTGCATGCATCTTTTTTAAACTTTTATTTATTTTTGTTTTTTTGGGGGGGCTCACTTTTCCTTTGGGTAAAGTGGTATTGCTGGATGGAATGGTTGGTCTACTTTTAGTTCTTCTCTTTTTTTTTTTTTTTTTTTTTGTGATTTTTGGCCGGGGCTGGGTTTGAACCCACCACCTCCACACATGGGACCGGCGCCCTATGCCTTGAGCCACAGGCACCACCCTAGTTCTTCTCATTTCTTTCTCTCTTTTTTTTCTTTTTTGCTTCTTCTTTAGTTCTTTTCATTTCTTTGAGGAAGGTCTATATTGTTTTCCATAAAGGAGGTTCTAATTTACATTCCTACCAACAGTATATAAGTGTTAACCTTTTTACCGCATCTGCATCAACATCTGTTGTTTTTTGACTTTTTTTTTTTTTTTTTTGTAGAGACAGAGTCTCACTTTATGGCCCTAGGTAGAGTGCCGTGGCATCACACAGCTCACAGCAACCTCCAACTCCTGGGCTTAAGCGATTCTCTTGCCTCAGCCTCCCGAGTAGCTGGGACTACAGGCGTCTGCCACAACGCCCAGCTATTTTTTGGTTGCAGTTTGGCTGGGGCCAGGTTTGAACCCGTCACCCTCCGTATATGGGGCCGGCGCCTTACCGACTAAGCCACAGGCGCCGCCCGTTTTTTGACTTTTAATAATGGCTGTTCTGAGAGGGTTAAGCTGGTATCTCGTAGTTTAAATTTGCATTTCTCTGGTGATTATAATATTGAGCATGTTTCACGTTTGTTGGCTGTTTGTATTTATCTTCTTTTGAAAAATGTCCGTTCGTGTCTTTTGCCCATTTTTAATGGGGTTATTTGTTTTTTTCTTGCTGATTTGTTTGAGTAGATATTAGTCCTTCGTTGGATAATTTTCAAATATTTTTTCCCCATTCTGTGGATTGACTATATACTCTTGGTTATTTCTTTTGGTGTGTAGAAACTTTTTGGCTTAATGAAGTCCCATTTATTTTTTGTTTTACTGTATTTGCTTTTGGGGTCTTGCGTAGGCTGACATCTAGAAGAGTTTTTCCTAAGCTCTCTTCTGGAATTTTTGTGGTGTCTGGTCTTGTATTTAAGGCTTTCAACCATCTTAAATTAATTTCTGTATATGGTGAAAGGCAGGGATACAGTTTCATTCTTCTACATGTGGCTCTTCAATTTTCCTAGCACCAGTTATTAAATAGGATGTTCTTTCCTTAGTGTGAATTTTTGTCTGCTTTGTTGAAGATCATTTGTAGGTGTATGGTTTTATTTTCAGGGTTGTCTAATCTGTTCCAATGATCTGTGTGTCTCTTTATTTTATTTTATTTTTTGCAGTTTTGGGCCGCGGCTGGGTTTGAACCCACCACATCCACATATAGGGCCGGCGCCCTACTCATTTGAGCCACAGGCGCCGCTCTGTGTGTCTCTTATTATACCAGTACCATACTATTTTTTTTTTTTTTTTTTTTTTTTTTTTTTTTTTTTCAGTTTTTTGGCCAGGGCCGGGTTTGAACCTGCCACCTCTGATATATGAGGCCGGTGCCCTACTCCTTGAGCCACAGGTGCTGCCCCTATATTTTTGTAGTATAATTCAAAGTTGGGTAATGTGATATCTCCAGATTTGGTTTCTAAAAATCTAATTTAATTTATTGAGACAAGGTCTCACTTGTCATTGCTCAGTGCAACCTCAAAATTCTGGGCTCAAGTGATTCTCCTGCCTCAGCTTCCCAAGTCACTGAAACTGCAGGTGCATACTGCCATACCCAGCTCAATTTTCTCTTTTTTGTAGAGACAAGATCTTGCTTTTCCTCATGCTGGTCTCAAACTACTGGCCTTGAGTGATCTTCCTACTTCAGCCTCCAAAAGTGCTGGGATTATAGATATGAGCCACAGTGGCCAGCCCAGATTTGGTTGTTTGCTTAGGATTGCCATGGCTCTTTGGACTTTTTTTCAATTCCATGTGAAATTTAGAATTTTTTTTTTCTAATTCTGTGAAAAATGACATTGGCATTTTGATGGGAATTGCATTGAATTTAAAAATCACTTTAGGTAAATGGACATTTTAACAATATTGATTCTCCCAGTCCACAATTATGGGATGTTTTTCTATTTCTTTGTGTTATCAATGATTTCTCGTCAATGTTTTGTAGTTCTCCTTATAGAGATCTTTTACCTTGATTAAGTATATTCCTAGGTATTACAGTTTGTTTTTTGCAGCTATCACAAATGGTATTAGTTCTTGATGGATTCTCAGCTTGACTCTTATTAGTATATAGAAATGCTACTGATTTGTGTACATTAATTTTGTGACCTGAGACCTTATTGAATTCATGTATCAGTTCTAGGAGTCTTTTGGATGAGTCTTAAGGGTTTACCAGATATAAGATCATATCATTGGCAAATAAGGATAGTTTGATGTCGTCTGTTCAGATTTGGGTGCCCTTGATTTGTTACTCTTGCCTGGTTGCTCTGGCTTGGACTTCTGGTACGGTGTTGAATAGAAGAGGCCAAAGTGGACATCCTTGTCTTGTTCCTGTTCTCAGTTTTCCCCAATTCATTGTGTTGATTGTGGGTTTGTCGTATGTGGGTTTTATTGTTTTGAGGTATGTTCCTTCTGTGCCTAGTTTCTTAAGGGTTTTCATTATGTAGGAGTACTGGATTTTATGAAATGTTTTTTCTGCATCTAATGAGATAATTGTATAGGTTTTGTTTTTAATTTTGCTTGTGTGGTGAATCACATTTATTGATTTCTGTATATTGAGCCATTTTTGAATTCCTAGGATGAAGCTTACTTGATTATTGTAAATTATTGTTTTGATGTACTGTTGGATTATGTCTACTATTTTGTTGAGGATTTTTGCATCTGTTCAGAAAGGATGTTGGTCTGTTGCAGCGGTTCTCAACCTGTGGGCCGTGGCATTAGGAAGGTTGAGAACCACTGGCTGTAGTTTTTTCATTGTGTCCTTCCCTGGCTTTCATAACAGGGTGGGGCGCCCATAGCTCAGTAGTTAGCGTGCTGGCTACATGCTCCGGGACCAGTGGGTCTGAACCTGACCCCGGCCTGCTAAACAAACAGGGTGATTTATTTTAAGAGACAAAGTCTTTATCACCCAGGCTGGATTGCAGTGGTGCAATCATAGCTCACTACAACCTCAAACTCCTGGGCTCAGGTGATCCTACTGTCTCGGCCTCTTGAGTAGCTGGGACTACAGGTGCCACCATGCCTGGCTGATTTTTTAAATTATTTTTTGTAGAGACAAGGTCTTACTATGTTGCCCAGGCTGATCTCAAATTCCTGTCTCAAGTGATGCTTTTGCCTTGGCCTTCCAGAAAGCTGGAATTAGAAGCACCACACCTAGCACCCAACATTTTTGTTGTAATGGGTCCATTTCTGGGTTGTCTGGCTTTTCCACCATTGATTTCTGCTATCTTTGCAACAGTGCCATTGTTGTTAATTGCTTTGCTAGAAGCCTTGTTACCTGGCATAACAAGTCCTTTGACTTTGGATCTTCTCACCCCTTTCTATTTGGATATAAATTTTAGAATCACCTTTTCCCAGAATTTGTAATTCTTTTGAGAAAAATCTCTTTGGAATTTTGATTGGGATTTCATTGAATTTCTGATCTACTGTATTTTACTATGTATAATACTTGTTAAGACCAAATTCCGCCACTGAGAGATCACCAGACACACATGCAAAAAACAAAGGAGTGACTTTATTCAAGCATTCTCCGGCCATACCTCCGCCAGAACTCTGCTTAGAGGAGGACGACCCCGAGGCAGAAATGATGGCAGGTTTTATACTCTTTGGCATGATGCATTTTGGGTTGTAATAAAATGCGGGGGAAACCGGGACCGAGTTGGGGGGTTGGTTGGCTCAGGGACTGAGGTAACTCAGGAGGTTTAGGATTGGCTGGCTCTATCCGGAACGGACCCCTGCCCACCCACACCCCCTGCCCCATGCCCACCCCCCGCTGTGAGATTGGGGAGGGCGGGCCCTCGCTGGTTGTGGCTGGTTGGGGCTCAAGGGCACACCCAGGGAGGCGGCCGCTGAGAATCTCTCCGCCCCAGAGTCGAAAGCGACTCTGCGCCCCTGCCTCATCCTGCTAACTAGCCTTTTTACCTTCTTTGTCTCTCTTATATTCCCTATATCTCCAACTGTCTTTAACATCTCTGGGTGAGAGTTAGTTAACATTGTAGTGTAAATAACCCACTTGGAGTTAAAACCCTCTCTTTCCAGCAATTAAGGAGTTACTACAGAGTTTGTTAAAAACTATTCTTTCTGGCTGCAAAAAAACCTTTGGTCGCTATGTTACAAATAGTCTCTGGCCTTCATCAAGAGACCCAAGGTCAATTACTCATTTGGAACTAAAGTAAAAAAAAAATGGTCCTCTTTAAACTGTAGCCACTTGGCATTTCTCAGGTTTGTAAGAGTGGGTCTTCAGTACACCAAATTCCCCCGCCCACCATGGGTTAGGTTTCGGTGCTGGGCTCTTCATACTCACTTTTTGGCCCCAATTTTTGAGGGAAAAAGACGGATGTGCAGTATATGTACATGGGTAGTATAGCAGGAGGGGGGAGCCTAGTGGCTTTCCTGGGGCCACCGTACCCTCCCATCTGGGCCTGCTGGGCACATGGAGTTCCAGTCTAGAAGGATCCGGGATCTGGTGGAAGTGGGCTGGAATGGCCCCTGCCAAGTGCCATAGTCAGGGGAAGGGGCATTGGCAAGGTTGGTGCGGCTGGCTGCAGCTGTGCAGTGTGAGGGCCAAGGCCTAAGATCTGGCTGGGCAAAGGAGACCAGGAGCCCTGTGCAGGCCCCAGGAACCTGCTTGACAGCCCACAGGCTGAGCAGCCTTAGAATCTTCCCACCCCACGGGCAATGTGTGCGGCCATCTCAGCCATGGCCATCAATGTGACAGGGAGGGAAGGGCTTCCAGGAGAGAGGGAAAGAGGCAAGCCTTCAAAGAGCAAGTGGCTACAGGAGGGTTCTCCATTGCATGTTTATCAGGGGGAGCATTAGCCCTTCCTAGATTTGTATATCTCTATTGAGAGCCAGCCATTTTCCCAAGGGCGTTTTCCTGAAAGTTTGGGCCAAAAAATGCGAGTGCACATTATACATAGGAGTACATTATACATGGCAAAATTTGGTATTTGGGAGATTTGGCATCTTTACAATATTAGATCTTCCAGTACACAAACTGATAATCTACTTTATTTATATCTTCTTTAATATCTCTCAGAGTTTTATAGTTTTCTCCTGAGAGGTGATAAATGTTATTTTTGTTAGACTTATTCCTAAGTACATGATGGTTCTTGATGCTTTTATAAACAGTGTTTTTTTGTTTTTTTTTTTTTTTTAATTTGGCCAGGGCTGGGTTTGAACCCGCCACCTCCGGCATATGGGACCGGCGCCCTACCCGCTGAGCCACAGGCGCCGCCCTAAACAGTGGTTTTTAAAATGTCATTTTGTGATAACTCCTTGCTGATATGATGAAAATTAATTCTCTTTTTGATTGGACAACACCTTTTCTATAAAATAGAATGAGTATTCCCAGTTCTGTTTCTACTGTTGATTTTTGTGCCTAGCAAAACTTGCTAACTCTTATTCTAATAATATAAATTCTGTTGGATTTTCTACATCCTCAATTATGTCTATAATTAATGAGTGTATTTCTTTTCCAGTCTTTTTACTGAAAAAGTAAAAAGTATAGTGATGAATAGGAGTGGGGTCTTTTTCTTATTCCTACTCTCACAGAGAAAGCTTTTAATGTTTTACTATTTTATTTTTATTTATGTTTTTTTAGAGATGGGGTCTCACTTTGTTGTTCAGACTAGAGTACAGTGGTATGACATAGTTCACTGTAGCTTTGAACACCTGGGCTCAAATGATCCTCCCACCTCAGCTTCCTGAGTAGCTACAATTACAGGTGCATACCACCATGCCTGGCTAATTTTTTAATTTTATTTTTTCAGAGAAGAAGTTTTTTTTTTTTTTTTTTTTTTAATTTGGCCGGGGCTGGGTTTGAACCCACCACCTCCGGCATATGGGACCGGCGCCCTACCCGCTGAGCCACAGGCGCCGCCCCAGAGAAGAAGTTTTATTGTCTTCCTCAGGCTGGCCTCAAATAATTCTCCCTCCTTGGCCACCCAAAGTGTGGGAATTCGGGGTGTGAGCCACTGCACCTAGCCAACATTTCTCATTTAAAAATGATATTTCCTGTAGGGTTTTGTAGATGTCCTTTTTCAGGTTAAGATGTTCACTTCTATTAGGAGTTAAGAGTTTTTATCACAATTAAATCTTGAATTTCATCAAACTTTTTTAGTATGTATTACCATTTTCATATTATCGTATATCATTTTTTCCCCTTTAAGCTCTGAAAGTGTGGTGAATTACATTGTTATCTTCTAATGCTAAAATGATCTGCAATTCCTAGTATAAATCCAACATGGCCATGATATCTTATAGAGATATTGCTGGATTTGGCTTGCTAATATTTTGTTGAAGTTTTCACATTAAGATTCACATGATTGTCTCAATGCCTGTAGCTCAGTGGCTAGGGCACTGGCCACATACACCAGGGCTGGCGGGTTCAAACCTGGCCCAGGCCTGCCAAATAACAATGACAACTGCAACAAAAAAATAGCCAGGCATTTTTATGGCAGGTGCCTATACTCCCAGCTACTAGGGAGAGTGAGGCAAAAACCCAAGAGTTGTGATTGTTGTGAGCTACGACACCATAGCACTCAACCCCAGAGCAACTGAGATTCTGTCTCAAAAACAATAAATAAGGCTTTGTGCCTATAGCTTAAGTGGTTAGGGTGCCAGCCACATGCACTGAGGCTGGCAGGTTCGAACCCAACACAGGCCTGCTAAAAACAACAATGACAACTATATAAAAAAAAAATAGCCAAGCATTGTGGCGGATGCCTGTAATCTCAGCTACTTGTGAGGCTGAAGCAAGAGACTTGCTTAAGCCCAAGAGCTTGAGGTTACTGTGAGCTGTGACAGCAGGACACTCTACCCAGGACCACATAATGAGACCCTTTCTCAAAAAAAAAAAAAAAAAAAAATAGATTCACAAGATTGTTTGGAATTCTTTTCTCTGGATATCCATATTAGATTTTAGTATCAGATTTATGACTAGCCTCAAAATTAGTTACAGACTGCTTTTTTCCCCTCATTCTTGGGAGATATTTGTGTGAAATATAGTTGTTTCCACTTTAAAGGTTTAGTAGAATTTGTTGAAGTAATTGAAGCTTTGAGTTTTCTTTGGGAAAGAGTTTTAAAATAGGGAATTCATTTTCTTTGTTACAGGATGATTCAGGTTTAATAGTTTTTTTTACCATTTTTTATGCTATGATATATTTCTAGCAATTTGTCCATTTTGTCTACATTACAGAAAAATTTATCATCTGGGTGCAGTGGCTACAGGTTGGAGGGAAGTAAGAATAAGAGTCTGGAAAGGCCTAGAGTCCCACTCTCTGCCCTATTGTGGTGGATATATCGGTGGGGCAGGGTTGGGGGAGGAAGAGGGTCTGAGTCTGAGAAAGCTAGCATTTAGTCACGTCTGTCCCTCTCTCAAGAAGGCAGCCCACTCAGAATGCAGGCTCTGGGGTCACACAGACCCTCCAGGACCCACTGTCCCCTTGGCTCCCACAGGCTGGACCAGAGTTCAGAACTGTGTGGGAATGAGGGAGATGAAAGGATGAAGGTGGAAGGTTGGATGAAGCTATATAGTGCCTGCCATCTTGGCTCCCATCTGCAGTGATGGGAAGTGTTGAGGACACTGGCAGCCTGGTGCTCTGTCCTCAAAAAGCTCACAGTTCACTGGTGGCAGCTGCTTTGGGGTGAAGGTACAAGAGCTCCTCAGCAACTCTGGAGGTAGAAATAAACTACTCCACCCCCCCTGCTCACTCAACTCCAGGCCTCTCGGGGGTGGTGGGGGGTGTTCTCTGCCAGTATCCTGCTCCTTTGCGTTCTGCTGCACAACTTCTTCCTATAGAATCTCTGGCTGGTTCTGGCAAGTTCTTTTTCTTTTTTTTTTTTATTGTTGGGGATTCATTGACTGGCAAGTTCTTTTTCTTGCACTGGCTCCAAGTTACAGGACTTCACTATAATAATCTCAGGTACCTGGGAGGCTGCAGTGGGAGGATCCCTTGAAGACAGGAGTTCAAGACTAACCTGGGGAACATAGTGAGGCCCCTCCTAAACTATAAAAAAATTATTAATGAGATCTTTTTCCATACTACGTCTCCAAAGCTTCGTGTGTATTTTGAACTGCACCTGTAGATGGATACTTGCCTCATTGTTCTCTAGCTTTTCTAAAGTTTGCGTGTTAGGCTGTACATGTTCCCCTGTGTATCACTTTCTGCCGTCTCCTGCATTGGCTGTATTTCCTATGTTTATATTGACGTTTTGTCATTGTCCAATATAGAATATTTTCTCATTTCCATTAAAAGTCTTTTGTTGACCTTTTAGGTTAATAAGTATTTTGTACTTTGTTGCTAATTTATAGGGATTTTCTAGGTATCTTTTTGTTACTGATTTCAAGCGTAATTGCTTGTATTCAGAGAGCATGCTCAGGGATTACAGCCTTTCCATTGTACAGTCAGATTTTATAAACATTTCATGGATGCTTCAAATCAATGTATATATTCTACATTGTTTGGGTGTGATGTTCTATAGGTATTGATTAGACTAACTTTTTATCCTACTGTTTAAATCTTCTATTTCTTTGTTGTTTGTTTTGTTTTTTTGTTTTTGTCACCCTTAGTAGAGTGCCGTGGCATCATAGCTCACTGCAACCTCAAACTCCTGGGCTTAAGCTGTTCTCTTCCCTCAGCCTCCCAGGTAGCTGGGATTATAGGTCCCCACCACAACGCCCAGCTGTTTTTTTTTTTTTTTTCGCCCAGCTGTTTTTAGAGATGAAGTCTCACTCTGGCTCAGGCTGGTCTTCAACCTTTGAGTTCAGGCAATCCACCTGCCTTGACCTCCCAAGTGCTGGGATTATAGGTGTGAGACTCCACACCCGGCCCAAATCTTTTATTTCTTTACTGGTTTCTTTTTCCCCCCTTTTGGTCTGTTTGGCAATTAAAGTTTCCTACCTTTAGGAAAACTGGTTTTTCACTATTTTCTTTGTAATTCCAATTTTGCTGTGTGTCTTTTGAAGTTGTACTGCTAACTATATACAAATTAGAATTCTTGGATCTGCTTGGTCAGTTGAATTTTTAATTGTGAAGTGACTCTCTGTATCACTAGTAATGATTTTTTGTCTCCAAGTCTTCCAACTTATTTTTGGTTAGTGTTTGCATGATAAATCTTTTACTTTCAGTGTCTCTATCTTTTTTTAGATGTCACTTGTAAATAGAATATAGATGGATTTTCTTTATTTTAAACAGTCTGTTCTTTAATAGAAATATTTAACCTGCTAATATTTACTGTGACTAATATATGTGTATTAGTCTTCTTCCTTTTATTTGGCACATATGTTCTGTTCTGCTTTTTAATTTTTTTTATATTTTCTTTCACTATTCCAGTTTGCAAGTGTAATACCCTGTTTTCATTTAATTTTCCTCAAAATTATAACATTCTATCCCTACCAAGATACAACGCTAATAATTCTGTACTTACTATGGGTACTAAAGACATTAGAATACTTTAACTCCAGTTATTCTTCTTTTTCCCTGGGTCATTGTTGTCCTACTTTGTAAACTTTTTAAACCTACTTTTTAAACCCACAAAATATTATTTATGTAGTCAGTGTTAATTTGGGTTTATCTTCTTATTTATAGTGTTTTTCTTTTCTTTTTTTTTTAAGACAGAGTTTCACTTTGTCACCCTTGGTAGAGTGCTATGGCATCATAGCTCACAGCAACCTCCAATGCCTGGGCTTAAGTGATTCTCTTGCCTCAGCATCCCAAGTAACTGGGGCTATAGGTGCCGGCCACAACGCCCAGCTATTTTTAGAGACGAGGTCTCACCCTGGCTCAGGCAGGTCTCAAACCTGTGAGCTCAGGCAATCCACCCGCCTTGGCCTCCCAAGTGCTGGGATTACAAATGTGAGCCGCTGCACCTGGCTACAGTGTTTTTCTAATCTATATTGTTTTTTTTGTTGTTGTTGTTGTTCAGACAGTGTCCCATCCTATGCCCCTGAGCAGAGCGCAGTGGGCGTGGTAGCTCACTGCAACCTCAAACTTGGGCTATGGGCACCCAGCTGCCTCAACCTCCGGAAGCCACTGGGATTACAGACGCCTGGCTGGGTTTTTCCATTTTTTTCGTGAGTTGGGGGTCTCACTGTCGCTCAGGCAAGTCTTGAACTCCTGAGCTCAAGCAATTCTCCCTCCTCAGCCTCCCACAGTGCTGAGATTACAGGCGTGAGCCACTGCACCTGGCCTAATCTATATTGTTTTATGGATTTCAGAGCTTCCACCTGTGATCGTTTTCTTTTTGTCTGAAGTAGATTCTTTTAAAATTCTTTTTAATGTAGGACTACTGGTAAATTCTTTTTATTTCTCTGAAAAATTTTTTTTTTTTTTTTTGTAGAAACAGAGTTTCACTTTATTGCTCTCGGTAGAGTGCTGTGGCGTCACACAGCTCACAGCAACCTCCAACTCCTGGGCTTAGGCAATTCTCCTGCCTCAGAATCCTGAGTAGCTGGGACTACAGGCGCCCGCCACAATGCCCGGCTATTTTTTTGTTGTTGTTGTTGCAGTTTGGCTGGGGCTGGGTTTGAACACGCTACCCTCGGCATATGGGGCCGGCGCCCTGCTCACTGAGCCACAGACGCCGCCCTCTGAAAATGTTTTAATTTTGCCTTTATTCTTTTTTTATTTTTTAAATTTTTGTAGAGACAAGAGTCTTACTCTATCGCCCTTGGTAGAGTGCTGTGGCGTCACACAGCTCACAGCAACCTCCAACTCCTGGGATTAGGCGATTCTCTTGCCTCAGCCTCCCGAGTAGCTGGGACTACAGGCGCCCAGCTATTTTTTTCTTGTAGTTTGGCCAGGGCCGGGTTTGAACCCGCCACCCTCGGTATATGGGGCCGGCACCCTACTCACTGAGCTACAGGTGCCACCTTTTGCCTTTATTCTTTTTTTTCTTTTTTTGCAGTTTTTGGCTGGGGCTGGGTTTGAACCTGCCACCTCCGGCATATGGGGCTGGCGCCCTACTCCTTTGAGCCACAGGTGCCGCCCAATAATTTAAGAGCAATTGATTTTTTTTTTTTTCACTTTTTGACCGGGGCCGGCTTGAACCTGCCACCTCTGGTATATTGTGCTAGCACCCTACTCCTTGAGCCACAGGTGCCGCCTTGCCTTTATTCTTAAGATTTTTGTTGGCTATAGAATTCTGAGTTGGTAGTTATTTTCTTTTAGAACATTTAAGGTATTGCTCAATTGTCTTCTTTTTTCTTTTCATATATACAGACTTCTGTAAGTTGACCACCCAAGGGACCATAACAAACTGGTCAACATATGGAGGTGGTCAACATAAGGACTAAGCCTACTGTACCGATACATACAGGTGGTGCAAGTCTGGTCTATGAAAATTAGGTCACCTTAAGGAGGTGGTCAGCTATGGAGGTTCTATACTGTATTTTTTTTTTTTCCTAGGGCTAGATGATGCTAGGCTCAACTGCCTTCTTACTTCCATTCTTGGTAATAAGAAATCAGTCAGCTGTTAATCCATTGCTTCTTTTGAAGACAGTTTTCTTCTACTACTTCTTTCTACTTCTAAGATTTCCTGTCTTTTGTTTTTCACAGTCTCACAATAATATTTGTTCATATGAGTTTTATTTATCCTGCTTAGAATTTGTTGGGTTTTTAAAGGTCTAGATTAATATCTTTAAATCAGTGCTGAAAAATTCTCAGCCACAGTTCCTTCAAATATTACTGTTGCCTATTCTTTCTTTTCTGTACTCTGGGACTGCAATATATCTATGTTAGACCTTCTGTATCCTTTAGGTGAGAAGCTCCCATCCCCTTTGTATTAGCTCATTTTATCTTTCTGGGCTTCATTCTGAGTAATTACTAATGAGTTCACTATTTTTTATTTCACTGATTCTGTCTTCATCAGTGCCAAGTCTGTTTAATCTTCTGTTATATTCTCCAATTATATAATAATTTCTATTTTATTCTTTTTCAGACTTACTAAGTCAACTTCTATAGTTTTCAGTTTCCTGCTGAGATTTTCAACCTTAGGTCTTAACTCTTTAAACACAATAACTTAGTTGTTTTACAGACTCTGATAACTCTAAAATTTTATACCTTTTGATGGTTTGTTGGTGATCTCTTTTGCTTGCTGTTTTTATTGATTCTTTACTCGTATTTTGATTTTTTTTTTGTTCTTGTTATTTTTGACTGTTTAGATGTATTATTTGAAATAGATGTCATTAAGAACATCGACAGTTGGGCGGCGCCTGTGGCTCAGTGAGTAGGGCACCGGCCCCATATACCAAGGGTGGTGGGTTCAAACCCAGCCCCGGCCAAACTGCAACAAAAAAATAGCCGGGTGTTGTGGTGGGCACCTGTAGTCCCAGCTGCTCTGGAGACTGAGTCAGGAGAATCGCCTAAGCCCAAGAGCTGGAGGTTGCTGTGAGTCCTGTGACATCATGGCACTCTACCAAGGGCAGTAAAGTGAGACTCTGTCTCTACGAAAAAAAAAAAAGGACATCCACAGTTTATGGGAAGAGTTTGGAAGAAGTTGATCTCCACCTCCATGGATGACTTTGAGAGATCCAAGACCTGCAGAGGAAGTCACTGCAGATATGGTGGAAATAGCAAGAGACTTAGAATTAGAAGTGGAGCTTAAACATGTGATTGAATTGCTGCAATTTCACAATAAAACTTTACTAGATGAGAAGTTGCTTCTTTTAGATGAGCAAAGAAAGGGGATTCTTGGGATGGAATCTACTCCTGGTGAAGATGCTGTGAATATTGTTAAAATGATGATACAGTATTTAGAATATTACAAAAATTTAGCTAATATTAACAGTAGGGTTTGAAAGGATTGACTTTAATATTGGAAGAAGTTCTATGAGTACAATGCTATCAAATAGTATCATGTGCTACAGAGAAATCTTTCATAAAAGGTAGTCAGTCATTGTGGTCAACTTTATTGTCTTCTTTAAAGAAATTGCCACAACCACCCCAGCCTTCAGCAATCACCAGCCCTGATCAGTCAGCAGCCATCAACATGGAGACATGACCCTCCACCAGCAAAAGGATGATGTGCTGAAGCTCAGATGAACTATTTATTTATTTTTTGAGGCAGAGTCTCACTTTGTCGCCCTCGGTAGAGTGCTGTGGCATCACAGCTCACAGCAACCTCCAGCACTTGGGCTTAGGTGAATCTCATGCCTCAGCCTCCTGAGTAGCTGGGAGTACAGGCACCCGCCACAGTGCCTGGGGTATTTTTTTGTTGCAGTTTGGCTGGGGCCGGGTTTGAACCGACCACCATCAGTATATGGGGCTGGCTCCCTACTCACTGAGCCATAGGTGCCACCCCCAGATGAATTATTTTAATTAAAGAATGAATGTTTTAGACATGTTATTGCACACTTAACAAACTACAGTATAGTGTAAAGATAACTTTCATATATTCACCGGGAAACCAAAACATTTATGTGACTTGCTTTATTGCAATACCTTCTTTATTGCAGTGGTCTGGATCTGAGCCTGCGGTATTTCTAAGATGTGCCTATATTTATCATTAAGGGCTTTTTAAAAGCATTTTTTGTTTGTTTTTAAATTTATTTTTTATTTGTTTTGGCTTCTCTTTCATAATGGAGAAATTTATTGAAATGTCTGGGGATCCACGGCTGCTTACTTACATTTGAGTGAGGTATGAAAAATTCATTGTGAACTTTTCGGCATTGGTGGAACTTATCAGGTGGTGCTTCTGTCTACGCTGACCAGCCCAGAACCTGGCCACCGGGGTGTGGGGCCCTGAGTTCTCAGGTCTGTTCTGTAGATCATAGACTCCACCTGCTTCCTGGGGCTTACAGAGGGCTTTCCATCAGTGTTTGGGAGCTACGCTGTGGGAGGACGCTAGGGTCTCAGTGTTTGGCCTTAGACCTTCACTTGGTCTCCACTGCAGTGCAGCGCCCCTAGGTTCAGACAGGGTCATGCAGAGTGAGGGGTGGCAAACCTTTTCTGTAAAGGGCCAGATAGTAAATGTCTTAGGCTTTGCGGGCTGTGTGATCTCTGTTACAACTATTGCTGTTGTAGTGTGAAAGCAGCTATGGAAAGTATATAAATTAATGAGTGTGAATGTTTCCTCATAAAATTTTACTTATGGACACTGGAAATCAAATTTTATAGAATTTTCACATTTTTCAAAATATTATTCTTTTGATTTTTCCCTCAAGCTACTTAAAAATATAAAAATCACTCTTGGCTACAAGGAGCCCTGGTATAGAGGCCTAGTGGAAAGGAAGGTATTAAGGAAGGCTCAGGTGCCTGGGATCTAACTGCTCTTTACATGGAACATGTAGCTTGTGAGCATTCCTTTCTGCAGGACTTACTTAGTTTTTGTCTAGCCCCTCCCTATTCCTAATAAACTCAGTTTAAACTTTGAAATTTGTCTTCTCATTCACTTTGTGACTTTACATCCTTTCATTCCTTTACTCTCTTACGATCTCAGGGTTTTAGATAGTAGAGGGGTTCCTATGTACAGTCTGGGATGGTCTTGCTTTCATACTACATTTTTGAAAAGTCATATCTGGGGCAGTGCCTGTGGCTCAGTCGGTAAGGCGCCGGCCCCATATACCGAGGGTGACGGGTTCAAACCCAGCCCTGGCCAAACTGCAACCAAAAAATAGCCGGGCGTTGTGGCGGGCGCCTGTAGTCCCAGCTACTCGGGAGGCTGAGGCAAGAGAATCGCTTAAGCCCAGGAGTTGGAGGTTGCTGTGAGCTGTGTGAAGCCACGGCACTCTACGGAGGGCCATAAAGTGAGACTCTGTCTCTACAAAAAAAAAAAAAAAAAAGAAAAGTCATATCTATCTTGATTTTAATAACCTTGTTTCTTTAGGAGTAAGACGTTTACTTTCTTCCTTAGCTAAAATAATCTTTCTGCTTATCTTCTTTTTTTATGGAGGGGGAGAAGGATGAAAACAAATTATTTAATTTGTTATATTTATTAGAGTATAGATTACAAATCTAAGATACTTTCTACTTGTTCATAGGCATTTGTTTTGCCATGTTTACCATCTATTCCCATTTTTTGTATCATATTGTTTCTGGTTTACCATATGGTAAATTGTTATTTCTGGTTTTGATTTCTAGAATAATTCTATTAAATGTATTGTTTTCAATGTTAATACCTATGATATTGATGTTGGCCACTTTTAATATATAAAAATGAGTTGATTTTATAAAATACTTCCCTTTAATGCTAATTAAATTTGCCTGTGATGTGCCTCCTTGCTGAAACATTATCTATGTTTCAGACAGAGTTAGCAAATAGGGAAAGAAATTTTGCAGCAACTCCCTGACACATTTTACACTGTCCTATCCACCATTAACATGCTATCATATTCTAGTAGGCAAAAATGGAAGCTGCTTTGGCCCTGGAAGAAAAAAGAAGGGGAAGCAAAGAAAGAATGTCAGAGAATTAGATAAAATTGCCCTGAGAACCAGGCTGGGTGTGGTGGTTCACATCCGTAATCTTAGCACTCTGGGAGGCTGAGGCAGGAGGATCGTTTGAGCTCAGGAGTTGAGTGCAGCCTGAGCAAGACAAGCTCCTGTTGCTAAAAATAGAAAAATTAACCGGGCATGGTGGTGCACACATGTTGTCCCAGGTACTTGGGAGCTGAGGCAAGAGGGTCACTTGAACCCAGGAGTCTGAAGTTGCTGAGAGCTAGGCTGATGCCAAGGCCATCTAGCCTGGGAACGGAGTGTCTCAAACGAACAAACAAACAAGCAAACAAAAAAAAAAAAACAATTGCCCAGAGAACCACAGTAGGAGCCCATATACTGTAAGTTGGTGGAGACTATCTGGTACAAAAAGGTCCCAGCCTACCTATGTGTGCAGATCCCCCAAGGAGCTTTCATCTGGGTTTTTTTAGAAAGCTCTCCTGAGGTGATTTTTGAGTGGGCAGTTAGTTTTGGGAACCCTCACCAGGCTATTGTAGATGATAAACTGAGAGCAGAGATGCTAATTGTGAGGTCACACTGCTGGGTTGGAGCCTAATGCACTGCCCCAGGCATAGCCTGAATTTTGTATACCTGCATTCTTGCATATACAGGGTAGCTATAAAGTTCACATGCAATTTAAAATAGTGCGTGATTTAAAATTGCACATGAACTTTATGGATATCCTGTCTATCTATACAGTTCCTGCATGTTCTTCCACATTTACATGAGGTTTAATTGGCTTGGGTTTGCTGCATTTTAAAGGAGTGATTGTTAGATCTTGCCAGCTAATGATTGTTTTATAGATACAAAAATGCTTCTAAAAGTCATGGCTCACTGTTTTCTTGTATGGCTTCTGTGGGCATATCTCTGTTTGCTCAAAATGCTGTGACTTGAATTGGATAAGCATTTTCTCTTTGGAATAGTGTATTATCAAGGACTAGACCAACATTTACAATATAGCTATGACCAGCATAGATTTAAATTTTAAATCTGTAATTAATTAGTTCCTTCAAATTGCAAAGCCAGTAGAAATGTCAGAACTGGAAAGGACCAGGAGCACAGTCACAAGTGATTCGTAAGAATTGTCTGGAAGTATTATGGGGGTGTGTGCATGATCTTTTTATTTTAGTAATTGAAACAGTTTGAACTGAGTGAACTCAGGATTTTTTTCCCTTTTAAAAATATTTTTTCTTTTTTCTTTTGGTTTTGCTTTCTTTCAAAAGCAATTTTTTCTTATAAAAGATACATATTCACAGTTCAAAAACTCTGCAGTACACAAGAATATGAAGTAAAACAAGTTCTCTGCCCTCTCATTGGAAGGGAGTAAGGGTTCCTTGGTTACTTTAATCTAAAATACACTTCTGTTGGCCCTGGCTCTGGGACCATGCTGTGAAACCTAAGGAATAATGAGAAAACTGTTGACAAGCTGAATCGTTGAATGACTGGGAAGGCAGAAAAAGAGCTGTTGCCTGGGTAGGAACAGATTGAATAAGAATAAAATATTTTTGTCCAAAAGAGCTTGAGCTCTCCAGCAGCCCCCACAACCTCTTTGACTCCATGTAATTCTAGTGAGCATTGTGGTCTTTTTTTCCAAGCCCACAAAGCTGAAATCAGCAAAGGAGATGAAATAGAGCAGAGCCAACACTGACTACTGCAGATTTATAACTTAAAACGTATGTAAGAAAAAACAGAGATGAAAGAATTAGCACTCTGAAAGGCAGACGTAGATTTTCCGAGCCATAGTCCTTGACTGTCTTTTGATGGCAGGTTAAGGAACATGCAAATCAGTGGTTCACTGTAAAGACTGTAAACTATCAATAAGTGTTTATTATAAAAGTTTCATTTATGGAAAACACCAATTTGTGATAAGGCTGAATGAGGCTTCATTGTATTCATAATGTTTATTAGTAATTTTCAGAATCCCCATTAAAATTATTTTATATTTGATTTTCAGTTCCACTTACTTATATGATAATTTCAAGAGATGTAATGTTGATTGCTGCTGTTTTTTATGTCAGATATCGAACTCTTCCAACACCGGTGAGTTTGTTTACAAAAATTATTCTTTCAGCATTACATGTAACTTAAGGCAAAGAAAAAAAAGTAAAGCTTCATTCTGTTTTTGTTTATATTAATTATATGTAATATATTATGGAATAGTTTATGGCAATTATTTTTTGAGCCATTTACCAGGAATTAAACAGAAATAAGTATCTTGTTATTTGAATCATCCACTAAGGTGGCTCTTTAATAAACACATGAATAGTCAATTTTAAAAAGCTATGTTTCTATTTTAAGCCAAAATAAAACCCAGACCACCTGCAACTCCATTCCTAACAGCAAACACTGTTGGGGGGGGGCGGGTTGCATAGACCCAACCCATATTATTGTCTAATTTAGCCTCTACTGTGGATAGTCTAGAATTGGCTTTTAAAATTATAGTTGTATTAGTATGGGATAGTTTGCTTGTATATTTGTTCATTGGTTCCATAAATATTTGAGCACATAAGCAATAAAATAATCTTTTGACTCCCAATCTAGGGAAAATAGAGCATTATTTTATTCATTTTGTTTTTTAATCTATAAAAGAAAATAGTGATAGGGAGTTTTATTGAGTTTGGTGGAAGGATGTGATCAAGCAAACTTCATGATAACTGTTTAGAATTTTATAGTAATTGAGAAATCTGGAAATTTTAAAAAATCAATTTTCACTCTATATTGAATATATGTATGTATTGAATCTATATGTGATTTATAAAGACTGTAGATAATAGTCATTTAACATGATAAAGAAGATGCGGCGTCTGTGTTCAAACCCAGACCCGGCCAAAAAACTGCAAAAAAAAAGAAGATGCATACAAAGGCTTATTCAGCTTAGAGCCAGGCAGTAATTATTACCTATATTATAACAAAGTGTCTTTTATACTTGAACCATACATTGAATACTTTATCTTTTTTGGTCCTTTGCCAGAGAACACTTGCTAAGTATTTCAACCCTTGCTATGCCACTGCTAGGTTAAAACCAACATTCATCAGCAAGGTAAGAGATACCCAATGTCATTTTAAGTTATTCTTTTGTGAATTTTTATTATAATGAATATAAACCTCAGTCAAGAGCTTCTGAAAATGAGACAATTTAAATGCCTTGCCTGTAAAGGAGAGAGGGTAGAGTCAGGCAGACAACCTTAACCCAGCTCTTTTGCCCTTGGTTCTTTGAGTTTTTGGTATGTATTATGCCTTGGGTTGGTGGAGAGTTAAAACTCTGAATGAGGTAACTGGGCCACTGTTTCAGGAAAGGGGAAGGGAATTGAAATGGAATTGCTTCTTGATTGAGATGCAGAGATGTTGTAGAGTCACTTGTGGTTTCTCTGCCTCCTGCCCAGTGGTGAAAACTCCATATATTATGGTCCTTTCCTTTTCAGTTTGACCCTTAAGTAGAAGGGGACTGGAGAAAGTTTTATTGACATAAATAATTGCTACTCTTAGTCTTCCCTGCTGTTTTCCCAAGGCTTCAGGCATTTATTTTTCTAGGAGCCTGGCTAAGTATAAGTTTACTCAAGTCATTCTTTTATCACATCTTTAAGATAGGGATTTCACAGGTTAGGGATGCTGATCAACTTTGGAAACAGGTGTGATTGCTTTTATAGAAGACTCCCTCTGGTGGAGTTTAACCTACACGCATTGAGTTCTGGCTTTAAGTGACTTGTATTTATTTATATCAAGTACAGCAACGTTTTATGTAGCACTGTAAAAGTGGCTTAGAGGTGCAGGGACAAATGCCTCAAACAAATCCTTGTTCTTCTGAGAAGTCCTCCAGACAAAATTTCTGATTTTGTTTGAAAAATGAAGGAGAACCTTTGTCTTTTAGCTACAGATTGGATGATAAAACGGAGGTGCTTTTCTACACACATTACACACTGTTTCTTTTTCTTTCTTTTCTTTTCTTTTCTTTTTTTTGAGATAGAGTCTTACTATGTCGTCCTGAGTAGAAGTGCCATGATGTTACAGCTCACAGCAACCTCAAACTCTTGGGCTTAAGTGAGTCTCTTGTCTCAGCCTCCTAAGTAGCTGGGACTACAGGCACCCACCACAATGCCCAGCTATTTTTTTTTTTTTTTTTGGTTGTAGTTGTCATTGTTTGGCAGGCCCAGGCTGGGTTCGAGCCCGCCACCTCTGGTGTATGTGGCTGATGCCCTAGCCGCTGAGCTACAAGCACCGAGCTTACCCACTGTTTCTTACCTCACAGACTCTTCCACAGAAGGCAGCTGACAGTGATAGTGGGAGTCACCAGTGTATTTCTGGTTCTGATCTTTTTTTCCTCATGCTGTATTTTAGGGTAGGGAAGCTTTTCATTTCTTCCAGAGAGGCTCTTTTATGGAAATGATTGCATTTTAATTTTCTGGCCTCACAGGGGTTGACAGGTGAGAGGATCATAGGCCGAGGCACCAGGAAAACTGGGTTCCAGCTTTGTCTCTGTTGTCTGCTGTGATAGGAGGTAACTCATTGCTCCATCACCCTCACTTGTAAAGGGCAGCTATGCAGAAGACCAGGCAGGTAGTGAAGCTGACCCTTCTGTGTGTTCTTACTTGTGAACACCAGCTTCTTTGGCATGGATATTGTAGACCAGTGTCAAACACACAGAGGGTCTGTCATGTTACATTGTGATGGGACAGGCTATGGCTGCCTCTGTCTTGCAAGCTTGAAATAAAATCCAGTTGGCACCATTTGTTTATAACTTCTTCCTTTTCTTTCTTTCAGGTAAACACAGCAGTCCAGTTAATCTTGGTGGCAGCTTCTTTGGCAGCTCCAGTTTTTAATTATGCTGATAGCATTTATCTTCAGATGCTGTGGTAAACTAAATTAATTTGTTTATATATTTTGAGACAGTGTCTTACTCTGTTGCCCAAGCTAGAGTGCCATGATGTCAGCTTAGCTCACAGCAACCTCAAAATTCCTGGGTTCAAGTGATTCTCTTGCCTCATTCTCTCAAGTAGCTGGGACCTCATGTACCCATCACTATGCCCAGCTAATTTCTCTATTTCTGGCTCTTGCTCAGGCTGGTCCCAAACTCCTGAGCTCAAAGGATCCTCTTGCTTTGGCCTCCCAGAGTTCTGGGATTCCAGGCGTGAGCCACTGTGCCTGGCCAGGGTAAACTAAATTTAGAATTACTCTCTGAGAATGGCTTATTGTGGTAGCCCTGGAATGACTTTGACTTTGTTCTTAAAGTGTTTATTAAGTGGAGACAGAGTCTTATGCTGTTCCCCTGGGTAGAGGACCATGGCATCATCATAGCTCACAGTAACTTCCAACTCTTGGGCTCAAGTGATCTTCTTACCTCAGTTTTTCTATTTTTAGTAGAGATGGGGTCTCACGCTTGCTCAGGCTGATCTTGAACATGTGAACTCAAGTAATCCACCTGCCTCATCCTCCCAAGAGTGCTAAGATTATAGTTATGAGCCACTGCACCAGGCCTATAAAAGTTTACTAGTAAGGCTGGTATGTAGAAGCTAGCTTTCATGCCAATTAAAAGGGACAAGAGGTACTGATGGCGTGTTATAGTTTCACAGGAGGAAAAGATACTCTTCCAGGTAGGGAAAAGAGGGAAGGTTTCAGGGAGCAAGTAGTGTTTGAGCCACTAGGTGTAGGTGGATCTTGTACTGGAAGAGTCTGAACAGAGGCCCTCAGATGTAGGATGATCCTCAGCAGAGTCAGGGTATAGCAGAGTGGGTAAAGGCAAGTGAGTTATTCTATTGAAAAAGGATAGAATCAGAGGGGAAACTGAAGAAAGGAATTTGAATTTTATTTTATTATGCTAGTTGCTTATTTATAGTCTTGAAATTTGTGTCAAATTCAAATTTTCAGAGCTCATGATGTGCCACATTGATATTGAAGTACTATACTTTGGCACACTTTTAACTGTATAATTAGAACTTTCTTGATACAGTCTGGGTCAGAAAATCATGGGTTAATCAAAGTCAGTTAAGCCAAAGAAATCTTTATAAGGGAAACATACTCTAAACTTTTTAGAGACAGGGTCCCCCTCTTGCCCAGATTGGAGTACAGTGGCCCAGTCATAACTCACTGTAACCTCAAATTCCTGGGCTCAAGTGATCATCCTGCCTCAGTCTCCCAAATAGTTGGGAGTATAGGCATGTGCCATTACACTTGGTTAATTTTTTTTTTTTAATTTTTTAGAGACAGGGTCTCGCTGTGTTGCCCAGGTGGACTTAAGTGATCCTCCTGCTTTAGCCTCGCAAAGTGTTATGACAGGCAGGAGCCACTGCACCCACTCTAAACTAATTATTTTACCCTAATATATGTAAGTGTACATTCATTCTGATTGATCTTGCATTAATACCTTCTGATATAGAATGAAGACTTTTTAAATTATAGATCCATTAATAGGAGTTTTTTTTTTTTCCTCTCTTGAATAAACTATGTCTGTAATACAACCTCTCCAATTTTCATTTTTTTCTTCTTTCAGGTGTTGCAAGAACTTAGGACATTTGCAAAACCATCTTAGTAACAGTCTAGATTTTTTAACATTTTTCTCCAGTCTCTTCATGGTCATCTCACTTACTCACCTTTATCAAGTCTTTCCAAAACATCCAGCCTAGTTCTCTGACATAGCAGTTGTTCTTACTCATATGTCTCACTGGTTTATGTATGAATTTAGGATATCCAACTGGCATGAATAGGATTGGGATCAAACAGAAATTAGTGTAGAATGACTGTGCCTCACCTGGCAGAAGTGTGAGTTCTGTGAGTGTTCGGCATGCCATGGACATGACTCCTGTCGTATCAAGAAGAATCTGGTTAAGGAAAAACTGATAAAGGAAGCTGAAATTTATTTAAAATGACTTCAGATATCCTTAAAATTGTCAAAAGCTTCAGGACATAGGGTCTGATGCTCCAAGCAGCAAGGAGCAGTGGAAAGAGCACATTGGTTTTTAGAGGCAAACCAGCCAGGCTCAGACACAGTTCTGTCATAGGCTCCAACCCACTGGGTTTCTATTCTCTTGGATTGAGGTGGAGGTTGTGGTGAGAGTGGAATGAGAACATAAGACACTGGAAGACTGTTGCTGACATTATTAATTCACAGGAAGTCTCGAAGGAAGGCAGTGTCTTAGATTCTTATGGTTGAAAAGAATTACTCCACATAGCCTTTTTACTTTTTTTTTTTGTAGAGACAGAGTCTTTGTCGTCCTTGGTAGAGTGCCGTGGGGTCATACAGCTCACAGCAACCTCTAGGTCCTGGGCTTAGACAATTCTCTTGCCTCAGTTTCCTGAGTAGCTGGGACTACAGGTGCCTGCCACAGCGCCTGGCTATTTTTTTGTTGCAGTTTTGGCTCAGGCCAGGTTTGAACCCGCCACCCTCAGTATATGGGGCCAGCACCCTACCCACTGAGCCACAGGCACCGCCCAGCGTTTTTACTTTTTTATAGCTTTTATATGTATTCATTGTGATTCCTACTGTTACTGTGATTCAGACTTGACCAACTAAATTTTATTTCTTTCCTTCCATAAAAGGTGTTTTACAGCTTTCACCACAGCTGCATCAGCGTACAGTTATTACCATTATGGTAGGAAAACTGTTCAGGTGATAAAAGGCTGATGAAAGTCATCCATCACCATTAGCGAGGAAGCAATATACATCATCGGCAGCAGGTCCTGTGGAAATCTACAGGAGTTTCCCAGTTTGGGTGTTCAGCTTGAAAAAGGACCTGTCAAAACAAACCATGTCATCAAAATTTAAGTAATGTGCTTTGAAAATAAGCTTGATCATGGGCATATGCAGAATTTCCAATGTATTTTTAAATACAAATAAAACTAAAATTTAGAATTTGTAATCTTAGGTTTCTTGATTAATTTATGAGAGTTCAATTATTCTAATTATTTTCTGTCAATTTTTATATGTTTTTAAAAAACATAGTCCAGAATATGGAAACTGAAGAATTCTCACACTTCTCTTTAAATAGAATTTACATTGCTTACAAAGCACTAGGGAATTTCCTGGCTTTAAATATATATATTCTAAACAATTTGGCTCAGCTATACATTTTTATGTAATTTTGGTTTTTAAACATAGGTACATATTAACAGTTCATGTGGTTAACACTGGATCGTTTAGGATAATGAAAATGAAGTTAGCTTAGCTGGATGAAGTTAAGTTATAAAGGGATTTAAAATGCAGTAAGTGTTGAAGTTCATGTTCATCAGCCTTCCATCTTCTCAGGTGCCTAATAGTTTATGTATGATAACAAAAAACAAAGGTAGTTGAAATATGAGAACATGTCCATTAGCCTTTGCATCTAAAGGCTGTGAGTTACATCATGCCTTCCTTTTGTGTTTCTAACATGCAATGTTTGTTTGATACTGGAACCTGTACTCATATATTCTGTAAATAATGTGAAACTGTATATTTTTTGAAGTTTTTTTTAAGCTTTGGGGAATCTTCTTTTGTTAAGAAATTAAGGAATAAAAGAAATGGAAAAAAAATGTAGTTTCAACTTGGATTGTTCCAGGTAGCTACTTATTTTCTGCTGTTGCGTAAGTTTTCTAATTCACTTACATTGTAAAAAGAACTGGTTTGGGACTGTCTGCTTTAAAAGACATCCTCACTACACCATCAAGTTTGGGAGAATGGGGGATAGAAAGAGGGAGATACACCCTGGATGGCAGTGTTGATTGCTGGTTTCTTCCTCTGAACACTAGAGACCTATTGCTGCCCAGTGCCCCTGGTTTTAACCCAAGTGTAATATGGACTCACACAGTGAAATTATCCAGTCACAGCCTGTTGGGCTGTGTTAAATTAAAATGGGAACTTAGAAGTAAAACTCATGCCTCTTGGCAGTAGCATTCTGCATCAGTGTGCCCCTCTGTGGCTTGCTGATGGCTTGTTAGCTTTCTTGTTCCCAGCCTGGGAGCCCAGCCACTCTTGGTTTGGAGCACACATAAACCGGTAGCTAGAGACACTACCACTGAATCAGACAGAGAGGGTGAGAGAGAAGAGAAGGAGTGTGTCGGGCTGGCTGCTCCAGTCCTCTGGGACTTTGCATACAGTTTCATACCTGGGAGGTGGTAAGGCTGCAGGTGAAAGTGCTATTGTAGAACAACTGAGGAGGTACAGTGAGCATGTCTTGGCACCAGCGAAGTGAGCACACAAAAATCTTTAAAGAAGGAAGGACTTGAGTTAGCTATTGAAAAAATTAGAACTCCACACTTTGTTATGATTATTTATGGCTAGGTGTAGATTCCATTTGGAGTGATTTACAGGTTGGACTTATAATCTTACCATTAAGGTCTTAGTCTGGCTCTGGTTAATACACTTTTTGAACCTCAACCCTTAGAAAAATGTTCCAAGTCTCATATTTTTGGATACTGAATTATTACAATATATATATATTTTGCCAGTTTATAAAACATGTTGGATTTGTATTAGGCATCTTCAAATGTATATTCATGCATGCAGGCTCAAATGAAAATTTATTTCAATGTCTCCACAGAACAGAATTGACAATAGGCTAAAAAAGAAAAAGCATTGGGATCATCTGATCCACATCTCAAGACCCTAATCATATTTTTGGCTCTTGTTTTGCAATTTTTTGGTTTGTTTTTTTAGACAAGGGTTTTGCTATGTTGCCTAGGCCGGTCACTCCAGTTCCTGGGCTCAATCCATCCTCCTCAGCCTCAGTTCCTGACACTGTAGGCATATGACAACACACTTGGCTTGCTTTGCAATTTTTAAGCAGGAGCTGGTAGAGATTTTTAAATCACTTAGTTGGTTACAACTCTTGGTTACATTTGTGATGAAACTAGGCTACCTTAAAGAGCTTTTGGGAAGCTCTTTCAAAGCTTCACACACCTAGAAAGATACAGTACAATTTGCTTATTTAGGGCAGACTTGAGATATGCTGATTTTCTGTAGCATGGTTTGGAACCAAAGGATACATGGGATTCAAACTTCAATTTTTCTGACAGTAAATGTGATTGGTTGAATTGTGTCTTCCAAAGAAGATATGTTCAAGTTCTAACCCCTAATACCTGTGAATGTGACCTTATTTGGAAATAGGGTCTTTGCAGATGCAGTCAAGTAAGGATGAGCTAATATTGGATTATAGTGGGTCTTAATCCAAAGACTAGTTCTCTTGTGAGAAAAAGTAAATTTAGACATAAACACCAAATGCCACGAGATGATGGCAGCATAGACTGGAATGATGTCTGCAAGCCAAGGAACACCAAGGATTGCTGCTAATCAGGAATCAATCTTTCTGGTACCTTGAATTTGGATTCTGGCCTAAACTGTAAGAAAATAAATTTATTTCAAGCCAGTTTTACCAGTTTGTAGTAATGTGTTACTGCAGCTACAGAAAATTAAATGCTCATATAGGAAATTAAAATCTAGAAATATGGCCTCAATTATAATGTCATGGAACCACTTTTCCTGTTTGTGTAAAAGGGTAGACACATCCCACAATTTTGACACAAAGTGTTAAGGCATTGTTTGATCAGTTGGAAGCAGAGAAATGCTTTGGCTTTTAGCTAGAGCCTGGAGGTTCTCTTCTGATTTCTTTCCTCTAATTAAAAAATAATAAAGTTCCTGAAAGTAAGCATATGCTTTCTAAAAAAGGAATTCATAGTTCATTTTGTCTACTTAGTGTCAGGTGAAACGCAGTTAACAATTTTAAAAGGACAGCCCTTTCCTGTGTTTTACAATTATTCCCAGAAAACTGAGGTTTTAACTATAAAACTGGAAGTACATTTTTTTTCTGTATCCTGAAATGCAACTAATAAATACCCAGAAGGCCTTAGGAAATAGCTCTCCCTTTAACCCCCAGTTCTCAGGAATTGGAATCCACTGGAATTTATTCCTTGAATTACATGCAGTTCATTGTGCCTTAGCCAGAGCTTGACCATGAAGGAACTTCCGCTGCAAAGACCTGAGGATGGCATTTCTAATAGGGCAGGGGAGTCTGGATTGTGCGATTTCTGTTTTATCCCTTCCTTCTTCTTGCACTATTCTACTGGGCACTGGTGGGCGCTACCTGCTGAAGCTTCCGAATGTCTGGTGGTCTGACCTTGTTCGGATTTCTGGGAACACAGTCAAGTGGAAGGAAGGGAATCTGTTCCTTGACAGGGCTGTTTTTAACCCTCTGCGTCTTTTTTCCCCGGCACTCAGAGTTCGATTAGACAAGGGGAAGCTGTGTTAACGGAAGGTCTGGCTCTCCAGGGTGTGGTCAAAAGCAGGGTTTTTGTAAGCCACCAGGTCCGTGTCGTAGCGCTGCGGGTGTGGCGCCCGGGCCCGCCTGCAGAGACACGCGGACAGCACCAGGGTGCTGACCACCAGCAGGCCGCAGGCGGCGCACAGCCCCGCGAGGACCAGCGTGAAGCTGGGCCTGGTGGTGAAGGCGGCGCACGCCCTCCTCCCGCCCGAGGCCCGCGGCTGGCTCAGGCCCGCGCGGTTGACCGCCAGCACGCACACGCGGTACGTGGTGCCTGGCGACAGCCCGTACAGGGGGTGCTGCCGGGCGGTGGCGTAGATGGCCCCCACCACCGACTGGTTCCCCTCCCGGCCCTCTGCCGAGTAGTGGATCTGATACCCGTGCACCACCGAGTTAGGGGCACACCAGTGGACGAGTGCCGACGTGTCAGTCGTCTTCGACACCCCCTGCAGCCTGGGAGGATCCGGGATGGTGTCCTCCCCGCTGAGGCCAGGGCATAGGCACGGCGACCGCCTCTGCAGCTCCGCGCACGGTGTCTGGAGGTGCTTGCAGGGGTGGTAATCACAAGGGGCATCCTGGAGAGGCGCTCCCTCCTCCTGCATCTGCTCCTCCTCCTCACTGTAGTCGTCTAACAGGAGGATTGGAATCCCGCTCCCGGAGTGACTCGGGTGGAGAGCCTGGGGGGTGGTCCGCGTGCTCTGGTGGGGCTGGGGTGTGCTCACGCCGTCCCACCAGGTAGAAACTGTGCCGAGGTGTTTGCCACCCAGTGGCGTGGAGGCAGCTGAGATGTGAGGCTCCGGGACAAGCCTGGCAGCATGTTCTCCTTGCTCTGTCCCGGCTGCGCTGGCAGCCCCGGGTGGGACGCCGGAGTTGCTGTGCCCTGCTGTGGAGTTGGCAGTGAAGGGGGCGGTCCCCTCCCCTGCGTAGCTGGGCAGCCTCGCAGTTCTCGTGAAGGAGTCCGCAGGCGGGGAGGTGGCCTCGGGGACACTCTGTCCGCCTGGGGCTGTGCTCGCCGGGCTGGAGGGACCCTGTGCGGGCGGTGCATAGGCCCACTGGGCTAAGGAGGGTGGGTTTGAAGCGCCGACAGTGGTGGTTTGGTCCGACCGGCACAGATCAGGCAGCAAGGAGAGTGGAATTGGGGCCGAGAAGGGGCGGCTGGATCCCGCCACGGGTGCACACACGGTGTCTGCTGCCCTAGAGAGGAAGCCAACCAGTTAGAAGATGTCTGGCTTCAGGAATGCTTCTGTGCTGGGCTTTGAATCCTCAGTGCGGGGGCGCCCCTCCGGCCAAGTGGTGTCAACACCGGGTGCACGCGCCAAGCACATACCCTCACTGACTAACCGCGTGGGAAATTTGAAGGTGGCTCCCTTCATGGCGCCCAGTGGGCAGATAAGGAAGTAGAAGTGAAGGAGGAGGAACTAGCTGGCCGAGATACCGTGGCTACAAGTGGCAGAGCCTAACCCAGGCAGGCGCTGCGAGAGAGAGTCTCGATTCTCTAAGAAGAGACTTTGCCATTTTGTTCTATCCCGCCTGCTTCCTGGCAGTGGGTATTAGTACTAATAGTCATACAAGCTGCCATTTCTGAATTCTTACCACGTGTTAGGGACTAGTCTAGGGACTACTCTTCACACTGGACTGTGTCAACTAATTTAACCTGCACTACCTTATATGAGGTAGGCACTTTTATCCCCACTTTACAGATGAGCAGGTAGAGGCACGGAGAGCTTAAGAAGCTCAACCCACATTGGCAGTACTAAGCCGTGTGAAGCCAGACTCTGGCTCTAGAGCCTGAACTCTTAACCTCTTCCTTAATGCCAGAGGGAGATCCTTCACTATTAAGGGTCCGAGTGCTTGTGTTTGTAGGCAATCTTCACTTTACAGCCAGGACTGGGTGGAAGCTGAAGAAAGAATCCTGCTGGATGGGGAGGGGCAGTTAACTGGTGGAGATGGTTTGAGAATTCTCAGGACTAGGGTCCCCAGTCCCCCAACCCATCCTCCCCTGGTGGCCAGCCTGGATGTAGTCCCCCACTGCAAAAACAGTTCTTTTAGCCAACAGCCTTCATAGTAATTCTTTTTTTCCTGTCTCATGTGAACTCTGTACACCCTTTAACCTAGCTTCATCCAGGGGTAGGAGGGCAGGATGCATCTTGGAGATTCAGCAGAGCACAGTTGTGGAGGAAGATAGGTAGATCCAGTGACTGCATGAATTTAACCAAGCACCCCACCTCCATTCCCCTTGTCTGCGAAACAGGGAAATGATAGCAACTGCTTTGTCAGAGACCTCACATACTTCCTTTTCCACAGATTACATTTTCCAGCCTCCCTTGCGGGTGAGTGTGGCCTGTTGACTAACCCCTGGCCAATGAATGTGAGCACCACTTTCCCACCTGACCCACTAAAAACCTCCCATGTCTGCTCCTCCATGCCCTTTGCCCTTCGGGCTGGCCAGAATGAAGCAGAGCCTCCATCATCTAAGTACACAGGGTCGGGTCACCCTGCCCAACTCAGTCAAAGAGCCCAGAATGATCACATGAGCAAAACATAACTTCCTGAAGCTTGACCCTCACTCCTCCGCCATCTGCTTTGTAAATGTGTTACCTGCTTAGGACAGTTTTCTCTGCATCCATGAGGAGCCAGGACAACTCACAGCTACAAGTGAGGGGGTTCCCAAACAGGTTGATGGATAGGACCTGGGAAGAAGCCAGGGTCCAAGGAGGGAAGGAACTCAAGTTGCAGCTGAAATACACAAAAAATCAATTAAGTCAGGCCTTCACATTCAAGTCAATATTCCCAGAGCGGCCTGGTAGTGTCATGAGAAAACCATTCTGTTAGGGGTTAAAGGATGTTGCTTTGGGCAAAATCCTTAATAACTTCAGATTTCATTTTTTATCATCCATAGAGGTATCAGTCCAACTTAGGCAGTGTCACCCCTTGTATCAAATGGGGGACAACACACCCATGCTGAATGATCATATCGTGATGAGTCTGTGATGATGAAAGTGTTTATAAAGGTAAATCTATATACAAATGTAGATATTGTTATAGATCAGTGACAAGGAATGACAAATTCTTCATGAGAACACAACTGAACATACACTGCTGCAGTTGGACTGTGGCTGAGACGACACTCAATGCTGGAAATTTGGAAGATGCCTCACTTAAGTGTACCAATTAGCTCTTGCTAGAGAATATCCCCAAAACTTAGTAGCCTAAAACAATAAACATTTATTCTTTTACATGATTCCATGGATTGACTCAATGGTTTTTATGATCTGGGCCACCTTAGGCAAGGCCAGGTGATCTAGGATGAGCTCATGTACACGGATCCTTCATGGGGTGTCCTGGAACCTTTGTCCACATGTATCTTATCACCCAAGAGGCTGGCTGGGCTTGTTCACATGACAGTGGACAGGTCCCCATGGGAAAGAGAGGGCAAGTTCCAGTACTCACCTGCCTTCTTGTTTCTGCTTACATCACATTTGCTAATGTCTCATTAGCCTAAGCAAGTCACATTGCCAAGCCCAGCTTCAAAAGGTGGAGAAACTGGGTGGTGCCTGTGTCTCAGTGGGTAGGGTGCCAGCCCCATATACCCAGGGTGACGGGTCCAATCCCAGCCCCAGCCAGCTAAAACAGCAGTGGCAACTGCAACAAAAATAGCTGGGCATTGTGGCCGGTGCCAGTAGTCTCAGCAACTTGGGAGGCTGAGGCAAGAGAATTGTCCTAGCCCAAGAGCTGGAGGTTGCTGTGAGCTGTGACGCCACAGTACTCTACCGAGGGTGACAAAGTGAAACTCTGTCTCAAAAAAAAAAAAAATAAAGTGGAGAAACAGACTCCTGGAAATATGAGAGGAGCTGCAATCATACCACAAAGGGCTGTGCCTACAGGGAAGGGAGGGATCACTGCTACACACCTAGCCAGGCTGCAACTCCCTCCACTCCCTTAGTCTCCTGGCCCTCCAGCTTTTGCCTCCTTTACACATATGTAGCTATAATTCATCACGTATAACAGAAGCTGTGCTTTACCGTCAAGGCTCTTCTGACCAAAGGAAGGGAACCTGCCTGCCCCTGCTGCTCTGGGGGAGATGCTGACATTTTGGGTGAGGAAGGACATATCATCCAGATCTGCTCTACCACTTCTGGCCAGTGGAGAGATGACAGTTGTTACCTCTAAAAAAGCTATGCATGTGTTCCATTTATATAAAATGTAAGCCATACTCACATATACAAGTGTATATATGTGTGCATGCTTGGGGTAAGCAGATTTCATACACAGTGGAAATCTAGAGGGGAAATCTTAGGAGGAGAGTTTAATTAGTGCTCCCTGTGCAAAGGAAGTGGGAGAGGAAGAGGATTACATATACATCTATCTATCTATCTATCTATATATTTTTTTTTCTTTTTTTTATTGTTGGGGATTCATTGAGGGTACAATAAGCCAGGTTACACTGATTGCAATTGTTAGGTAAAGTCTCTCTTGCAATCATGTCTTGCCCCCATAAAGTGTAACACACACCAAGGCCCCACCCACCTCCCTCCTTCCCTCTTTGTGTTCCCCCCCCATAACCATAATTGTCATTAATTGTCCTCATATCAAAATTGAGTACATAGGATTCATGCTTCTCCATTCTTGTGATGCTTTACTAAGAATAATGTCTTCCACGTCCATCCAGGTTAATACGAAGGATGTAAAGTCTCCATTTTTTTTAATGGCTGAATAGTATTCCATGGTATACATATACCACAGCTTGTTAATCCATTCCTGGGTTGGTGGGCATTTAGGCTGTTTCCACATTTTGGCGATTGTAAATTGAGCTGCAATAAACAGTCTAGTACAAGTGTCCTTACGATAAAAGGATTTTTTTCCTTCTGGGTAGATGCCCAGTAATGGGATTGCAGGATCAAATGGGAGGTCTAGGTTGAGTGCTTTGAGGTTTCTCCATACTTCCTTCCAGAAAGGTTGTACTAGTTTGCAGTCCCACCAGCAGTGTAAAAGTGTTCCCTTCTCTCCACATCCACGCCAGCATCTGCAGTTTTGAGATTTTGCGATGTGGGCCATTCTCACTGGGGTTAGATGATATCTCAGGGTTGTTTTGATTTGCATTTCTCTAATATATAGAGATGATGAACATTTTTTCATGTGTTTGTTAGCCATTCGTCTGTCGTCTTTAGAGAAAGTTCTATTCATGTCTCTTGCCCATTGATATATGGGATTGTTGGCTTTTTTCATGTGGATTAATTTGAGTTCTCTATAGATCCTAGTTATCAAGCTTTTGTCTGATTGAAAATATGCAAATATCCGGGCGGCGCCTGTGGTTTAGTCGGTAAGGCGCCGTCCCCATATACCGAGGGTGGCGGGTTCAAACCCGCCCCTGCCAAACTGCAACCAAAAAATAGCCGGGTGTTGTGGCGGGCGCCTGTAGTCCCAGCTACTCTGGAGGCTGAGGCAAGAGAATTGCTTTAAGCCCAGGAATTGGAGGTTGCTGTGAGCCGTGTGAGGCCACGGCACTCTACCGAGGGCCATAAAGTGAGACTCTGTCTCTACAAAAAAAAAAAAAAAAAAAAAAGAAAATATGGAAATATCCTTTCCCATTATGTAGGTTGTCTCTTTGCTTTGGTTATTGTCTCCTTAGCTGTACAGAAGCTTTTCAGTTTAATGAAGTCCCATTTGTTTATTTTTGTTGTTGTTGCAATTGCCATGGCAGTCTTCTTCATGAAGTCTTTTCCCAGGCCAATATCTTCCAGTGTTTTTCCTATGCTTTCTTTGAGGATTTTTATTGTTTCATGCCTTAAATTTAAGTCCTTTATCCATCTTGAATCAATTTTTGTGAGTGGGGAAAGGTGTGGGTCCAGTTTCAGTCTTTTACATGTAGACATCCAGTTCTCCCAACACCATTTATTGAATAGGGAGTCTTTCCCCCAAGGTATGTTCTTGTTTGGTTTATCGAAGATTAGGTGGTTGTAAAATGTTAGTTTCATTTCTTGGTTTTCAATTCGATTCCAAGTGTCTATGTCTCTGTTTTTGTGCCAGTACCATGCTGTCTTGAGCACTATGGCTTTGTAGTACAGACTAAAATCTGGTATGCTGATGACCCCAGCTTTATTTTTGTTACAGAGAGCTGCCTTAGCTATACGGGGTTTTTTCCGGTTCCATACAAAATGCAGAATCATTTTTTCCAAATCTTGAAAGTACGATGTTGGTATTTTGATAGGAATGGCATTGAATAGGTAGATTGCTTTGGGAAGTATAGACATTTTAACAATGTTGATTCTTCCCAGCCATGAGCATGGTATGTTCTTCCATTTGTTAATATCCTCTGCTATTTCCTTTCTGAGGATTTCATAGTTTTCTTTATAGAGGTCCTTCACCTCCTTCGTTAGGTATACTCCTAGGTATTTAATTTTCTTTGAAACTATGGTGAAGGGAGTTGTGTCCTTAATTAGCTTCTCATCTTGACTGTTATTGGTGTACACAAAGGCTACTGACTTGTGGACATTGATTTTATATCCTGAAACATTACTGTATTTTTTGATGACTTCTAGGAGTCTTGTGGTTGAGTCTTTGGGGTTCTCTAAGTATAAGATCATGTCGTCAGCAAAGAGGGAGAGTTTGACCTCCTCTGCTCCCATTTGGATTCCCTTTATTTCCTTGTCTTGCCTAATTGTATTGGCTAGAACTTCCAGCACTACGTTGAATAGTAAAGGTGACAGAGGACAACCTTGTCTGGTTCCAGTTCTAAGAGGAAAAGCTTTCAGTTTTACTCCATTCAGTAAAATATTGGCTGTGGGTTTGTCATAGATAGCTTCAATCAGTTTTAGAAATGTGCCACCTATGCCTATACTCTTCAGTGTTCTAATTAGAAAAGGATTTTATCAAATGCTTTTTCTGCATCTATTGAGAGGATCATGTGATCTTTATTTTTGCCTCTGTTAATATGGTGGATAACATTTATAGACTTGCGTATGTTAAACCAGCCTTGCATCCCTCTATATATTTTTTTTGAGCAAGGAATATTGCTGGGTACTTTACATACATTTCCTCATTGACACGATTACACAGTTCAGTGAGGTAGACAATATTTTACTCATTTTATAGATAAGGAAAATGACTCTAGGGCAAAAGGTACAATTCATGTGGGTGGATCGTTCTTCAATCCCATCCCACCTGTACATGACAAAGACAAGTTGCATTACCACCCACATTCTGAGGAAGAAGAGGGCCTGGCTGGTATCCTGATGAATGGCCACATTTAGGTATTTGCTGCTCTTGAACAGACAGGGCCCTATCGTGGAAAAAGTCTCCATTTTCTCTCAGTAATAATCTGTATTAGAGAATACTAATAGAATTCACAGACATTTCCATATACAGTGTATCACTTTCTAGTAGTCTCATGTCCTTTTTGATCATGAAAATTATGAAAGTTGTTAGACTTACTGGTAGATTCTGTTAAGTGTTAAAGGGGCAGCTAAACTCAGACAGGCACACACACACACACATCCCCCTCTCCTGAGAACAGCAGACCCACAGGCTCCACCATATTGTCAAAAGGGTCCAAGATATAAATAAAACCCTCTATACTAAAGGGAGGCCCTAATGATGCAGACACTAAAGGCAGTAAATGGAGTAGACTTGACCTGGAGCTTCTCTAAAGGGTACATGGGAGAGACTGGAAGGGTAACTGTTAGGGATGGGGAGAAGAATGGACTTGGGGACTGGGAAGCCAGACTAAAGGGTCATCTGCACTGGCAATGGTTCTGCCCCCTCTCCCACCTGGCTCTGTTGGGGACGCATTTCAGTACTGTCCCACATGTTGCCAAATTTCAAGGCCACCCTATCCTCACCTGGTGGGCCTCCTGAGGGCATTCTTTTCTGCCAACAATTCCTCCCCCTGAAACATCTCTCCTGTAGGCCTCCAGGACATCATACCCTCCTGAGGTTTCTCCTGTTCCATTGGTCACACCTTCTTGGTGCCTGTTCCCAGTTCTTACTCTTCCTGACTTTAAAAGTTGGGGTTCTTCCAGGCTCAGTCTGGGCCTCTCACTTTACCCTCTCCCTGGTGATCTCATGAACTTCTTCAACTCAAACATCATCTTTATGCTCCCAAATTTCTATTTCTGGCTCAAAGATCTCCTTCAAACATCAGACTGTGAGGCAGTGTTGTGTTTGAGGTATTAGATGTGGAGTGAAACTTCCTGGGCTCAAATTCTGCTCCACTACTTACTAGCTGTGTGAACTGGGGCAAGTTACTTAACATCCTATGTCTCGGTTTCTGCATCTGTGAAATGAGAATAATGACTGAATTCTCCTTCACTGGATGGCTGCCAGGGTCAATACTTCACGTAGAACAATGTCTGCCACAGAACAAGAGGTTCATTTGATTATTACTACTGAACATCTCCACTGGATCTCTCATAGGTCTTTAGTATCCAGTAGGCACTTAGACACATGAGTCTGGGGCTCATCAGAAGCCTCAGATGGAAATACCTGACTGGGTATCCTCACCACAGAGACAGCAGAGTTAGCATCGAGCTTGGGGGAATGGGATGGTGCTGGAGTAGGCCTGGAGGCTGAGAAATAACCTGCAAAAAACTCTATTTCCAGAGGTGGAAATAGACAAGGAATTTAAGAAGGCCTCGCCAGGAAAGCAGAAGCAACAAGGCAGCATTCTGAGGCCAAGGAGAAAGAGAGTGTCCAGAGGGAGAAGAAGAACAATGAGCTCAACAGGCAGAGAAGTGCCCACTGGACTTGGCAGCCAACATGGGGATTGACAGATGGAGGGATGAGGAAGTGGTCACCACTTCTAACCTGGGATGCTTGCTCTTTTTGGGTCTGGGCTGTTGTTCTCCTTTGCATTTACCTGGTGAACTTGGACTCTCCTTTAGAGATAGAGCTCAATCACATTCCTGTTGAAGCCTCCCTATCCAGTCTGATGGATCATTTCCCCCACGGCATGTGTCAAATATCTCTGCTCTTGACTACAATGCATTGTGATAACTGGCAAATGTCTGAACTGTGAGCCCCCTGAAAGCAGGGGCCATGCTGTCAACATCCCCATCACCAAAACAATCATCACCATCACCCTTATAATTTTACGAAAATCACAACCACTATCGATCACCACCAATACATCACACGGTGGTAACGGTCCTCACCATTGTCATTATCACCACCACCATCACTGTTTCCAATTCACCCCCAAGACCAGCATCATCACCATTGCCTTTATATCATCACCATCATCTTCACTAATTTTGTAGGACACAAACCATATGCGGGCACAGAACTAAGTGCTCACCATGTACCATGTTTTTTCCCCCTCATGAAAAACCTCGCAGTGAAGTCCTGTTGCTGTATCTCTGTTTTACAGATGAAGAAACTTCACAATGGTTATATTTTGGTGCTTTACATAGCTCTTAGGTTTTTCTTCTTCTTCTTTTTCTTTTTTAAAATCAAGCTTAAAGAAGGAGTCCAAGCCAGGGAGATAGAAAGCATTTCCCCTCACAACATTGTGTGCTTGATAGCTATTTATGGAATGAAGGAAGGAATGAGTGAATAGTTCTATCTTTGCTTTGAACAACCGTTCATGCTTTCTTTTCTTTTCTTTCTTTCTTTTTTTTTTTTGTAGAGACAGTTTCACTTTACCGCCCTCGGTAGAGTGCCATGACGTCACACAGCTCACAACAACCTCCAGCTTTTTTGAGTTTACGTGATTCTCTTGTCTCAGCCTCCTAAGCAGCTGGGACCCCAGGCGCCCGCCACAACACCTGGCTATTTTTTGGTTGCAGTTTGGCCGAGGCCAGGGTTTTTTTTTTTTTCAGTTTTGGCCGGGGCTGAGTTTGAACCCGCCACCTCTGGCATATGGGGCCAGCACCCTACTCCTTTGAGCCATAGGTGCTGCCCAGAGTTTTTTTTTTTTGGTTGCAGTTTGTCAAGGGCTGGGTTTGAACCCACCACCTTCTGTATACGGGGCCAGTGCCCTGCTCACTGAGCCATAGGCGCCACCCCGAGGCCGGGTTTGAACACGCCACCCTCAGTATATGGGGCCTTGAGCCACAGGTGCTGCACTGTTCATGCTTTCAGAAGAATAATTCCATCTATAGTGGCTGAATTATGTAAAGCAGGACAAACAAAACCTGCCCCTACACTTCCCAAGGATTTTTCTAATGATAACAATACTTCTTCCCTAGGCCTGCCCAAACCCTGGACGTGACTGAAATTGCATAACATATGGGGAAGGAGACAAATGCAGATAGAGATGACCTGGGGTCCTCAGCCATTTTTTTCACTGCAAAATTCTCAGTCTGAGCTTAAAAGAAACTCTAAATACGTAGGACTTTTAATATTACTCTGAATAGACTGAGTTGCATGGTCAACTATCTGGGGATCTGCCCAACATATCACCTAAAAAGTGAGGAATGGCTGGGCATGGTGGCTCACGCCTGTAATCCCAGCACTTGGGAGGCCGAGGCGGATGGATTAACTGAGTTCACAGTTTTTAGACCAGCCTGAGCCAGAGAGAGACCCCATCTCTAAAAATAGCTTGGCGTTGTGGCGGGCACCTGTAGTCCCAGCTACTTAGGAGGCTGAGGCAAGAAAATCACTTAAGGCCAAGAGTTTGAGGTTGCTGTGAGCTGTGGTGCCACAGCACTCTACTGAGGGCGACACAGTGAGACTCTGTCTCAAAAAAAAAAAAAAGAGTGAGGAATAACAAAGACCCAGGGAGTACTGGAGGAGCAGTAGGAGGAAAATTAAGGTCTAATTTGTTCTATAAAGTTCAACACAGCATAATGGACAAAAATCAGTCATGTGATTAAGGTATGGCTCCGTTACTTACTTTTGGAACAGAAGCACTTGCAGACAAGGAGTATCTTGAAAGATGGGTGTGTGGACAGAAGTAAGTGCTGGGGAGTCTTGACAATCCAGCTGCTTCAGGTTGGGGGTCATCTTGAAAATGTCCCCCTCCAGGGTCCTCAGCCTGGGCATTGTCCTCAGATAGAGGGACGAGAGCTTTGGCAGGTCTCTGATCCACCCAGGCTCAACTGAAACACAGAGGGGAAGCTGTCCACTACCCAGGAAGGTACAAACCCAGGAGGCCAACGTGGCATAAGGAAATAAACACAGTGACAAAGTGAGTCATGAAGAATGTTCTTGCCGAGCAGCGGCACAGTTAGCAGCTTTGGGGAACTCAGAAGGCTGGCCATTTCTGCAGGGAGAGCTCTTGGGGATAACCAAGAGTCTCTTTTTTCTTAGAATCCTGGTTAACCAAGGCCAGACAGGAAATGACTGGCCGAAGACCACACAGCTGGGAAAGGACAGAGACAGGGCTTGAACCCAGGACACTGTCTCCAAGTCCACTGCCACCCCACCTTCTTGCTAAATGCCTCCCCCCCAATACACAGTAACCAAACTTCATTCTGATGGCTCCCTGAGGAGTGGGGAGCTTCCAAGGACTGTAAGTGGGGAATAACCTGATTTTGCAGCTCTCCTAATAAATGGAGAATATGCGCCTTCCCCCTCTGTAGCTCCTGTGCTTGCTCTTTTTCTTTTTGTTTGCGATGGAACAGGTGAAACACATGAAGTTTTATATATATATATAAAAAATAAAACTGATCTTGTGAATCAAAGTCAGAACACCAAGTCCAGGAGAACCATTATCCTCATCTCCCCTCTGTACCTTGATTAAATGGTGCAACCTTAACAGAAGCACTTCTAGGCAACTGAGTAGAAAAATCAGTGAATTCATTCTCAGAGCCTAAGTTAATGCACATTAACTGATTTATGCTAGAGAGGTTGACATTTAAGTTTTGCATGACTTTTTGATAAATTCCCAGCATGCCAGTATCTGCAGCCATAACTAAGTCTGTGCACCATGTAATAACATGAGCCCTCAGGAGGCAGATGTGAGAAAAATCAGCCCTCCAGGATGACCTTGAGCAGTAGGCTATATGTGACTCCTACATCACTACCATTCTGATAATGAGCCCTGAGGCAAAGATGGGTTAACTGCATGTACAGTGCTAAGCTCATGTATTCATTGGCCCCAGAGGGATGCATTCACTTCTCTATTCCACACCATTTATCCAGCTATGGTGGGAGGCAGAACAGAGTGGCTGGAGTCTTGGGACTCTGGACCCAGAATGCCTGGATTCCTATTGGAGGCATCAAGTGAGATAAGGCCAGTCACTTCAGGGTCCCCTGTTTTGGTTCCCTCCTATTTAAAACGGGGGAAAAATGGCTCCCCCCTCTCCCCCCCCCCCCCCCCCCCGCACAGTGGTTACAGAGCCAGCTACATACACAAGAGTGGCAGGTGCGAACCTGGCCCTGGCCTGCTAAAAAACAATTACAACTGCAACTAAGAATAGCGGAGGGTTGTGGCAGGAGCCTATAGTCATAGCTACTTGGGAGACTGAGGCAAGAGAATCGCTTAAACCCAGGAATTGGAGGTTGCTGTGAGCTGTGACGCTACAGAAGTCTACCGAGGGCAACATTGGGACTCTCAAATAAAAAAAACAAAAACAAACAAACAAATGGGGAAAATAACAGTTCTCACCAGTTAGGACTCGGGAGTTAATCCTTGTGTGGCGCTTTGAACAGGGCCGGGCAATGTAGCTGGCGTTATTATTTTAGGAACAACGTCTAGTTCTGTCACCCAGTCGGAGTGCAGTGGCGCCATCGTAGCTCACTGTGACGTCGAACTCCCGGGCTCCAGCTATCCTCCCAAGTAGGGACTACAGGGACATGCCACCATGCCCAGCTATTTTTTATTTTTTGCAGAGATGGGGTCTCGCTACGTTGCCTAAGCTGGCCTCAACTACTAGGCTCAAGTGATCCTCCCTTCTCGGCCTCCCAAAATGCTGTGATTACAGGCGTGAGACAGCGAGGCCGGGCCTGGCGTTATTTCTGAGCCACCCTGTCACCCGTCAAAGAGGAGCGCAGCCCCGCCAGGCTCTCAGCTCAGGAGTGCAGAATGCACATGGAGCCCGGACTCACCCCGCTCCAGGAACGTGCTGCTGAGATCCAGGACCTCGAGCGCGTCCAGGGGCGCTCCATCCGCCCCAGCGAATGCGGCCTCGGCGATGCCCCGCTGGGCGCTGCGGCCCAGCGCGGTGGCTGAGAGGTTGAGCAGCCGCAGCGCGGGGAAGCAGGCGAAGGCCCGGGGCGGCAGCGCCTGCAGCGGGTTCCCGGAGAGCTCCAGCGCGCGGAGGCCGTGCGGCGCGGGCCCAGGGCACGGCGGCAGGGCAGCCAGCTTGTTGTAGCTGAGGTCCAGCGTGTGCAGCCCCGCCGGCCCTCCGGGCCCCCAGCGCAGGGCGGCGACACGGTTGTGGCGCAGAGTCAGCACCTGTAGCTGCGGCAAGTGGCTGAGGTCCGAGGCGCTCAGGGCGCGCAGGAGGTTGTGGCTGGCGTCGAGGCTGTGCAACGCGCGCGGCAGGCAGCTGGGCAGGCGCTCCAGACTGCGGTTCACCAGAGTCAAGGCCGTGGCCCCGGCGGCAAGGAGCCCATCGCAGGGCGAGCTTGTGGCGTTGCTGCCGCCGCTGCCCCAGGAGCCAGACTGAGTCAGTCGGAAAAGCGGGACCCTCTCCTGGAGAGGCTCTGCCTTGCTCGGGTGCGACACGGTCGGCAACAGCAGGAGCAGCAGCGGCAGCAGGGTCCGCCACATGGCGTAGCTTGGGAGAGAAGAGTAGGAGGCTCGTGAAATCCAGAAGAAACACCTGAACAAAGGGGCAAATGCGGAACGTCGAACCCGGGCTGAGCTCTGAAGAGGGGCACAGATTCTGGATGTAGGGCAGGCAGACAGTCCCAGCGTCGCTGTGTGTGCAGTGACTTTGCTGCTGCCTGCTTTCCCCCTATCATCTTCACCAAGTGCACGGTGGCACCGCCTGCCCTCCTTCTCTGGGGATGCCCATCGCGGGAGACATGCCTGCTCACCTGTCCAGTCTGGGCCTGAATCTCCATTTTTTTGACCCCATCTTATGAACTTTGGCAGGGAGGGGATGTGCCCTTTACTGCTGTTAACCAAACAGTCCCTTCTCCACAAATGTGAACCCTCTTAGTCAGGAAGAAGCTAATGGGCATAGAAACGTGGACTCAAAGATTTTGCCACTTCCAATGACACTCACTTGCCCCAAGTTTTCCCATTAGAATTGCTCAACCACAGGTGAGCCCTAGTTTGCATAAAATAAGTTCTGGGGTCCCTTTCTTGGGAGTGTGGTAAGGGTTGTCTTTAGGAGATAAAAGAACCCCCAGATGGCTGTGAGACTTGAGACCCCAGAGTCAAGAATTTCCAAAAGCCAGGACCTCTATTGCTAGCTCAGCCCCAGAGTGATGATGGCTGAGAGCTGCTAAGTGGGGAGATTCTTGAGTCTCCAGTAGTCTGCTCCCCAGGGCAGTGGAGATCAGGTAGGGGTAAATTAGGCAGTCATAAGCTGGTTCAGGAGTGGCAAAGCTATTTCCAACCCTGCCCTGCCTCTGAGACCACTGCCTGCTACCCCTCCAGTGCTGCAGATGTATGTTTCTGCCCGCTCTCATGCCTAGCACTCTATTTCTAAGCAACTGCCCATGCTGCAGGGGAAGTGCCTGTCCCTTGCTAGTTAGAGATCAAGGCAGTGAGAAAGGTCTTGGGAACTGTCCAGCAGTGTGTCATACTCACCCAGAAGCTGTCCTGGAATGTGGTGCCCCTGGATGCTTGTTTTTATAGATCCCAGGTATGAGTGGCTTAGAGCAAAACTCAGCTCTAAACTCAAGAGGGAGGTCTGTTTCTCAGACACCCCTCCCCCCACCCTCCTTCTCCATAAAGGCTTCTTGTCTTTAGCCAACACCCTGTTGCTTCTTCTCTCCTCCGCCTGTGGGGCTGGGGCCTGCCCCTTTCCAGGCCTGGCACCTCCCCTCACCTCTCCCCATCTTCCCCAGGTCTGAGAAATGCAGGGAGCCATGATGAGAGCCAATGGGGTTCAGTGAGGCTGAGAAGCACTGTCACCTCTCAAGTATCCAATCCTCCCTATGGGATGGGTCCATTTCCCCATGATGGTGCAAGGCTGACAGGTGAGCCTGTAAGAGGAGGAGGCTCCTCTCCACAGGAGGGGAGACACCCCAGTCCAGAGGAGGGCTTGTGGGGATTTCCGGGAAAAGTAGCAGGAGACAGAATTGTCAGGGAGTCTAGGAGTGGGCTCAGGCTCAGACCAGATCCTGGTGTCCTCAAGGAGAATTTGGGTTGCTCTGGGACTCAGTTCAGTGAAAGGGCAGAAATGCAGAAAGAACGTTCCTGCCTTGCAGCTGGAACGATGGATCCTGACTACCACCAGCCCCAAGTCCCCCTGAAGATGTAGTGATGCCGAATGAGATTGTGTGGAGTTCATCTGCTTAAAGCAGACAGCACTTCTCTGCCCTAGAGTCCCAAGCACACAGACCAGTGGTTTCATCGGAAGGCTTTGATCTGCCCCTCTCCCTACTTCCCTGGCCCCACTGAGGCTCTGAGAGCAGGCCAGGGTTAATGATACCCAGTTTTGTGTGAGAGCCTTGAAACCAGAACTGCCTGTATCTTTCCTCCTGTCAGTCCTGAGGAATCCCAGGACACCTGGAAATTGGCCTGCTGCATTAACCCTAAGTCCCTTAGGGTCTCCTTTGATGCCTTCACTTCTCAAAACCTCAAAAATACCCTTCCAGTCTCAGTGCCAGGGGAGCCTTGCTATTCAGGAGTGTTCCCTCGTCTGCCCAGCACTTCCTGCTCTGGGCCAGTGCCGTAACCACCCAGGAAGTCCCAGAGATAGAAACAAATGCCATGGATGAAGCAGGAGACCAGGGAGAAGTTAGGGAGAGTAGGGGAGGTGCATGGTGGGGGCAGGTTCCTGGCGGCCTCGCCTCTGCTTTGGCACAGAGAGCTGCACACCCAAGAATCAAAACATTGGGTTTCCCTCAGAGTTAAGCCAACCAGGCCCCACTCAGTGAGGCGACTAGCCACAGAAGAGAGGGGCCTGAATCTACCAAAACACACCCCGTTCAGAGAACCTGATGAGGAAGGAAGTCAGTCCACCACTGAGGCCTATAAAATAGGGCCTTGGGAGCCATATCAGGGGTACTCCTCTGTGCACCATTGAGACAAGGATGCTGGAGAGGCCCTAGGTAAGGCATCCTCCTGAGGTCATCATGCAGTTCTTGCCTGGAGCCCTGGGCCCTCTGGGCTAACTTTTTGTCACTGCTGCATGCCAGTGGCCAGGTGTCTGAGCTTGGCCCTCAGGACTTCCCTGCAGTTGTGAGTCTGGAGCACACTCCTAGTGAGCTGTTGGACTCAACTGCTGTGCCAAGTGACCTTCTGCAGACCTCAGCATTTGATGCTGTAGTATTCTCCCTAAGTATGAGAGAACCTTTCAGGTATTTAGATAGACACAAATCATGCAAGAAGTCAGATAGTCAGGACACATCCTTTTGCACAGTTGAGCAGCTCATTCTCAGAAGAAACAGAGTCACAGTGAGCCCAGCACTGGTGAGGACCACTGGACAGGGCCTACTGGGCACCTTCCAGGGAGGCCTAGCCCTTTTCTTTAATCCCTTCTTCTCTTCTAGTACTTTTTGGAAGTCAGAAAAAGATGACTGACAAGTTTGTCCCCTCTGGAGAAGGATGCTAAGTTGTGAGACAGTCTTGGGACCCGAAAGTATGCCTCCCCAAATGCTACCCCGAATGATGATCCCCCCACTGGGTGCTCCTCCTTTGATCATCTTGGTTTCCATTTTAGCTTGTTTGTCTAAACCTAGTATGGACACTCTCAGAAGAAGGTCCTGAGATGAGGACTGAGTGTACGTAGTTTATTTGGGAGGTGATCCCAGGAAGCACAGAGAGGGAGTAAAGACGTGAGACAGAGAAGGGGAGGTGCTGACCATGTGTGAATGAGCAGGGACTTCCCTGGGAAGCTGGGGCTATCTCCTGCTGGGGACCCTTGAGAGATGTGTAGAACACACCTTGGTTTGTTCCATCAAGTGAGGAGGAAGTGGGGGCCTCTACCCACCAGCTTCTGCCTGTGGTTGGTTGGAGGGTTCCTCCTGTAGCTTTGACTCCCTAACAAATCTGGTTTTTCCTGCGTGCAGAACAAGCAACTCCATGGAGGGGGGAAATGGGAAAAGAAAACAGCAGCATCTGATGAAGCACCCTCTAAGATTTCCCCCAAGTGGACCCCCCTTTTCCTGTCCCAAGCTGAATTTGGTGCCTCTCCTTGGTGTTCCTTCCCAGGGGACATTGTCTACCTGCCATCAGGCAGATTGATGCAGCTTTTATGTAACTTCCTGAGAACTGGGCCACATAATTCATCTCAGCGCCCCAGTGCCCAGAGAAAAGGCATGGCAGAGGATGTGGAGGATCATGACATCCTCCACTGTGCTGAAAAATAGAAGGGACAGAGCTCAGAAGGGAACAAATTAAGTTCAAGGGCCTCTTAGCATCCCCGCACTGACAACGGCTAAAGTGAGGGTTGAGGTGGGACAGGAGCAGAAGTGGAGGCAGGAAATTGAGTCACAAAGTGCTTTCCAGGTTCCCGACACAATCATGATCTTTGGAGGGAAGAATCTCCTGGAGGCAGATGAGAAGGTTACAGCGTTAGTAAAACCATAGCCTGCAGAGAACTATGGAAAGGAAAGCCAGGAGTAACACACTTGGCCGCACTTTCTGGATTTAGATAAAAATGAGAATTATAGATCCTTGACTTTGGAAAGGACTTTAGAACTTGTCAGTCCCACCCCTCTCTGTCCATTTTAGGAGGAGAAAACTGAGCCCCAGAGAGGGAAATTGTTTTATCTGAGGTCATGTGGTGGTGAGTTCCTAGTTATCCAGGAAGAAGGAAGGGTGACCTAATTCTCATGATTCCATTCTGGGTTCTGGGTTTACTTGCACAGCTGAGCAGGACAGACCTGTATGGCTTTAGCCATGTGGATCTGTTCTAAGAGGTATGGCTAAGGAAACACCTGGTTGGCATCAGGCCACTGGGCAGAGTTTCCAGGGGTTTTGACTCTTGCTGTTCCCATCTCACCCCTGGGACTCCAGGAATAAACACCCCCAGGACAGATTGCCCCAGAGATGTAGAACTGGCATCTTCCAGCTCTGTTGACAGCCCTGATAGCGTGGGGTGGGGTTAGTGGGATGGGCCCAGATGATAGGCGACTGCTCAGCCAGCTGCCTCTGCCCTGCCCTCCAGATGCCAGCAAACTCTGCTGAGGCTTCTTCTCCCAAATAATGGGGTTGGAATGTAAAAGCCTAAAGACTACATTCTTCTCTGACAGCAGAGATAAGCCAGAGGAATGGAAGGGTGGGTAACTGTGGGAGGAGATGGTACCAGGTTGTCACGGCTCCAGGAAGAGCCAGCTTCTGGGAATGGAATGCAGAAAAGAGGCTTTGAAGTGGTAAGAACTGAGATATCTGAGTGAGCTCACTGACGTGGCCGACCTGCCTATAAGGAAATGATCTTGAGTAAATGAAACAGTAATGGATTGTGACTTATGTTTATTTTGCTATAAAGTGTCACTCACTAACAGTAAGGTTTCAGGCCAAGGATTTGTGGAATAGAATGCTTACACTTTTAAAAGGTACCCTTTGAGATCCTTTAACAACTTTAGTGTGAAAAAAAGAAGATTCAAGCTGAAATGAGAGGTCAAACTCTAATCTGCCACTTTATTTTGTATGTGACCATAGGAGGTGGGACGGGGCAGTAGATAGGCTGTTTTTATAAACCATGTTCTGTAATTTACCACAGCCAGAGGCAGCACACTAAGGGAAAATGACCTTAAACTGGGACCCGGGATGCTGGGTTCTTATCTCAACGCTGCTGCCCTCTTACTGAGCACAGTATCGCATCCTTAAGCTTCTGCCTGTCTCCTGTTGTTCATCTGCAAAGTAAATGAATTGGCTTAGCAATTCAGCGCCCATATTCTGAGAACATGCTGCTGTGTGCCCTAGTGCATGTCCCAAGTGCTAAGAATATAAAATGGGGGTCTTAGAAAGAAACAAGACTTGCCCTCGAGCAGTTCCCACTCTAGAAGGGGTGGAAGACAGACAACAGTCATGCGTAGTGTGAGCTCGCTGCCAAGTCACAAAGGGCAGAAATGTGAGCTCTGCTCTTTTGGGGAACGTGTCCAGATTGCTCACTGCTACAGCCTCAGCATCTGGAGGTACCTGCACACAGGATGTGCTTAGAAGAGATTTGCTGGATGAATGAGTAGAACTCTGCCCTTCCTTTCTTCCGTTTCTCATCAGTTATATTTCTTTATTTGGGATTTTCCACCGAATAGAAGTCAAGGTTTGCCTATAGGTTTATTTAGACTTCTACTATGTTAAGAGATTTTTTTTTTTTTTAAATGCTCGTGTTGCAGAAACAAAGCAATGATTTGGAATCTCCTGGAGCTTGAGTGGTATTTACTCCTTGTTGCTGCAGCAACTTGTAGGTGCAGTGCGGATGCTCAATGACTATTTTGTTGAATGAAGAAATGCATGTGTCCAATAAGCATGTGAGAGTGTCTTCTACCTCTGTTCCTTTTTATATTTTTTATATTTATCTAACAACTTGGTTTCCATTCACCCAGTTAGCCAAGCTAGAAATTGAAGGATCAGGTTGGCTCTCTGCTCCATTACTCTACAAATTCACTGACTCTTCTTCACACTCAGTGGAGAATGCATTCAGCTGCAAGTTTCAGAAAACCCACCTAATGGTAATTCAAATATATGTATTCATTTTTTTAATATAATGAAAATATACCTGAAACTAGAGCTACTGGTTGTTGTCCCCTAAGCCCCTTAGCTGGTCCATCGTGACAGAGAGGTTTTCTGTTTTCAGGCTCCACCATCTTTAGTGTATCCACTTCATCCTCATGCATGTTGCCTTTTGGTTGCAAGAGAGCTGCTGCACCTCTAGGCATCACATCCACATCTAAGGCAGGAAGAATGAGGAAAGACAAAGGGTAAAACCAGCTTCGCCTTCCTATTATTTCCCAGAAATCTCCACAGCATAATGCCTTTTAAGTCTCTCTAATCAGAACAGGGTTCCGTGAAGGAAGGAATAAGAAGGAAGGAAGCTGAGAAGTTGGGGAATAAGATTGTCTTGATCCACATAGTAGATCAATATACATCTATTATTGTGTCTGGACACACAGACTGCCAAAATCAAGTTCTATTAGCAAGGAAAGAAGGAACATGGTTTTAATGATTTGGTAAGTAAATAATAATGTTGCAGTCTGTATTTTATTTTATTGAGACAGAGTCTTAATCCTCAGTAGAGTGCTGTGGCATCTAGCACAGCAACCTAGCTCACAGCAACCTTAAACTCTTGGGCTCAAGTGATTCTCTTGCCTCACCCTCCCAAGCAGCTGGGACTATAGGTGCCCACCACAATGCCCAGCTATTTTTTTTTTTTTAAGAGACGGGGTCTCAGGCAGCACCTGTGGCTCAGTGAGTAGGGCACCGGCCCCATATCCTGAAGGTGCCGGGTTCAAACCCAGCCCCGGCCCAACTGCAACAAAAAAAAATAGCTGTGTGTTGTGGCAGGCATCTGTAGTCCCAGCTACTCGGGAGGCTGAGGCAAGAGAATCACCTAAGCCCAAGAGCTGGAGGTTCCTGTGAGCTGTGACGCCACAGCACTGTACTGAGGGAAACAAAGTGAGACTCTGTCTCTTAAAAAAAAAAAAAAAAAAAAAGAGATGGGATCTCACTCTTGTTCAGGCTGGTCTCGAACCTGTGAGCTCAGGCAATCCACCCGCCTTGGCCTCTCAGAGTGCTAGGATTACAGGTGTGAGCCACGGTGCCTGGCCACAGTCTATATTTCAGTTCTGAGACAGCTCTCAAATCTCCCTGCCACTCTTTCCACTGGCTTAGCTCCCAGCCACTGTGTCTGATAGGCTGTCACAGCAGCTTCTGAACTGGTCCTCCATGATACTGGGGGGCCTCCCCTCCATTCATCCTCTATCAGCTGATGAGGATGATGGCACTTCAAGGATAAGAACCCCCACTGGCTCCCTCTCTCTGCCAGACTTGGCCTAATTGCTGCCCTTCTCTCCACTTGGCAAACTTTCACTCATCCTTCAAGGCCAAGTCTGCATGTCCCCTCCTCTGGGAAATCCTCCCTAATCTGCTTTTGACTCTAGCAAAACTAATTATTCTCTCTTTTTTGCTGTCATACGCATATGTCTTTTCTATATATCAAGAATAATGCTGATTATACAGCATTATAGGGTTACAGATGCTTCTCAACTTATAGTAGGGTTATGTCCCAATAATCGCATGGTAAGTTGAAAATATCATAATAAAAAGTACGTTCACCCATTGCAAGTAAATACTGTTAAGTTGAAGCAGCGTAAGTCAGGGACTGATATCTTAGAGGTCTGTGTCTTATGCTTGATCATAAACTCTGCTCAATTTACTAACCTAAGCCTCTAGCATAGTGTCCAGCACCTCATAGGTCCTTATGACAGGGCAGCCAGTGTCCACAGTGTCTATTCTCACCTTCTGAGACAGTATCACTATGTCATCCTCTGTAGAGTTCTGTAGTGTCACAGCTCACAGCAACCTCAAGCTCTGGGGCTTAAGCAATTCTCTCATCTCAGCCTCCCAAGTAGCTGGAACTATAGGCGCCTGCCACAACACCCAGCTATTTTTTTGTTATAGTTGTCATTGTTGTTTTAGCAGGCCCAGGCTGGGTTCGAATCCGCCAGCCCTGGTGTATGTGGTCGGCGATGTAACCACTGTGCTTATGGGAGCCCTGCAGTGAAATAATCTTGATTTCTAGTTGTGTCTATTTGAATAAAGACCAACTATTTCAACCTTCCTAGCAGCTACCTAAAGACAGGTGACCTAATGCCTATAGTTATAGCAGCCATGTTGGACCACGTGATGCCTTTTCTTGAGTAAAAGCTGCACAGTCAGGACAGAGCAAAAAGATAAAGGATGCGAGCTCAGTTGGTTAGAGTGCGATGCTAACAAAGGATGTGGTTCCTGGAAGCCTTACGGTCTAGGCTTGCCTACCTCGGGAAAGAAAGAAAAACTTCTGTGTTATTTGAACCGGGTTTTCTGTCACCTATACCTAAACAATTCTTATAAAAAAAATACATGTCTTTAAAAAAAGTTGATTTAGTTTAATTACTATTGGTTGAACCCTAAAACAGATTGAAAACTGTTGGCCTCTTATCCTACAATGAACTTTGCTTGGGTTACAAACAATGGATCATCCCACAGCTTCTTGACAAGCGTTTGGCTTCCCATTTGCTCACCTGACGTCTACCTGATTCAAAGAATGATTTATAAAGGGAGGGGGATAAAAGATCTTGGTTCCTGAGAAAAGTCATCCATCCCTCGTGGGATTTGACATTGACCATTTGTATGTGGTAATGAGAGCTGGGTCAACCAGTTGTGGGCAGGAGGCATCTCTGGTCATGGTTTGGTGTTCTCCCGGTTGAGAAAAGGGCAGGACTCTTTTTTTCCTTAATCTCACCACTGATACATGCTTGCAAACAAATGTCATTTTGGGCCAATTGCTGGGATCCCAAAAAAAAATTGTTTTTTTTTTTGAGACAGAGTCTCACTATGTCATCCTCTGTAGAGTACTATAGGGTCACGGCTCACAGCAACCTCAAACTCTTGGGCTTAAATGATTCTTTTGCCTCAGCCTCCCAAGTAGCTGGGACCACAGGTGCCCACTACAATGCCCAGTTATTTTCTGTAGCATTTCTCATTGTTGTTTAGCTGGCCTGGGCTGGGTTGGAACACGTCACCCTTGGTGTATGTGGCTGGTGCCGTAACCACTGTGCTATAGGCACCGAGCCAATATCCAAAAATTTTTTGGTAGAAACTTTTATTATTTTACTGCAACCCAGTGTAAAGTAGCTGAAGGAAAAATTGTCTATGGAGT